>NC_044308.2:143126601-143428351 GCF_007474595.2 Lynx canadensis | reverse complement strand
GGGCATCGAGTCGCCTGGCGTCCCCGTGCCTCATTTTCTCATCCATTCCTTATGGGGCTGCTAGGGAGACTGGAGGTGAGAACATATCGACGACACGGCAGAGCTGGGCAGTGGTAGTGCTGACGCGGTTACCTTAGGAGGCACAACTGGTGCCCCACCAGAGGTTGAAAAGTCCCACAGGGACACAAAGGAGGCATTTCTGGATCAGCTAAGGGGATAAGATGCACGGAAAAGAAGCATTTGAGCTGAGCTATCCTTTTTCACTCAGAAAGGGATTCTGAGACACAGAGGTGAAGAAGGCCCTTGGGTGGCTTAGTTGGTTCAACGTCCGACTTCGGCTCAGGTCGTGATCTTGTGGTTCATGGGCTGGAGTCCCGCATCGGGATCTCTGCTGTCAGTGCAGAGCCTGCTTGAGATCCTCTGTCCCTCTCTCTCTCTCTCTCTCTCTCTCTCTCTCTCTCTCTCTCTCACACACACACACACACACACACACACACACACACACACACACACAGGAATATTATTTGCCAATCAAAAAGAAAGAAATCTTGCCATTTGTGACAATGTGGATGGAGCTAGAATGTATTTGCTAAGCAAAATCAGTCAGAGAAAGACAAATGTATATGATTTCACGCATATATGAAACTCAAGAAACAAAACAGATGGACATAAGGGAAGGAAAGGAAAAATAAGATAAAAACAGAGAGGGAGACAGACAGTAAGAGACTCAACTACAGAGAACAAACTGAGGGTGGGGGATGGGCATTAAGGAGGACACTTGTAGGGATGAGCACTGGGTGTTACATGTAAGTGATGAATCATTCAAGTTTATTCCTGAAATACAATTGAAAGAAAAGAAAGAGAAAAGAAAAGACATGAAGAAGGGGAGGGAAGGAGGCAGGTGTTCTATGTGGACGGAGGGTGTAGCACAGGCCAGGCAGCCACGTGTAAGAAACCACCAGGGAATCAGCAGAGCACAGCCAGGCCAGACCAGAGGGTCTGACAGTAGGAGTTGAGGTAAGAGCAGAAAAGCAGGACAGACGGCCGAGCCCGGAGCACACCCTGGACGCCACGGGGCTCGGAGCCCCCTGAAGACTGCAGGGCCCCTCAGCTCAGACACTGAGCTGGTGGAGACAGAACTCTCCCTAGGTCAACGAGGGCCTGAACATTTTGGAGACACAAAGTAGTCAACCGAATCAGGACAGGACCAAAGCTTTTAGATGGCTGGGGAGATGAACCCAGAAGTGAATGACAGAGAAAGAATGAAAACGCACAGTTATATAAGGCCCGCTAACAAAATACACTATGTCTCAGCCACTAAGGAAAAATAATTTTCAAATAAGCAAAGAGCTAAAACAAAGCAACCTTGAACAAACTAGTATTTTAAACAGTGACCTGGAAAGGGTCAAAGGAAATCCAGCTGAAAGCACACTGAAGTTACAGAGGAGTCGTCAAAGGCCACAGAGTACGTTTTGTCTGATTTCTATTCTACTGTCTGACTTCTCCTTCTCCTCCTCCTCCTTCTTTTTTTTTTAAATAGGCTTCATGCCCAGTGCAGCGCTCAATGTGGGGCTCCAACTCACAACCCTGAGATCAAGACCTGAGCTGACAGGTCATTATCTCACGGTTCGTGGGTTCAGGCCCTGCTTCGGGCTCTGTGCTGACAATGCAGAGCCTGCTTGGGATTCTCCCTCTCTCTGCCTCTCCCCCGCTCATGAACACTCTCTCTCAAAATAAACAAACATTAAAAAAAAAAAAAAAAAAAAAAAAAAGGCCTGAACTGAAATCAAGGGTCAGACACTTAACAGACTGAGCCACCCAGGCGTCCCTCCAATGTCTGACTTCTATTCCAATGTCCCAACAATAAGTTCGTTACTATGAGGCAAATGCATAGAAACACTTCTATTCTACCTACCTACCCCCTAATAGGTGAAGTGGCCAACATTATGACAAAACAGATGAGCAAATGATTCTAGACAGGTAGGGGAAGTACAGGCTGAAAGTCTGGTCGAACCTCATTCAGGAAATGTCTGCTATGGTTCACTAAAAATGGTTAGCCTAAGTACGGCTTGTGAGAATGAACACATTTTTCTTCTACACTCAGGGAGTAGATTATTTGGCTAAAGCATACACATCGCTCATTAAAAAATAATTGCTAGGAAGGAAACCAAATGATCTGAACATATCCAACACATCCACAGGCCCACCTTCATTAGTTCAGTTGCGTTAAAGCAACAATAGGAAACAAACACATTTTATTTTTCAATCAGCCCGAAGGCCTTCATTTTTGAAACAGATTTTCTTTTTATAAGAGGTATGTTAGTCTCTCAAAAATACCCCCCAAATTCAAGCTATTTGTATAGCTTATAAAAACAATTTCATGTGTCACCATTGCAATTAATAAACAAAACAAAAATTCAAACTAGACATCCATTTACTCTATTTGTTAACTGATGTCAAATGGAGTGACCCCTGTTCTGTGGGAGAAAACCCCCCAAACCTGCAGGAACGGGAGGAACGGGAGGAACGGGACGGTCTGCCGAAGGGATGGGGCCACTGCAGGGCCCACTGTGTGCGAGGCGGGCTGCAGGGGTGCCAGCAGGGAGCCGGGGAGGCCGACCTGAGGGTGAGACTGCCACCTGCTGGACGGCGTCTTCGAACTTCTGCCAGCGTAGCCCGGCGCCCGGCAGCGCGCTGCAGAACAGGCCGCCTTTGTAGTCCAGGCACCAGATGTACTTCTCGGAGACCGCCAGGCTGAGTATGCCGTAGCCGGGGCCAGAGTACCCCATCCAGCTCTCTGCAAACTGACAAGGACAGAGCCTGGTGAGTTCTGTGGCAGAGGACAGAGCTGCGCTGTCGTGCTCTCATCAGCAGGCCAAGCATGCCGAGGAGCTCCGAGAAGACAGGCGGGGACCCGCTGTCTTTGGGCCGTGCTCGAAGAGAAGCAAGCGCTCTGAAATGGGAGTTGCCGTCCCCTACTGGGACCCCCCTACTGGGATCCCCCTACTGGGATAACACCGTGTCATCGGAGAACACCTTCCTAATGCGGTGCTTTGTGCACAGGCGTACCGCGCTTTATACAACGTGCGTGCAAATTGCTATTTCGTGCCTCCGATCCTTGCAGATACGCTACCTAGTGTTTTAAATACGGTCCCCATCACTGGACATGGGGCACACCGTGTGGCTGATGGAAATCTGGCCAAGATGCTCAGCCTGGCAGAATTTCGTAGACCAATAGTTTGGCTGCTTGGATTCTTTTTAAAAATCAAAGCTAAATGAAGTCGTTGTAGTTTGACAGTTTTCTGAAACTGCAGAAGAAATCAATGTACCTGCACAATCACTTGAATATGCAAGTCAACTGCTTCACAGAGAATGGCGCCCGACCCTTGCCAATCTGGCCCTGCGCCCCGTGACAAGTCTTTCTCAACCTCCTCCCCAACGTGCCACAAAATTTCTGGGCTTTTCCAGCTACTGGGATGGGGGGAAGACTGTCAGCAGGTGGGGGAGAAGTCCTCTGAGTGCCAGGTTCCCGATCACCCAGGGGAGGGCTTTTCTAGAGTTCTGGCCTAGAATCCCAACAGCCTGCCCTCCCAGGACGTCGTCTGCCTGGCTGGCGCCTCGCAGCTTCCCAGAGCCCCGCCCTGTGCTCTCCTCCATCGGCCCAGAGTCTCGCTCAGCTGAGACGATCAGCATGTATGTCTGTCTCCTCAAGACTCTGAGATCCCAACTGGCCGTCCACGTGCCGCGGCGCCTGCAGCCGAGGGCTCTCAAGAGGGGGTGGGTGCAGGCAGGACCGAGGGGAAGGTCTAACCTTTCGGCATTGGTCTCAAAGCAAGCAAGCGGGACATTTCATTCTGAAGGTGGGACGGCACAGAGGCTGGGAGACGGTCCCGGGGCCAGCCCTGCGCTCCACTTGCTATGGGACCTGTGCAAGCCGTTTAACCGAGTTGCGGTTCCCTCCGCTGTAAAACGGGGACCACGGCAGCGCCAACTTCACAGCTTGTTTTGTTTTGAGAGTAAATGAGGTGGACTCATAAAGTGCTTAATGGTGCCCAGCAGGTGGCGAGAGCTGCCCAAACGATACACATATCGGCATCGAGGGAATCCAGTGGTACATCTGGGGAAAGCACACCTAAGTTCACACTCATGATCTGTGTCTCACAACTACTCAGCAGGAAAAGTCACAACACGTGGTTAGTTTTGAAACCAAATACATTGACTAGGAATCATCTGCTAAGAAAAGCAAGCACTTTAAAGAAATCTCCTTATGTAGGACGACCGAGAGTCCCCCTCCTTAACCGCGTGCATCGTCGGGTGGACCCACAGGAAACTGGCCACCACAAACCCACATACCTGATCTGACTTTAGCAGCCCGGTGTCTTCTGTGCCGGGCTGGCTCAGGTCCTGCAGGGAGCGACTACCCCCGAGCTCAGTCACGCTCGTCTCCGAAGAAGACGAAGGCAACCCTTGGGCATAGATGTCCTCCTCGTCGCTGGACGTTAACACCTGGTCCCGGGAGGGCTGCTCCAGCCGCGGCTCACGGGTGCGAGTCGCCAGGGCAGAGACCGGGGGAGTCCGCCGTCCTCCCGCACTCCCCAGGTCACGTTCCGAGGCCGCCATTTCCTTTAGGCCTGTGTCACTGTCAGTGACAGCATGCCAGGGAGATGAGCCGAGGTGGCCGGGGGCCTCCACGTGCGTTAGGAAGCCCTGCCCCTTTCCGGGCCCCTCGGCACCGCCCTCGCCAGCTCTGGTCCCCGGCAGCCGCTGCTCCGCGTGGGGGGCCCAGCTGAGGCTTGAAGGCACCGGGGGTGAGTCTAGGAAGGGGGCTTCAGAAAAAGTGCTTGGGGGGTCATCGGGCTCCATGTCCCCTGCTTCCCGGGCCTGTTCTCGCCAGGGTGACTGTCTGCTATTCAGTCCCTCGTCTGCGGGGCAAGGCTCCTCTCTGAGGTCGGTAACATCACTGCCTTCCACAGCCTCTCTCAGCTCCAAGAGTGAAGTCCACACTCCCCTGTGTGGCTCTGTCTCGCCTGCATGGTTCCATCGTGGGCTTTCAGGTCTACTGTCACGCCCTTCATT
Source organism: Lynx canadensis (assembly GCF_007474595.2). Taxonomy (NCBI): domain Eukaryota; kingdom Metazoa; phylum Chordata; class Mammalia; order Carnivora; family Felidae; genus Lynx; species Lynx canadensis. The sequence goes on along the minus strand of NC_044308.2, from coordinate 143,423,275 downwards.
CGGTACGTCAGGGGCAGGCTCAGGCACCTCCAGGACACTGAACGCTTCGGGGTCATTATTCTCCTGCAGGACGCCATTCACCTCTCCGCTGAGGTTACTCTCCCGGTCAGGAGACTCTGTGCTCGAGCGATCCACAATGCTGCCCAAACTTGAGGTCATGGACAGCAGGTCTGTGCTCAAGGACTGGGGACTGTCACCCGGAAACTCACAGCAGGGAGTTGACTCAAGGGAACTGTGGCAGGCACTCCGGCTTCCACCTTCTAATTTAAAATAAGAACGTTTAAGATGACGGATGACTCTGCATAAACGGTAAGAGACTAAAAAACAAAATTTTGGCTCAAGAAAAAATGCATCTTAAACGACGGATACCTAAGTGAAGTATGAATTATCCTAACGCAGAGGTGTTTTAAATGGATGCAACTGTCAGACGGGCTGATGGGCTCTGAGGCCTCGCTCAAGAAATGTTAAGGGGAAAAAACAAAGGAACAGATGGACTGCAGATCAACTGTTTAAAATGATTAAAACGCTCAGCAGTCCGATACCTGTCCTTCGATACTGCAGTATCTGTAGCTAGGGAGGCCTAACAGGAACCAAGGAGTTAAACGAGTTCTCTGTTAGATCGCACGTCTGTAACACAGCCAACCCCAAACGTAGTGATCCCTCTGCCTCCATGACTTTCCTTCCACCCGGGTTCACAGACCCTGGTCTAACACATGGTATGTGTAGATAGATCCAAATTTTTACCGGAATATTGAGAAGTGGAACCCCAGGGCCAGCAAGCAGGGCGGTAAGTACGCAGGTGCACGTTACAGGATTTAAACCTCGCAGAAGCACTTTAGTGTGCGTGGCGCTCTTTTGCAACTTATGAAATACTTCACGGCAAAGCCCCTCCACAGAGGGGGACACGTGATGGCCGCAGACCCTCCCTGCCTCCCCTCACCCGAGTGGGCAGGCGCTCGCTCCGTGAGGGCAGCACCCCCTACGTGAGCAGGAGTCAGTGCGTGCGGTGCCACAGGCCGTACCTGACTTCTTCTTCCTCTTCTTTCTCACTTTCAGCGGCTTCACCACGAGCTCCTGCTCAAACTCTTCTGAGCTGATCACGCTGAATCTCTGTGAGGCAGGCTGGCCACCCCTCCCCGGCTCTGGCACCGCCTGGAGCCCGGAGCCACTGTCGGTGGAGTTGAGAGAACTGCTCCTGCTCCGTGGCTCGCTGGCCACGGAGCTGGCCACGGAAGAGCCCCTGAGCCTCGTCTCAGAAACTGTGGCCCCCGACGGCTTCTCCGCGCGCTGCCCAGACACCTGCTCTGCGCACCCGGACGTCTCCAGGCTGTCTCGCGCTGGGAAAGGAGGGGTGGGTTTTACTACTGGTTACAAGAAAGTCGACGTGCTCTCATTCAGGTCTGCTGACCCTGCTGAACACCAGCCTGCCGAAGTCAGAGAAACTAACGAAACTAAAAGAATCGCACAGAAGATTCCAACAAATGGTTCTGGGCTCCAGGAAGCGCACGTACCCAAATCAGGAAAAGGATTCCCCACAGCTGCCTTTTGTAAATACCTCAAGAGTCCGGGAACGCCACTAAGAAGTATACAGCATTCCTCACGTCAATTCACAAAGAGTTCATAAAGAAGAGAAATGGGCTTAGTGATGTCCCATACTTAGACCACGCCCTAATATGCTACTACTCGAGAGGCACTTGAAAAACACACGTGTACCTCTAATCCTGTTTCTTACCCGATTGAGCCACCCGGGTGCCCTCCTCTAGTCCTATTTCTTGAAATTCAAGGAGTGAAGGTGATTTCCTGCTAGCACCAAGTCAGGATGGAGACGCATGTTAACAAGGCAGCGTCCAGAGCAAGCAGAGAGCAGCATCCTTCACTGTGGCCACAAGGGTTCCGGCCACACGACTAGGGACCACTTTACCCGTTCAGCCAGCTGTTTGTGACCGAGGACGCACGATGTGCCCGACACCGTTCTGGGGCCATCAACCAGACAGACGGGAATCCCCGTCCTCTTGAGAGGGTCGTCGGGGGCAGACTGCCGGCTGTGGCGCGCACACTGGGGGCTGACAGGGAGGGTTCCGCTCTGCGTGAAGCCCGGGCAGGGAAGCGACTTGTCAAAGAGCACGCAGGTCGATGGCAGGTCTGGGTCCAGAGCTCCCCTGTCAATACAGCGGCCACTGCCACATGCAGCTATTTCCCGTCAAAGCCAAATAAAATTTAAAATTCTGCGGCACTCACGTGTGGGCAGCGGCCACCTACCGGTCAGCGCAGATACAGACCATGTTCATCGCTGCGAGAGAGTCCCGCCGGAAGGCAGTGGTCTAGAGCTTACTTGTCCCCAGGGGCCACGCTGCCCCTGACGACACGGACGACGCCAGCTCAGAAACTCAAAAGTCAGAACTTACGCACTTTCCACGACTAGAATTTGGAGTATTTATGCCGACTCACCCTCTGACTTAAGAGGTAATTCACTTGCCGCCCCAGCCCCACCCGGCCGTCTCTTAAGAGATGGTTAATTTGGGGCCAAGACAGCCCTTATGACACTCATCTTTTCGAGAGGTAAATATGCGGCTAATGAGACACCGTTTGGTACAATTTCCTACTCGCTACAGTTTGCACTCTAAACATTACGAAAAGAGATGAGGCTGGAGTAAGGCTTCAGCCAGGCCTGCCAGCACGGGGTCCAGTGGCCTGCCCCCCGGGGCTCCTCTTCCCCGCCTTACTCCGCTCTGGAAGGCCTGGGGTTTGCGACCCGCCCACCCGCTTCGGTCCAGGACCTCCACTCCCTCGCTCGCAGGGACTCAGATGCGAGCTCATGCTGGCGAGAGAAGTAACAGCAAAGATGCCCCTGAGGCCAGGACACCGCAAGGCCGTGGCTACAGCAAAGGGGCCCCATTTCTGACCAGCGCGGCAAGGCAGGAGGAAGAGGAGAAATGCTGGCAGAAGCAGAAATCAGAAGACATGCTGATCGGCCTGGGGCTTGCCACTTACCCCCCCAGTCCTTGGTTTTCTAATCTGTGAAATGGGGACACCACGAATTAACAAATACTCAGGGTCTTCTTTCTACGTGCCATGTGCTGTGCAGGCCCACAAAGCGGACTCACAAGATCCTCACAACGAAAAAGTTTACTATTTTGTGGGGTAAGGTACACAGTAAGTGAACGGCTCCATGGTCAGAAGGGCAGGAGGGAGCTCCCTGGGCACTCAAGTGAAGAGAGGGCTGACTTAACCGAAGCACTCGGGGAAAGTTTCAAACATGCAGGGATCCCCAACCTGGGTCTTCAATAAGGAGTGGGGAGAGTGCAGGGAGCACCATCCCGTCAGAAGCGGGCCACGTCCTAGAGCACCACACACCTCGCGTTCGGGCCTGCTAAGTGCCCGGTGAGTGGGAGAGGGCGAGGGCCCGGAGAGGGCTGGCAGCCGGAGGACGGGGTGCCCTGCAGGCCACCTCATCAACGGTGGCCACAGGAGTGCGGTGCGGTGAGCAAGGAGGGGATGAGGCCGCTCCAACCCCGGGGAGGAAGGGGGCCTGGCTGGGGAGGGGGAGCTGCATCTTCCTAAGTCCCAGTCTCCTCGTCTATGAAACCAGTACCTTCCATTTAAGGTTGTTCTCAGGACCTTATAAGGCCAGGGATGCCGTGTGCTTAGCGGTCTCTGGAACACAGGGAGAACAAGGCGAGTGACAGAGACAGGACAAGGACAGGGAGGAGAGTGGAGTGGAGGGACTGGGGGGTGGGGCCCACACCACTGTCGTCACCGTCAGGAACAAGCTTGCTGATGAGCCCCAAACCACCGAAGTGTGCGTGAGAACGTGTGTGACAATTCACTCGTTAGAACCTGGGCTTGTATGAATTACAGAAAAAGGTCAAAAGCAGAGAGAATAATCAATGCGATAAGAAGAACTGTGTTAAGGGCAAAGGATATGTCCCAGAAAACAGATTTAAATGTTCTAAAGTCTTGGCAAATCTCTATCTTCTGAAGTACTAATTCCACACGCCGTCCAAACACCAGAGAGCAGTCATGTGGGTGCCGTGCTCTCCCTCCTCGCCCAGCCTCCCACCCTCCAGACCCACGGAGCCACTCTACCAAACGGGAGGCTGTGTGACGGGAGCCTTGAAATAGGTAAGCTTCAAGAAAAGTCTCGTAAACCGTATTTTAAGAAGCACAGGAAACCCTCCAAATACCTGTTTAGAAAAAGCGAAGTAATGGAAGGGTTTGTAAATTGTAAACTGCAATTACGTACACACAGTACATTTTATGACAAATACAAACCTATTGATGCCAGTCCTTCAGGTCTGCTTGAAATTCTTATAATGTTCCTATCTCCCTTTAAGAAAAATATTTCATTTTCTGTGCAGGAAACAGACACGATATCACCAGATCCTTCTAAACCGGCAATTGTAGCCTGTCCAAAAAAGGAAAGAAAAGAAAAGAAAAGAAAAGAAAATCACACAACCAGGCAACTGTAATAGCTGAAAACACACAAACATGTGCAGGAGTCCTACGAAGTCAAATGACAACTGTGCTTTGTTATGGCCACTTTCTGAAACTTCTGAAGAGTAATTCGAAGCAGGGGCCCCTGGCTGGCTCTGTCAGGGGAGCTCAGGACTCTGGGTCTCAGGGTGGTAAGTTCAAACCCCACGTTGGGTGTAGAGATTAAATTAAAAAAGAGTAATTCAGAGCCAAAGTAGGTAATATCTGACAGGTACGTGACAGTCACCTTGCCAGTAAACTCACGAGACCGAACAGGTTGTCTGCCCCACCTCTCAGCCACTCGGAACCGCGTCCCACCTGCGCCCGACCCCCTTGGACGTGGAGCTCAGCCTCCTTGGCTGGACCTGCCCGTCAGCCTCCCACAACTGCCCTGGGCTGTGGTACAGGTGCCCCGAGTGGAACGGGCCAGTCCAAACCCCAGCCTTGTTCCTCCATGACACCATGGCCTCTGCTCAGACTCCTTTCCTGACTCTTGTCCCCTGGGAGAGTTCCAACTCGATTCAGACACCACCTCCTTGGGTAACGGACCCCGGCGAGCTCAGCCTCAGTGGCCCTGCCCTGCCCAGGACTCATCACAGCTCACAGCACTCTGGACAAACGTCCACGGGCACGTCGCTCCTGGGCTGCAGTGATGAGCTGCCTGGGCTAGACCCCTACTGGGTGTGCTCCTGTGGGAGACACTCATGTGCACTGCACTTCACAGCTCTGGACGAACGGGGGGCGGGGAGAGGCCCTGATGCCACCTGGGATGTCCAGAGCCTGCAACAAGTTTTAAAAATTCTCTTTTCAGCCAACAATACAAACAAGAGGCCATTCAGTGTAGAGAGAAAAGCGTCTAAATTCTTTGTTAATTCTTAATAACCCTGAGGAATAGCTAAAAACGTGCCCTTAGTTTGAAAGACTCTGACGGCAGCCATAACGTGCACACAGACAGACCCTTTGTCTCCGTTTCTCTACGTCTAAAATGAAGTTAATTGCACCTGTTGGAAAAAGCACTGGGGGTGAGGGCTCAGAAGAAAGGAACTGATGTGTAATCACCAAACGTTTCGACCCCACTAACTACCAAGTGTGTATCAAGTTCCTAGAGTACCCAGAGAAAGAAGAAAACTGAAGTTGTCTGTACGTGAAGAATACAAAAATGCCTTTCAAAGTGCTCCTTAGGAAGAGAAACCAACTCAGGGCAAGAAGGCAGCTTGGTGGCCCCAACCCAACTAACTCTGCCCTCAAGTTCCAGGTGAGGAAGTTCCAGGTAGGGCAGACGAGACTCCTGCTTAGAGGCAGAACAGCTAGAAGGTTCTACCAAAACCAAACATTTCTTCAAATCTACAAAATAATCAGACCATCACTTGATTTCCTTAACTGACTCAATGGAAAAAAGTAAAGCATTAGGATCAATATTGTTCCTTCTATCATCCTGAGAGACAGTCTGTGGATGAACATCCTACAGACACCAAAGCTGTGGTGCGATCACGTCACTCACCTGGTTGACGGTGTCTAGAAGGTAAATGCTATATTCATTCCAACTCAACACCCAGCCTTCTTGGAAGAAACATGAAACGAGCCCCAGGTGCTTCTCAGGTAAGCTGCAACTTCCCCTGTTGGAGGATTCCAGACGCGGGTACAGTTCGAAAGGCTTGACTCCTCCGGCAAAGACATCTTTTAAGATAAACGTGGCTTGAACAGTCCCATGGATGTCCGCCTTCCAGAGCCGGAGCCCAGGCCGTGACGCATACAAAGTCAGATCACTTTGCTTACAGAGCCCTGGTATAAAACAAGCTCCAAATTTCCCAGTGCTGAAATTACAAGAAAAAAAAAAACAAAAACAAAAAAAACCCAAATATGAACTGATTTAAAGCCATGGTTGTCAACCCTTGATATCAACTGTAATAAGAATTTTTTGGCTAAGCCCAAACAAGATTAATGTCTTTTCAGAACCTCTTCTGTGTTTTGTTGTTATTGTTGTTATTTTTGTTTTGTTGTTGTTAATGGAACCATATTGTCATCTCTGCCCACAGAGGACAAGGTCTCTGTATCATACTTCCTGCAACCCCCTCAGAACTGTGTACCCAGTACTGTTAAGCCAGTATCCCGATTCATGGTGACTGTTATGGTGCCAGGCCCCAGGCTCTGTCTCCACCCTCTGGCTCAATCCTCACCACGGCTCCGTGTGGCGAACAGTACAGCTCCTGTGTCCGAGAAAAGGAAACTGAAGCAGATGCGGACAAATCCAGGTCTGACTATCCTCCCCCTGTTCGGAAATTCTGTTCTTTTAACGTCTGATTGCTGTACTCACTCCCACATCCCAATGAATGAGCATCACGCCTACAACTGAGTCTAAACCCATCATAGGAACCTGCTTCTCTTCTGGTCCCCAGGCGTGGTATTTTTTCTCTATTTTTAAAATTATGGGGGCACCTGGGTGGCTCAGTTGGTGAAGCATCCAACTTTGGCTCAGGTCATGATCTCACAGCTTGTGGGTTCGAGCCCACATCAGGCCCTGTGCTGACAGCCCGGAGCCTGGAACCTGTTTTGGATCCTGTGTCTCCTTCTCCCCCTGCCCCTTCCCCACTCATGCTCTGTCTCTGTCTCTCTCTCAAAAATAAATAAACATTAAAAATTTTTTTTAATTATGAAACACCTAACACAAAATAATGTATGCTTTATATATGTTTTATCGTATATATCATATATATAAATTATATATATATACTATATTACATATACGTATTTATAAGTACATAAAAGTTATGAAGTCTAATAAATGAAGTGCACACCTGGGAATTCATCCTTCAACTTCAGAAATAAATCATCAGTGACACTGTTGATGTTCTCTCATGTTCCTAAAAAAGTTCCTGCCCCTCTGTTCCCCAGGTATGACCACTAGACTGAATTTTGTGTTTATTATTCCCTTACTTTTACTGACAGTTTAACCACATACCTATGTATTCCTAAACACTACGAAATTTACAATTTCATTTGTATAAAAAAAGTATGATGCCATTTGTATACTTATGCAACTTGCTTTAAGTTTATTTATTTATTTTGAAACAGAGAGAGAGAGAGAGAGAGAGAGAGAGAGAGAGAGAGAGAAGGGGGGGCGCACATGAGTAGAAGAGGGGCAGAGAGAAGGAGAGAGACAATCCCAAGCAGGTTCTGTGCTGTCAGCACAGAGCCCCATGTGGAGCTCGACCACACAACCTGGGATCATGATCTGAGCCGAAATCACTGACTGAGCCACCCAGGAGCCCCTTAACATTATATTTTTAAGGTTTATCTTTACTGATAAAAAAAGCTATACCTCATTCATTCTGACTGCTACACAGTAGTCCGCAAGTTATTTATTCACTTTCTTGCTGATGAGCATTTGCATTATTTCTACATTTTTATTTTAAACAGTAGTGCCCTGAGCATTTTCGCACAGACCTCCTGGTGCACAGGTGTAAGAGTCTGTCAAGGACCTTTCAGAGATGGAACCACTGCTCTGTTGGGTAACTGCTGGGTTTCTGGATAAGAACAAATTCAGGTTTGGAAGACAATTTCAAACTTTTTTCAACGTGATTATACCAACCTATGTTTCCACCAGTAATCCTGAAGTTCTTTTTTTTTTTTTTTTAAAGATCCTATTTTTTAAGTAATCTCTATACTGAACGTGGGGCTCAAACTCACAACCCTGGGATCAAGAGTTGCACGCTTCCCTAACTGGGCCACCCAGGCACCCCTCTGAGTTCTCACTGTCCCTCGACTTTGCCTGATCTCAGGCTCCTGCCAGACCTGAAAGTTTAAGAATTTCAGTCCAGAGGCGCTGCGTGGCTCAGTCAGTTGAGCGTCCAACTCCTGATTTTGGCTCAGGTCATGATCCCAGGGTTGTGAGGTTGAGCTCTGTGTCAGGCTCTGTGCTGACCATGGAGTGTGCTTGGGATTCTGTCTCCCTCCCTCTGCCCCTCTCCCCCACTCATTCTCTCTCTCTCTCTCTCTCTCTCTCTCTAAAAGAAATAAAAAATTAAAAAAAAAGTTTCAGGGGTGCCTGGGTGGCTCAGTCGGTTAAGCGTCCAACTTCGGCTCAGGTCATGATCTGACAACTTGTGGGTTCGAGCCCCGCGTCAGGCTCTGTGCTGACAGCTCAGAGCCTGGTGCCCGCTTCGGATTCTGTGTCCCCCTCTCTCTCTGCTCTTCCTCCACCTGTGTGCTCATGTGCTCTTTCGCTGAAAAATGAATAACCATTACAAAGAAAAAAAAAGTTTCAGCCCAGCCCTGAGTCCTGCTGATCCTCTCTCCAAAACGCTTCTAATTTTTTTTTTTAACATTTATTTATTTTGAGAGAGAGAGGGCGTGCACATACAGGAGGGAGAGAGAGTCCTAAGCAGGCTCTGTGCTGTCAGCAAGGAGCCTGACCCGGGGCTCGAACTCATAAACCGTGAGACCATGACGTGAGCCAAAAGAAATCAAGAGTTGGATGTTTAACCTACTAAGCCACCCAGGCGCCCTTGTATGTCTCTGATTTTCAACAGTAGAAAGAGCACTGGCTCTAGATTGACAGCTGGGCTCAATTTCTAGCCCTGACATAGAATTGCCATGTGGTTGCAACCTTCCTGGCTCTCAGTTTCCTAATCTGTAAACCAGGGGTCATTCCCCCCATCTCAAAGGTTAAGTGAGGATTAAGTGACACAATCTCTGAAGGCACAAAAGCACTGCTGGTGACACTATGTCTCACAAATGCTCACCAGCCACCCACAGGGCTACAGGGACCCACAGCCAGGAGCTACCTGTGGGTCCATCCATGTCCCCACTGCGTGCTCCCTACCTATGTGCTCCCTACGCTCTCCTCACCCTCCCTGCACACAGCAGAGCCCTGTGGCCCTCCTGAGGGGCTGTCCCCAGAGCGCATCCCACACAGCCACACAGATAAACTTATCTGGACATTTCTCTGCACTTCAGTATCCCCCTAGGTCCCTCTGGCTCCGGTAACTCAATCCTTCTGGACAAGGTCCAAGGAGGACATCGAATATCAAGTTCACTTTGAAACGAAGATTGTTAGATTAGCCAAGAGTGTTCTACGCTGTAGATCATTCATGGACAGCGCTAAAATCGGCATCGTGCTCGATTACTGCCTTTGGTGGATCTGTTCTGGAAAGATTCACTAAATAGACCCAAACGAGTTCTACGGAACATCCCGTAATCTCTTCCTCTTGCCCTTCCTGTCAAATCAATTTCTACTTGGTGATCCAACTGTTAACTGTTTTCCTTCTATTTATAGGTCCTCTGAAAAATCTCTTGTCACTCCCATTTTGATTTGCTCACCTTAGGTCACTCATGCACTCATTTTAACAAACGCGTGGGGAGTTCCTGCGTTATGTAAGACCCAGTGCTGGGGGCAACATGAAAGGCGAAGGAGGCGAGACCCTGCCCGTGTCTGCGAACACACCGTGGCAGACGGCACGTGTGCGGGAACTGCCGTGCGGGCACCTGGCTGGCGCTGTATCCGAGTGAGGCTCAAAGGGCTGCCCCACAGTCCAGATGGGACGTGACCTGGCCGGGGCACGAGAGGGCCAAACCCAGGACTACCACCCGGCTGAGGGGCGGGCGGGCCCTCTGGGGGAAGGAACGTGCCGACGGGGTCCTGGTGGGTGGCTGGCTGGCTCTGAGGAACTGCTGCATGTGGTGAGTGAGCGAGGGAAGGCAGTGAAGTTGGAGATAACTAGCTAGAGTGAGGGGCGAGTCGTCCTAAACCGCTGGCTTGGCCGCCATCCACCCACTCGTGGTCCGTTTCTGCAGCACCTGATGTCATTCTGGATGGGTCCCTCAGACTCCAACCTTTAAGGTCTAAGCATCGTGGGGTTCTAAAATCATAACTAAGTTAACCTACCTACTTAATTCTGGTGGAGGTCATTTTGACCAGAAAAATCACTGATGACTTTAAAAACCACTTTAATTCCCTTTATGAGCCACATTAATATGAAAAGGGTGTTTTTTATGTTTTTTTAAGTTTATTTATTTTGAGAGAGAGTATGCATGAGCGGGGGAGGGGCAAGGAGAAAGACAGAGAGAGAATCCTCCGCGGTCTCCACCCTGTCCGCACAGAGCCCGATGCGGGGCTAAAACCCACGAACCGTGAGATCGTGACCTGAGCCGAAATCAAGAGTCGGACACCCAACAGAGCCCCCCAGGCACCCCTGAAAGGAGTGTTCTCTAACGTGATGTATAATTTATGGTGTCAGAGACCTGAAATGCTGAGCGTGGACAGAGGACCTGACACAGGACAAAGAAAATCTAAGATGGGTGACACAAGGCTCCGTGGCCAACTGCCCACAGACCGTCACACGGGCACGAGGGTGGGGACCCTGCTCCAGAACTTGATGCTGGCTCTGCAGGGGCATGCACTCCACGTGACTGCAACGTGCAGGGGCCCCGACGACCCGACGGTCCCCGTGTGAAACAGTGCAACACAGACCTGGAGATAAACCCTGAGGACAGCAGAGACACAACACGCTTGGGGCCTGCTGGGGTCTCTGAGATCTTCTGGGCGTCACATGCGTCTTACCTGGTTCGGTCTCAGGGGGGTCGCCACCTCCATCCGAAGAGCACAACCCCACCCCCGCTGAGGTTCCCTGCCTGCAAGCGTACCTGTGCCCACGCCCTGCTCCCTGCCGAGAACACCCGGCCCCGTCCAAGCCCCGCGCCCTCTGGGGTGGCCCGCCAGCGGGCTCCAGGGAGGCCACGACAGGTGCCAACATCTCAACCTCCGTGCCGGCCCGTGCCAGCCACCCGGCACCGGCCTCATGGTCCGTCTCTACAAACCTCCCACCAGACCCGCTCCCCACCAGGCGCCCCTTACGCCGTGTGTGTGTTCCCTCTGACAAAAACCAGCTGTCTCTGCACACGGCTATCCTGGCCCCTCCGGGCCCTCCAGCCCCTCCAGGCCCCGGCCTCTCTCAGAAGCAAGGCCGCGTGCAGCCACCAGGCTGCCAAATCCAAAGGTCTGTCTCAGGCCATCTCTCGGGCCGTCAGCAGCTCTGACGGCCCCGTGACACTCCTCCCGCGTAGCCCCCGACTTCTCCCTCCCCTGACTGCCCTCCTCCAGTTACCATCACGCCGGGGGGGCGAGCTCTAACTGCCGCCCTCATGCTACGGGCTCCCAAGCGTGCGCCTGCCCTCCACCTGCCCCTCCGGCTCTCCACAGGGAGGAAGACTGTGCCACCTCGTCCACAACACTGTTCTGGCCTCTCCCCCAGGCCCCGCCCCCCGCCCCCCGCCCGACCCACGGCTCAGGCCGCAGCCTCTGGCTGATCTCTTTCTCTCACTCCCCACCCGGTCAGCTCTGCCCTGCGAGCATTCCCAGCGCCCTGCCCTGGCCTGAGCCCCGGACTGCCCCCCTGAGCCGCCACTCTTGCCCCTCCCAGGACAGCGCGGGTGACTTGTCCTGGTCGGAGCCGTTCACAAGGACCAGCGTGCCGGAAGAAAGCGGCCCCCGGCGAGGCCGCAAAGCCTGCCGCGTGGGGTCCCACCCGGGCCCCTCCTCTGCTCCACACACACCTGGCCTTGCTGCTCCCCAAAGCCTCGGGTGCCTGGCGCGTGCACTGCTCCTGCTTCTCGCCGAGGTCCTCTCGTGAGTCCTCCTGCCCTTCCTTCAGGAGTCTGCCCCGGTCCCCACCACCCCTGCTGCGTATCCACAGCACACGGCCGTGTCCCCCGCTCCCTCCTCTCTGGCCCATATGCTCTAGTCCAAATCTAGTCCGATTTATTACTACGAACATTCTAGAACACATTTAATGTCAGCCTCCCACCCCAGGAACGGGAGCCCCGAGAGTAGAGCCTTTCCCTGTTCACAGCTGTCTCCTCAGACCGAGAAAGGTGCTGGCCACAGCAGAGACTTGGTAAGGATTTTTTAATGTCACGTGAACACACAATGTCCCTACGTAAACACCCGATGTCAGAGGTCTCGGTGTCACCTGTAGGTAATGACTGAATTTTTGTTTCTGGCTGAGACCTGTATATGTCCCTCCTCACTGTGACTCCCACTTGGCGACCTAACAAGCACCTCCAACTCAACAGAACGGAAGTCTAGACTGCAAGCCCAGGCTCCCCGCGGTGCGCCCACCGCCGCTGCCTCACTGCCGTAGCCAGAAGCACCGAAATCTATTCCTTTCTTCCCCTTGCCCCTCTACCCAATCCACCGTCCAGCCCCGTGCTTCCTATCTCCGAATTACGGCTCCCTGCTGACGGCCACCACCAGGGGCCAGCCTCCACGCCTGCTCCTCACCGTCCCCCTCCTGCCCATCTCCGATGAAGTCTCCACACAGAACCAGGGTGAGCTCCGAGAGGTTGCTCAGGTTGCTAATGTCCTGCATGAAGCACTTCAATGGCTTTCTGTTATGCCTAGAATAACTCGGGCGACAGCATGTGGTCCCTCCGGCCCCCGCCCCCAAGCTGGCTCAGGGCCTCCTTTGCAATCTCATTTTACACCTGCACCTCTCCACGGTCACCCCGGGCCCCTCCGGCTCCACAAACATTGCTCCCTGGCCCAATCCGAGGCCTCGGCATGTTCCGCTCCCGGAGACCAGAATGGTCTTCCACCGGCCCTTCCCACGCTTGAGGCTTCGGCTTCAATGGCGCTTCTCCACAGAAGCCCTTCCCGACTGTTCTAAAGAGCGTGCCACCCCCACCTGTGATGCTTCACCCTGACTGATCCACAATGTCCACAGCGTGCATTGTAGCCTACACATCCGTCCTGCTGGAGGGGGGACACGCGTCCCCTCGCTCACATCCGTCCTGCCGGGGCATGGCGACATGTCTGTCCCCTGGCTCACTGCCGTCCACCGCACGCTGCTGCCCGGCAGGCACGCACCCAACACCTGCTGACTGAAACCCTGCTTCCGGAGGGTAGACACAGCAGATGCCCCTTCTGAACTACAATCTAAAATAGCACCCAACAGGGGCGCCTGGGTGGCTCAGTTGGTTGAACGTCAGACTTCAGCTCAGGTCACAATCTCACGGTTTGTGGGTTCGAGACCCGCATCGGGCTCTGTGCTGACAGCTCAGAGTCTGGAGCCTGCTTCGGGTTCTGTGCCTCCCTCTCTCTCTGCCCCTCCCCTGCTCATTCTCTCTCTCTCTCTCTCTCTCTTAAAAATAAAACATTAAAAAATTAAAAAGAACACTAACTTAAAAAAAAAAAGCTTAAGAAAATAATAAAATAGCACACAACAGAAAAACAAGCCTATAAACAGCTTTTCCATTTATTCTGTGTTATGCCCACTTCTCTAAGGCTCAGGGAAATATACTTCCTCGAGAGAAAAAGAACACATTTGTTGGTGTCTGCAGCCTGGGACAGGGCCTGGCCCAGGCCAGAAGACCTGACGACTCACAGGCACCGGGAGGGGCTCATGGAGAGTGGCTGGTGTTTCCATACAAGAGGCTAGAAGACCAGGTTTTAGGAGAAACACTATTGGTTTATCCATGTGAAAAGTAACTGGTCTTTATCTCTCTTTATACTCCACTATCCTTCCAAAAAGACACGATAAAGTAGGACCCTGATGACGAACCAGGACAGGACACGAAGCAGAAGAGGGGGACGCTGGCAGAGGGAAAGACAAGATGAAGACGTGCACAACCACGGGGCCCAAGCTCCAAATTCTACTGTGCTTACACTTCCAGGGGCTGTTAACAGGGACATTACGGTTACAGAAAGGGCAAACTGTTGACAGAATCGAGCGGGTATTCAGCACAGAAAACAGAAGCCAAAGGAAGGCATGACCAGATCTTTTATGAGCTAAGGGCTATCATGCTCCTCCCGTCCGACCTCCCCTTCTCCGGGCCATCGTCACCAGCACAGCTGTCACCACCAGCCTCCGTGGGCCCTCCCTCGAGGGCACGGCCAATGCCACCACGTCTCCTCGTCAGCCTGCTTTCCACACTCCCCAGCCCACCTGCCACCCTGCCCCTCTGATTCTCAGATGGCAACAGTGCCCCTTTACCAGGACCGTCTCCAAATCCTGCCGCCCGATTTATAAGCTGCCGGCCCCCGCCCCCTCCTGCTGCCCCCACTCGGCTCTCCGTCCCTCTCTGCTCAGAATGAGGGGGTGGCCCCACCACTCTATCCAGCCCCTCCTCACTGACCCCACCGCCACACAAACCGGGCCCCGAGCTCTACAAGCGTGTTTCCGGCAGGGAGGTCACCCATGTGCTCGGCTGCCTCTTCCCGCACAGCTGGTAGGCGGCTGGACTTGGCCTAGCCCTTCTCCCCCTGTCCTTCCAGGTGGCAGGTAAATGGGGGGACGAGCTCTCAGCCTGGCAGCCTCCCCTCCAGAGCCTCCCCACTCCTCTTGGCCAGTTCCACTCCTCCCTCGCTCACTCCCTCAGGAAGTCTGCTGTCACCCTCAGGAAGTCTGCTGTCACCCCCAGGCCCGGGAGGAGCTTGACAGCACCCCTCACAGCTCCGCACTAGGTGACACCACTGTCAACAACTTTCCCGCTGAGTTTCTCAAGCATCCGTGACGGCGGGCTCACATCCGCCTCGTCTACCAGTTACCCCCGACCCGGCACAGCCTGCACAGTGCAGAGGGGACCGTCACCCCTCCTGTGGCGGACCCAGAGCAAACCGCCTCGGAGACTTTCCGGATTCTGGCGCTCGAGGCAGAGTGGCCATGCCTGCAGGTCCCTGCAGCAGATGAGAGGGATGAGCTTTTCCCATCTGATGCTGGCACAGGCGGCCAAGCAGGTTAGGGACCCGTCGGGGGACCCCAGGCTTAGAGCCACTGTGGGCTTGCCTAGGGTAACCTAGGCAAGGTGACCTAGGAAAACTTAAGGCCCCTCTGTAACCGCCACGCTGGGGCATGTGTGACGCTCACCTTTTCCTTGGTTGTGTTCCAATCTGCTTGACAGACTTCTCTTCCGTGTAAAAAAGCAGGCTTCTTTGTAGTGTAGACACGAGCAGAACTTTCTGGCTATAATCCAGCTGCACGATTGAAGATGGCTCTTCTAACACCAAATGGGAGTTACAGACGCCCTGTGGGAGAGGCCAGTTAAACCCAACTTAATGTGGAGTCAATTTACACCTTAAAATGTATGCCGTTCATTCCCAACAGGTTCAATGTCAACCCACTATGATGAAATTATTTGGAAAAGTTCTTACTAATGAGAAAACAATGTCAACACCTACCTCAGGTTACATCAAGTTTGACAAGAAACGTTTAAAGGTTTTGTATAATTTCTTTTAAAATGTTTTCAGGGGAGCATTCAAAGAAGAGTCCATAAAGGCCAAAGCGGAAACGTACTGCACTAGGACTATTGTTTACACTAATAGAATACAACAGGACTTTCCATAAGATTATTTGTGACAACTATCACCTAAGGTCACAAGACACTCATCCCCCCAAAGAGCTCAAAGCAATTTTGGGGACATTATATCCTTGCCAACTGAAAGGGTCAGAAAAAACAGAAGAAACTGAAATGGTGGTAAATATATTGAAGAACAAAGTAAAATTCTAGAAGGCATTTTACTGCTAACACAAACTCTAATTCTTGGTGTCAAAAGTCGTTTTCTATATGTTACTTTTCTCCTGAACCAGTTTCTTCAATTGAGTAAGAAAAACTGATGCTCTATCGCAGAACTTTTGGGGGTGGGAGAGAAAAGCAGCAATCAGATTTACTGGTAAAATTTACATACAATAAAATTTACCTGTTCAAGATACACAATTCTATGGATTTTGGCAAACACATACAGTCCTATAACCACCGACACCGTAACGATAGAGAGATTCTCATTCTCCCCGGACACTGAGTGCTTTTAAAGCAGATTTTCCGGGCACCTGGGTGGCTCAGTCGGTTGAGCGACTGATTTCTGCTCAGGTCATGATCTCATTCATGGTTTGTGAGTTCAAGCCCCGCGTTGGGCTCTGTGCTGATAGAACCTGGAGCTGCTTCAGATTCTGTGTCTCCCTCTCTCTCTGCCCCTCCCCCTCTCTCTCTGTCTCGGAAATAAATAAACATTAAAAAAAAAAAAAGCAGATTTTCCTCCACATTTGTCGTTACGTAAACTGTAGCTTTTCAGTTTTTGACTTATGATGGAACTCAATTCATTGTATTAATTTTGCAAATCGCACACACTCCCATACCTATTTATGTAAATCTCTTTGTACTTTATCTTAAAAAAAAAAAACAAAACTACCAGAACCTATCAATAAAGCTGGGAAAAAAAGTTCTCAGTGTGACAAGGATACTGTTTTCTGCATGTGGCTTTCTCTCTACTTCCTGAAATGCAGGCTCACGAGCAGTGCTGCCTGAAAGCCTCAACAGAAGGGAGGTACGACACAGGGACCCTTAATAACCTAAGGTTTTCCTGCAGAACAGGTTCTCAAAGTATGGTCTGCAGTCCTCAAGGGTCCCTAAGACCCTTTCAAAGGGTCTGCAAGGTGAACACTATCTTCATTATAACGCTAGGTTGCATCTGTCTTTTTCACTGAGCTGACATTTGCTCTGACACAAAAGCCACGGTGGGCAGAACGGGGCACTGAGCCCACTATCTGTCACGGTGCCCTCCACCACCACGCACTCATGACAAAAACGTGCGTTTCACTGAAGACGGTCTCTGTGGCAGAACAATTATAACTGCACCACATCCTTGCTCGTGGGTACGCACGGCTTTGTATTTTGTGTGACAGAGTGGCCCAGCTGCTGCATCCTGAGGTTCTCTGGTTCACTCAAGGAAAAGCACTTGTTCGACTCTAAAAGCTGTGAGCTCAACCAGTGGCTTCCCCCCCCCCCCCCCACAGGACACCATTTTACCGGACATACTAGAATTACTCAAACTTGGGTATTTGGCAGACATTTTCAAGATGGACCAAACGGAGCTTGTCACTTTAATGACAACGAGTAATAGTGTGCGTTACTGACAATAAATATCAAGTTTTCAACTGAGGATTAGAATTGAAAACTTTATCCACACTTGTGAACTTGACCAATTCCCAGTAGCTAAAGACTTTTCTATCAGGATGATCATGATATTAACAAAGATGCCTTCTCTGATATTACATAATCAAAATTGACACATTTGAAAAGACCTGCGTCCCTCAGTTGATCAACTGACTGAGCCACCCAGACGCCCCTGGGGTCCTCCTTTTAAGCGTGTAGAAGGGTCCTGAGACCAAAAACTTCAAGAACTACTGCGAGAGAAAACTTGTAACAGGGCAGTCTTGGATCAGAGGGACTAAACGCCAGTTGGCCAGTAATTGCTAAATTTCTACAATGCGCGAGGAACGCCCAGTCTCGCGGGACCCGGTCTGTGTCCCTCGCGTGACGAGGTGAAGCACAGGGGCGCACAGAGCCACACACGCCGCGGGAAAGGCGTGGGCTTTAGAGCAGAAACTCAGTGTGGAACCCGCGGGGGACCCAGGGCTGGTGACTGGGTCACGGAGCCTGGGGTTCTTCATCTCCTGACCGGAGCCGAGCACACACGGCTCAGGATGAAACAAAACAGCAGACAGGCAGGCTGGGCCCTCCTCCTCCTCTGACACGCCCTCCCACGTGAGGGGCGGGGCCTGGGCGGGGCTTGGCCGGGGGCGGAGCTCTCCACCCAGAAAGCACTGACCTCTGTCCAGTCCACAGTTATGATTACGCAATGCTTCCCGCGGCTCCTACACACCCTTCTGGGAGACCAGAATGACATGGCGTCTTTTTCCCAGGACCCTTCCGCATGCTTAGACACAGGAGGATGAACACTGTGAAGGAAGGCTCCAGTGGAGACAAAGGCCAACCCTTTAGTCACAGGAGGGGAAGCTTAGAAAAGTGAGAGACGTCCTTGAAGGCAAACGTTACAAAATAATCGTTGACATTATGAAGGGGCAATCACTGAGGATGCAAACTGTTTGACTAAAATGTAATTATGGATATAATTTCTCCGAATATAAGAAGGCCAAAAATATTTCTGGAAACAATTTTACCTGGTCTAGATCCAGAGAAGAATAGACAATTTTCCCTTTGTCATCTCCAGAGAACAATTTCATTCCATTGGGGCTCCAAGCCAGAGCTGTTATGCTATTTTTGTGAATACCGGTGACATCAAATCTCCGAAGCTAGGAACGAACGATAAAAATGCGCACAAGAAAGAAAAGATGTGAGATGGGGCTCGTGGCCAAGGGATTATACAGTCCCTCCCACCTACGGAGAAGCTGGTTTTCCTAACCTTGTTTTCCACGCAAAACCCTGCACAAGGTTCCATATGGGTATTTATTTTAAAACTGATAGACGATGGCCAGAGAATATTAAGCAAAATTTAAATTACCCAAATGTGCATTCTGCCAAGCATCCTATCAAGAACAAAAATGGTATCTGATTATAAAGAGCATAGGGTTAAGCTTTTCTGAGCGTGTGTTTTCTGGGCAGATGAGTTTTCATTTTAAAATCCACGAGGAACTGGCCAAGAAGTTAAGAAATGCTAAAGCGACTCGTACTTACTTGTTTATTTCTCCCTGGCAAGGAAGACACAAGCTGAAAAACAGCAACTCTCCCAGAGGCTGTGCCCGCGGCCACGAGGTCGTCAAAGCAGGCCAGCAGCTTCACCACTGTGATGGGTTCCGTTTTCCCCTAAGAGAGCAAATGTTAAAGACAAATGGGCCTGTAACCAGGCTGGCTTCCGAAACGCCAACATTACCCGTGAAGGCGGAAGGAGGCGGAAGCTTCATCAGGCTGCAGCCTATACAAAGTCCTGATTGAAAATGTATACAACTCAGAAAAACAATGACATCTGTTAAACCCTCCTTTTTGTTTCTAGATCTTTATTACTTTTTAAGTTTATTTATTTTGAGAGAGAGGAAAAAAAAAAAAAAAAAAGCAAGAGCAGGGGAGGGGCAGAGAGAGAAAGAGAACGAGAATCCCAAGCAGGCTCTTTGCTGACAGCTGTGGGCCCGATGTGAGACTTGAACTCCACGTACCATGAGATCATGACCTGAGCCAGAGTTGGACACTTAAATAACTGAGCCACCCAGGTGCCCCTCTAGGTTTTTAATCTTTGAAATGACAAATTAAAAAACTACATTTCTAATGAAGGAAATGCTGATCAATTGAGTGTGAATATTCTAAGTACTGATCAAGAGAGTACCAGGGGCTTGGAGAGCTGTTTCCTGCCCAGAACAGGAATCTGGAGTAAGAAGAGCTTATCTACCCCAGATCCAAGCTCTGCTTTCTTCTCTTAACATGGACAAGTCATTCAATCACTGCAGTTGCCGGTCTGCCTGCAGCACAGGCTTGCTGCACGGATCCAGGAGGCGATGCATCTGAAATTTGTTCTTAGATCAATAATCAAATTAAGTAACGGTAACTCAAACTTAATACATTGCTATACTTAAAAGCACATGTACAAGGGGCGCCTGGGTGGCTCAGTCGGTTAAGCGTCTGACTTCAGTTCAGGTCATGATCTCACAATTCGGGAGTTCGAGCCCTGCATTGGGCTCTGTGCTGACAGCTCGGAGCCTGGAGCCTGCTTTGGATTCTGTGTCTCCCTCTCTCTCTCTCCCCCAAATAAATAACAACAAAAAAAGCACACGTACAAGCACTGCACACAGATACTCAAAGCTTCCAGGCCCACTGAGTGAAACCACTCATTCAGAAAACTCACGCAACCATTTGACCCCGCTAAGATATACGGCAAGAGCTCCAATAAAACACTTTGATCCCTATATTTGGATGCAGTAATTTACATGGTATTCAATCTATCAAATGTGGAGGTATACCCTCCACATTCAGGGTACGGAGTCAGCTGCTATGGTAACATAAACTGAAGTAGGTCGCAGTCCCGCCCTCTTAAAGCTGAGCTGTGGCAATGAGCCGGGCACATGAAAAGCCGCCTACAGCCAGTGGGGGTGGTGATGACTGCGCTCGCTTTCATCTGGTACTTTATAGCTTTCAGGGTATTCTCAGGGGCTCTAAATATATCTGATGAGATCGTGATGTAGGGGAAGGGCTTTGGATCTTAAGCTATAGGAAGGCAAAGGGGAGCCCAGGAAGATTCCTGACTTTGCCAGTGTATGGTCAGAAGTGTTTCTGATAACCCTGATCGGGTGTAGCACAGAAGGAGGAGGAAGTGCGACCAGGCGGCGAGACCAGCCGGGGGCCTTTTGCTATAGTTCGGGCCGGAGGCCGGAGGTCATATGTGCCTCGTGGAGAGAAGTGGCAAGCTGAACGGGCAGGAAGGCAGTAAACCCTGATGGAGAAAGAAGACTCTGTTAAGACCTGTTTGCCATGATGACAGCAACAAGGAGAACAGCACAGCGGCTCTCCCTTACTGAGCATTCTGAGCCAGGCGACCCGGTAAGCGCTTCACGTGCATTACCTCCTTGATTCCTCACGCATCCGTGAGGGCAGGTGCTGTGGTTTTCTTCGTTTGACAAAGGTTAAGTGGTTTGTGTAAGGACACAGCACCGGAGGAGTCAAGAGTTGGGATTCACGCCTAAGTGTGACCGGAGGCCCTGCCTCGCTGCTCTCTGCGCTGAGTGGGAATCCGCAGGCCCCGCAGATGGGAGGCTCGGGAGGCTTGGCAGGCTTGTGGAGAAGAAGGAAAATAAGGGGACTTTATCATCTGCGGCGTGGAAAACACGAGTGCTGATGCCGTGAGCAGAATCCACTGGCGCTGCTCTGAGGAAAGACAGTGCCAGAACATGCTTTAGACGTGGACAGTGTTGACATGGCAGCAGGCTGGTGAAGAGAATACTGTCCTGCGAATTCGTAATTATTAGAACTGCCACCACATCAGCAATCAAGATCCCTTATTGGAGATCTTGCCGTGTCATAGCACAAAGCGGTGGTGTAATTTTTCTGAATGAGTGGTTTCAAAATAAAAATCATCATTCAGATGGGCTGGAAGCCTGAGTATCTATGTGCGATGCATGTACACATGCTTTTTAATAAACTAACATTGTGATTTAACGCTATTTAATATGATCATTAGTAAGTGTTACAGTTCTTAAGAACCAAAACATCGCAAGAATCAGAATATCAATACTTAGCTATACTTTAGATAGAAATGAGGCTTCAACTTCCTATAGTATGAGTGTAGCTATTCTGAAAAACGTTCCTCTCCAAACATCTAGAAATGCTGAGTAAGATACACAAAACACCCTTTTAAATTTTTTTTTTTAACGTTTATTTTTGAGACAGAGAGAGACAGAGCATGAACGGGGGAGGGGCAGAGAGAGAGGGAGACACAGAATCAGAAGCAGGCTCCAGGCTCTGAGCCATCAGCCCAGAGCCCGACGCGGGGCTCGAACCCACAGACCGTGAGATCGTGACCTGAGCTGAAGTCGGACGCTTAACCGACTGAGCCACCCAGGCGCCCCACAAAACACCCTTTTAAATGCATAGCTGATCTCTAGGAAGTAAAAATCAACAGAGGCCAAAGCCGATAAGAATACTGTCAAACCAGAACAGAAGGCAGCCCTGAAGCTACGGGCTGCCTCAGAACTGTCTGCCCAACACCAAGAGCCTTGGTTTCCTGAGCTGAACAGGGCTAACGCGGACAAGGCTTCAGGCCAGATGGGGTGGGAGCTGGAACCATCCCCTGCAAAAGCCCCTGAAGACCCCCTGAAGGCCTAACCATCAAAGTGTAAACTAGGGAAAAATCAATTTGCTGGCAAATGGAGCTGACAAGGAACTCTGTCTTCTCTCAGACATTGGCTAGAGTGAATAAAAGAGAAGAATGTTCCCCAAGAATCTGTCACCACCAGCCTGCCCTATTCAGCATCTGAGTTTGAATTTATCTTCTGTTTCCACTCAAAAAGAGCTCCATGCCAGGCAGTTGACCTGAAGTGCATCTATGTTAGCAGCACGCCAAGAGGCCTGGCAGAGGGAGTCTAAACCCCATCTGTGGGACACAGTCTCGACCCAGGTCCCTCAGATTCACACGTATTAGGACCAGTCACAGAGCTTCTAATTAGAAACCACCATGGGAAAAAGGCCCCATGAAGAACAATCAACTAGAAAAACACAGTAACAGGGACTCCTGGGTGGCTCAGTCGGTTAAGCATCTGACTTCGGCTCAGGTCATGGTCTCACAGTTTGTGAGTTTGAGCCCCATGTTGGGCTCTGTGCTGACACCTTGGAGCCTGGAGCCTGCTTCGGATTCTGGGTCTCCCTCTCTCTCTCTCTGCCCCTCCCCTGTGCTCTCTCTCTCTCTCTCTCTTTCTCTCAAAAGTAAATAAACATGAAAAAAATAATTTTTTAACACAATAACAGAATTGTACAACCCTCTGCCTCCACTCAAGTACAGCATTTAGATCGAAGAGACCCAGAGCATAAAAGAAATATGCTTAACATTTTAAAGAAATATATACAGAATTTAAAACATAATAGTAACCTACTATCGGAAATAGAAATGAAAGAGTCAAAAGAATTTAAAATCTTAATGGGTGATTAAATAGCAGATTAGTCAGAGCTGAAAGAAAATTATTGAACTAGATGACAGATCTGTGCCACGTAGAGAGAGGAAAAGATAAGAAACGTGAAAGGGCAGAGTCCTAGGGGACAGAATCCAAAGATCCATCTAATTGGGATGCCAGAAGAAAAGACGATAACAGAAGGCAACATCTTCAGAGATAAGGGCTAAAAGTTACCCAGAATTGATGAAAGACCTGTGTCCTCAGGAGCACAAGCCTTGAAAAAGTTTAACAGAAAGAAATCCACATATACACACTGTGTAGTGAAACGCTAAAACCTCAGATGCCGAGAAGATACTAATATGTCAGAAAAAAGGGCACATGACCAGATATGAGTAATTATTAAAAACCAAACTTCTCGGGGCGCCTGGCTGGCTCAGTTGGTAGAGTGTGTGACTCTCGATTTTGGGGTTGTGAGTTCAAGCCCCATGTTGGGTGTAGAGAGTGCTTGAAAATAAAATGTTTAGGGGCACCTGGGTGGTTCAGTTGGTTAAGCGTCTGACTCTCGGTTTTGGTTCAGGTCATGGTCTCCTGGTGGTGAGGATTCTGGGAAGATGGCGGCGTAGGAGGACGCTGGGCTCACCGCGCGTCCTGCTGATCACTTAGATTCCACCTACACCTGCCTAAATAACCCAGAAAACCGCCAGAGGATTAGCAGAACGGAGTCACCGGACCCAAGTGCAGACGAGAGGCCCACGGAAGAGGGTAGGAAGGGCGGCGAGGCGGTGCGCCGCTCCACGGACTGGCGGGAGGGAGCCGGGGCGGAGGGGCGGCTCGCCGGCCAAGCAGAGCCCCCGAGTCCGGCTTGCAAAAGCGGAGGGGCCTGACGGACTGTGTTCCGACAGCAAGCGCGACTTAGCGTCTGGGAGGTCATAAGTTAACAGCTCTGCTCGGAAAGCGGGAAGGCTGGAGGACAAAGGGAGGGTGAGCTGCGGAGCCCCCGGACGACAGAGCTCAGTTTGGCGGGGAACAAAGGCGCTCGCCAGCGCCATCTCCCCCGCCCATCCCCCAGCCAAAATCCCAAAGGGAACCGTTTCCGGCCAGGGAAATTGCTCGCTCCGCGCAAACACCCAACTCTGTGCTTCTGCGGAGCCAAACCTCCGGCAGCGGATCTGACTCCCTCCGGCTGCCACAGGGCCCCTCCTGAAGTGGATCACCTAAGGAGAAGCGAGCTAAGCCTGCCCCCCCCTGCCGCCGGTCTCCTGGTGGTGAGATCGAGCCCCTCATTGGGCTCCATGCTGTGCATGCAGCCTGCTTAAGATCCTCCTTCTCCCTCTCGTCCTGCCCCTCCCCTGCACACGAACATGCACGTGCATGCTCACTCTCAAAAAAAAAAAGAAAATTCTTTAAAAAAAACAAAACTTCTCAACAGAAACAATGGAGACCAGAAGACAATGGAAGATCATCTTCAAAGTGCTAAGATAGAAAAACTGTTAGCTTTGAATAGAGATCTGTTTAAACAACTTAGAGACACAGAGACATTCAGACAAGCAAAAAATCAAGAGTATGAGACATTTACGTTTAGATGAGAAAGGCCAGAGACATCGTAAGAAAACTAAAGGCCAAAAACAAAACAAAACAAAACAAAACCTTATAGGCTAATATCCCTCATGAATATAGATACAAAAAAAAAAAAAAAACCGTAATAAAATATTACCGAAAGGAAGATAGCAAGATTTTAAAAAGGATAATACATCATTACACAGTGGGGTTTACAGAAGTAATACACATTTGGATTAACAATCAAACTCAATACATATAATATGCCATATTAATAGAATAAAGAAGAAAATCATGTTATCATCTCAACAGATTCAGAAAAAATATGACAAACTTCCATACTCATTCATGACTAAAAAACTCTCGGAAAACTAGGAACAGAATTAAGTAGAAACAAAAAGCATCTATGAGGAATCTACAGCTAATGCATGTACACGCCAAGGCAAAGATGTCCATTCTTACCGTGGACATTGTACTGGAGGTCCCAGCCAGTGCAGTCACTCAAGTAAAAAAAAAAAAAAAAAAAAAAGCAAAGGCATACACATTGGCAAAAATGAAGTAAAATGCTTCCTGCACAGGCAGAAGTGATCACCTGTGTAGAAAACCCTAAGAAACCTATAAAATACGATGGAAGTAAAATACACATTAATCAATTCTATTTCCATATGTCGGCAACACAAAATCTGCAAGTAAAACAAACTGTTGAATAGTTCTTATGTTATTTGTGAAGTGATGTTACATTACTTGAGGGTAGACGGAGAGAAGTTAAAGGACACATGTTGTAAATCCTAGAAAAACTGCTAAGAAAGAAAAGCGGGAGGGCCTAACAAGCCATAGTGGACATAAAATAGAAATATGAAAAAATAATTAGTCTGAAAGACAGCAGGAAGAGAAAATAAACAAAACAAGATAATAAAGAACAGGTGGGATAAGCAGAACACAATTACCAAGATGGCAGACCTAACTGATGGCTCTCAACTGGGGACAAGTCTGTCCCCCAGCCTGTCCATGGGACATGTGACAGTTTCTGGAGGTTGCTGCAATTGGAGGTGATACAAACGCCATCTGGTAGGCAGAAAGCAGGGATGCTGCTAAACACCTACAATACCCAGGAGAGCACCCCAGACCAAGGTGTCAGTAGCTGTCAGGCCGGGAAACTGACTTAAACCCAACCATATCAATAATTACATTCAATATAAATGGCCTAAATATGCCAATTATCAGGCCGTCTGGCTGGCTCAGTCGGTAGGGCTTGCGACTCTCAATCTCAGGGTCGTGAGTTCAATCCTCACGCTGGGCATAAAGATTACTTAAAAAGAAAAAAAAAAAAAGCAGGGGCGCCTGGGTGGCTTAGTTGGTTAAACATCTGGCTTCAGCTCGGGTCATGATCTCGAAGTTCATGAGTTTGAGCCTCACATCTGCACTGTAAGCGCAGAGCCTGCTTGGGATTCTCTCTCCCTCTCCCCACCCCCCTCTCTGCCCCTCCCCTACTTGTGTATGCACTCTCTCTCTCTCTCTCTCTCTCTCTCTCAAAATAAATAAACTTAAAAGAAACTAGAGATTGTTAAACTGAATAAAAAAGTAAGACCTGACTTCATGTTATCTTCAAGAAATGCACTTTAGTTATAAAGGCACAGATAAACTAAAGGTAAGAATGGAAAAAGATATACCAGGCAAACTCTGATTGTAAGCAAGCAGGAGAGGCTATACCACCACCCAAGTAGACAAGGAATATCACCAGAGATAAAAAAGAGATACTACATAGTGATAAAAGGATCTATTCAATAAGTAGACAACAATCCTAAATGTATAAGTACCAAACAATAGAGCTTTAAAATGCACGAAACAACACAACAACCTGACTATATTGAATACCACTGAACTATATACACTTAAAAATGGAAAAATGATAAATTTTATGTTCTGTATGTTTTACCACAATTTTTAAAAATACGTGAAGCAGAAACGGACAGAAAGACAAATGCACTATTTCTGTGGATGGATTCAACCCTCCCGTCATGGTAACTGACAGAAGCAGGCTATCGAAGGCCCGGAAGACCGAACCACACCGTTGCGTTAGCACGAGTCTGCCAAAAAGCAGGACCAGCCAGTGGAAGCAGACACGCGCGACATCTATCTGGGCAAACCCAGCCGGAAGAGGCGGGGAGAACTGTCAACTCACAGTGCAGGTCTGCGACCCGAGATGGAGACAAGGGAAGGAAGGGGAGTTGCACAGGCTAATCTCCAACCGCAGTGCAGTTCTAGAAAGTTGTGGCCTTGCCATCGGGAACCCCCAAGCCAGAGTCACTTGTCAGGAGTCACCAGCTTCGTGGGCGTAGGTGTGCCTTGTGTCCCAGCTGCACCCAGTCACAGGCCGGGAGCGCCAGTGGGAAGCGTGGCTCTGGGTGGGCACAGCGGCAGGCTCAGGGCTCCCCAGTTCCATACACCCCCGCAGGGAGAGAGGGTAACTGAGATGAGGCTATCACCAAGTGCCACACAGAATAAAAAGACACAGGTGGAGAAAATATTCGAGGCTTATTTTTTACGACTGGATCAGGATACACAAAACCTGTTTTAGAAAACGGAAGGCACAAAGCCACCATCCACCTTTTTAAACAGTATTTCTATTTCATAAAGCCAATCCTTCATTTAAGATATTATTTAAAAATGGGATCTTTACAGGGGCGCCTGCGTGGCTCAGTCGGTTAAGCGTCCAGCTTCGGCTGGGGTCATGATCTTGCAGTTTGTGAGTTCGAGCCCCACGTCGGGCTCTGTGCTGACAGCTCGGAGCCTGGCGCCTGCTTCGGATTCTGTGTCTCCCCCTCTCTCTCTGCCCCTCCCCCACTCACGCTCTGTCTCTCTCTCTCTCTCGAAATAAACATTAAAAAATAAATAAATGCATTGCTGATTTACAATGAGATGCACGCTGAAGATTAAGCAATCGTGTTTACTGATGGCTTCACTGTGCTTGTCGTGTGGACACGAACAACGTGTCCCTTTCAGAGGCTCTCACGGTCCAGGAAAAGGACAAGACCCATCAACACATACAGGAACCAAGCATTACTGTCACTGACACACAGGTACGGGGGGGGGGGGCCACGGGAAGGACATGGTCAGCTCCGACGGGTATGAGGGACGGGGCAGACAAGATTGCTGCCTTCACGATGCCAGTTGGCTGAATCCCAAGTGCCTCGTGGCATGGGAGTCTCTCGTTTCCATTTCTACAATGATGAAATACGTTCACATATACAAGACTACATACGACATGACTGTAGACAACTGCTTAGATGGTCATAAAATGAACGTCCACGGAGTCCCGACCCAGCCTGGAAAAGGGAACGTCGAGGGCACCTTTGAAGCCCTCTGGGCCCTTCTCCCTACCTGCATACCCTCATGCCACCAAAACCACTATCCTGGAATGGGAATTTATCCCCTTGCTTTTCACAGCTTCATCACATGTGCACGTGCCCTTATGCACTACTGTGCACACACGTGCCCAACACAGACTCAGACTGGTGAGCCAGCACGTGGAGGTTCTGGCCCTCAACCTTCCTGACTCAGAAACTCAGTTTTTTCAGTGTCCTATTGTGTTCAGTGCCCAGGGTGGTTGCCTTGTGGGCATCTCATGCACAAGAAGTTAAAGTTTAAGCCAAAAAGCCAGTTTATTACTTTATAAAGAACTAACGGTCACACAAACCAGAATGCTCACGTACGTAGGACCTGTACATTCTTCACCACTGGCTGATGCGCATGGGCAGCAAGTCTTAGTCAAAAGCTGCTTGGCTAGCAGGGAGCAATTTCTGAGCAAGCCACGGTAAGCGTTAGGGCTGGCCATGCCAAGGGGGTCTCAGCTCTCGAAGGGACTCCCAGCTGCACGGGTAATTCGGCCCGATTTTTCCCAAGTTACCCGGCAGACTATACGCTCTCTTCCTGCCGTCACATCCTCTTTTCTTCTTCTTTTTTTTTAAGTTTATTTATTTTGAGAGAGAGAGGATGAGCAGAGGAGGGGCGGGAGGGGGGGGTGGGCAGAGGACCTGAAACGGGCTCCGTGCTGACAGCACAGAGCCCAATGCGGGGCTAACCTGGGTCAAAGTCGGACGCTTAAGCGACTGCGCCACCCAGGCGCCCCTCCTTTTTTCTTTTGATGTAGGGACAGTTCAGTCTTATTCTGGCCTGGGAGTCACTCTTCTGTCTCTTTAAGGAGACTCTGTCCATTTCAGGGCTCATCTATTGTATGCTGACTCTTACATTTCCCTCCTTTCCAACTTCCCAGGAGCACTTCTTGTTGCCTTGTGGCAACTTAACCCCCCTCAAAATGGAAATCTAGCGCTAAAAAAATTTTAAGAAGAGACTGGTTTGAAAGAAGCCAGTGATGATTTTCTGAACAAACACTTCACCACCAGGGTAGCGTTCCACCAACCTCCTCAGGCTCCTTGGCAGGCGGTTTTCCCTTCATACACAGGACAAAACTGTACGAAGGGGAAGCGTTCTTTGCGAGTGAGCTCACGGGAGCTGTGAAATGTGACAAGGCTTTCTTCATGAGTGTCTCTCGATATGCCAAAGCTTAACCTTTAGGAGAAACTGCTAGCATATCAAATAATAGATCGAAAATACCTAGAAACATTTAAGAAGACTCTAGTAAGATATTCATCAAATTCAAAAGAATTGTTTCACTTTTATCCTTCTTTTACTAACACAGAACCACAGTTTAAAGTTTAAATATTTACATAACTATTTGATGATCCAAAAGTTAAATCAAAGCATCCCCTTTTCTGGAATAATTTCCTTAATTCCATAGGGCAAATTGGAGTAGGGAACATCCACTGGACTTGAAGGAAGTCCCTAGGGCCCGGGACACCACCACTAGAGAAATCTTAGAGACAGAAGGCAGATTACCTACAAAGGAAAACAATTCGACGGCCAGCAGGAGTCCCAGCAGTGGAGATGATGATATAATACCTTTAAAGTGTTGAGACAAAATAAACATCTGAAGTGAGGTAGGGATCCAGTTTCACTTTCCCCCAAATACTCATATCCAAATGTCCCACACCATTTAGTAGAACAACCTTGTAACAGCATCTTTGCAAAACCTCAAGCGATCATATATGTATGGATTTTCTGGGTTCTCTGTTCTATTCTTTTTGATCTGATCTCTTTATCTATTCTTGTGCTAACAACCACAATCAGCTTAATTACTGAAGGTTTATAAGCCTTGCTAACCCAGTAGAGCAACCCCTCCCATCTTGTTCTTTTGCCATTAGTATCTTGACTCTTCTTGAGTCATTACAATTGCAAATACAATTTTAAATTACCATTAGTTAATGAGTTGAAGCAATCCATGCTGAGGATACCAGTGAAACCCTATACTGCAATGCTACTGACATGCCAGAATTTAGATCATAGGATCCTAATTAGTCAGTTAAGCACCCAACTCTTGATTTCAGCTCAGGTCATGATCTCAAGGTCTGTGGGATCGAGTCCCAAGTCGGGCTCTGTGCGGGGCATGGAGTCTGCCTAAGATCCTCTCTCCCTCTCCTTCCGCCCCTACCCTGTTTTCTCTCACGTGCATGCACTCTCTCTGTTGAAATAAATGAGTAAATTTAAAAAAAAAATACACACACACACACACACACACACACACACACACACACTTGGTAAAAGTCAAGGAAACATTCATAACATTCTGAAGCATGAGTTTCCTGACTGGAAAACATCACAGACATGTTCCCATGCTCAGGCCTCTCCTTCCTTCCACTGGGAATATTCTGCCCCCGCTGTAACAGCACGTCCATCATGCTGCTCACTGTCTTTGGGTCTCCATTCAGCTGTCACCGCTCAGCGAGCCCTTCCCTGAACTTCCTATTTAAAATTGCAACGCCCCGCGCTGCAGCTCCTCACCCCCTCCTCTGCTTTATTCTCCCCTCAGACCCCCTTCTTGTTCGTCTGTGTGTTGGCGGCTCTGGCTCCCCACTAGACTCCGAGTCCCCTGAGGGCAGGGGCCTTGCCTGCCCTGTTCTGTGCCTCTCCAGGACCTCAAGCGGGCCTAGCACACGGTGAGCACTGGGTACTTTTTTCTTTTTTAATGTTTATTTATTTTTGAAGGAGAAAGAGACAGAGTGTGTGGGGGGTGGGGCAGTGCAGAGAGAGAGAGGGAGACAAAGAATCCAAAGCAGGCTCCAGGCTCTGAGCTGTCAGCACAGAGCCCGACGCGGGGCTTGAACTCACACACTGCGAGATCATGACCTGAGCCGAAGTCGGACACTCAACCGACGGAGCCACCCAGGTGTCCCCGCACTGGGTACTTATTGAATGAACTCCTGGAGACCCAAGTGCAGACAAGCTGCAGAAGCGAGAACCAGGTAGTGCAGAGACTGCTCTGGGGGCGAATCCGTGGAATTTCCGCCATTCACCGAATGCTCAGAAGAGAGGTTATACAATTACTTTCCAAAGAGAAAATCAGAAGCTCAGGTCAATTTATCGTTCCGGTCTGTTCTTACGTATTTCACACCCGTATATTTAACAAGTTTGTAACATTTTTATACTCGTTATTAGCTCCTCACAGTTTCTTGTGCTTTTGGCACGAGCTAGAAGAACTTCTTGTGTCTCCATCTGCCCTCTCCCACTAACTCGTGTAGGAAAAAAGGTTTCCAAAAGTATTATTCTTGAAAACACACGACAGGCTGTATTTAGCACATATAAGGTCTGCTTTCCTTCTTTAGAAACAGAACTTCATTTAAAAACATCATCTTTCATCCATGCCATACGTGGGTTCATGAGAGGGTAGACCAACTTTATTTTTATTTACCTTCCTATAGAATCTTAGATTTCCCCTAAATGAAACTAGTTGATGCGTCTCTCAATTTTCACTTGGAAATTCCAGAGACTCTGAATCTGGTTTCCACTGTCTTCCAAATCCAGACCTTTGTGGAGGCCCTGTCTTCTCTCATAGGAAGTGAGCATAATGGTCAGGCGACCAGCTGTGTGGCGTGGAGCGGGAATCTTCCCATTTCTTTATTTGAAAAACATGGGAATCGTGCCAAATTATTCTAAGACCTAGCCAGCTCTGAAGACAAAAATGACCAGAACAACAAAACAGTTAATCCATCTCTAGGATCACGTAGCTAATAACCGACAGCCAACACTCAAAACAGAGCTTTGTGTTGTTGTGTTGATGCAAGTAAATACGGGGGCGCCTGGGTGGCTCGGTCAGTTGAGCGTCCAACTCTTGATTTTGGCTCAGGTCGTGCTCTCACGGTTTGTGAGGTAGAGCCCCACATTGGGCTCCGTGCTGACAGCGCACAGCCTACTCGGGATTCTCTCTCTCCCCCTCTCTCTGCCCGTCCCTCGCTCACTCTCTCTGTCGAAAATAAACTTCAAAAACACTTAAAAAAAAAAAACCCAAAATAAGGAAATAGGAAAACATTGTTACCAAAAAATTCGAATGATTCCACCGCATTTAAAGAAAACAAAAAAGATACTTCTTCACACCCCCTCCCTTAGCCTACCCCATTCTCAGGCCCCACAGAGATTTAGAGAATCATGATGGAGAGTCAGGAGTGCTCCTGCAGACCTTTTCCCGTATGTTTTACAGACAGATATTTAGCTTTCTTTTCCCACCCCAGTATTCTGATTCCAAATTCCGTGTTCTTTCCAAAACGGAATTTTTATTTTGCACTTCCTTTGTGATTTTCCACAATTACGGGTTTGTATTCTATACCAAATGGGTGCTTGAAAAATGTTTTGGATACTTGGGGCTGTCAAGTTTAGATTTTGGCCCCAGTAAAATACATTTTTTTCTGATCCCTCCGTCAGAGAAAGCCAGCGGACGTATACATATAATATATGACTTTTCCTGGAGTCCCCTCTTCATCTGCTGGTTCCAAGAATTTGTACTTGATTCTCCCAAACTCTGGGCACCCCTGGTGCTAGGACATCACCTTCCTTCAAAGCTCATGGGGCTCATCATAGGATAAAGAGAAAGCTAATTCTAGGTAAAACTATAAAACTGACGGTCAGGGGTAACTGTAGTTTCATTCCGGGGAACATTACACTCGCTTTTCTCTAAGTTTTTGTGAGTTTGGTGGTGAACTTTAAAAAAACAGTCATATAATTATATTTTAAAAAGGATAGTACAATGGTATCAATAAGCCACATGTGTTTTATAACAGAGAACTGGGTTGAAATGCAACCCGAGTAAAGGGTCTGAATTCACACTTGGCCCCTAGCCCACACAGCCCATAAGGGTCCCAGAGCTGACCCTGCCCCAGAAGCAGGTTCCAGCCTACAGTCTCATATGCGAGGCCCCACCCGCCTTTCTGGCCTTAACCCACACTGCTCCATATCCCTGCCCTGTGTTCCACTTCCATCCAAATACACTTTCTGGAACACACACACACACACACGCGCGCGCGCGCGTGCTCCAGCACTACACCTTAATGCCAAAGATGACCTAGCAGTGAATTAAAACCTAAGGGGCTAGCAAATGTACCCTGCAGTGTTAGAGGTCAGAAGAGCAGGCACCCGCGAGAGGAGTACTGACTGGCAGCCGGCGCTGGGAGTCTACTGGACTGCTGAAGACGTTCTGCATCTTGATCCAGGGATCACACGGCTGTACAACTAGGCTAATTCACCAAGTTGTGCATTTGAAATTTGTACGCTTTATGTCAAGTACACTTCAACTAAAAAGTGAGAAAACAGAGTGAAACAGAGAACCAAAGTCTGCTCTACTTTAAACTTGCTGAGACACGTTTTATGACCCAGAATATGGTCTCAGTGAATGTTCCACGTTTACTTACGAAGAACACACCCTCATCTGCTGTTGGGTGGAACGTTCTGTAAATGTCAATGAGACAATGTCAGCTGATGGTGTCACTCAGCTCTTCTATATTTCTATATCCTTGAGAGACGAGTGCTGAAGTCTCCAACTAGAATTGTGCATTTCTTGGTTTTTCAGTTATGAGACTTTTTGCTCCGTCTATTGTGGAGTTTGCTTGTTAAGGTACATACATTTAAGGCTGCTGTGTCTTTTCCAACGGAATGGCTCTCTTTAACCCTAGTTATTTCTTTGCTCAGACTACTTTGATATTCACATCGCCACTCCAACTTGCTTTTAATTAGCATTTACATGACATACCTTTCTCCATCCTTTTAATTTTTTTTAATGTTTATTCATTTCTGAACAACAGAGAGAGAGACAGAGCACAAGCAGGGGTGGGGCGGAGAGAGAGGGGGCCACAGAATCTGAAGCAGGCTCCAGGCTCTGAGCTGTCAGCGCAGAGCCCAACGCAGAGCTTGAACTCACAGACCACAAGATCATGACCTGAGCTGAAGTTGGACGCTTAACAGACTGAGCCACCCAGGCGCCCCCATCCTTTTAATTTTTAATTGAGTTTCTTATGAACCATATATAGTTGGTTCATAATTTTTTTCTCCATTCCAGTAACTTCTTTTAATTGATAAGTGCAGATCATTTCCACTTAATATAATTATTGATACGTTTTAATCAGGTCTATCATTTTGTTTTCTTTTTTCTTTTTTTACTGTTTATTTCTTTTGAGAGAGAGAGAGACAGAGTATGAGTGGGAAAGGGGCAGAGAGAGAGGGAGACACAGAACCTGAAGCAGGCTCCAGGCTCTGAGCTGTCAGCACAGAGCCTGATGCAGGACTCGAACCCATGAAATGTAACATCATGACCTGAGCCGAAGTTGGACGCCCAACTGACTGAGCCACCCAGGCACTCCTAAACACAAAAGTCTTGTCTAAAGACGTCCATAAAAGCCCACTAACTACAGGAACAGTAGAGCCACACCAGGCCATGAGGGAGAAGCCATAACTCAGTCACCTTGGGAGTCTCTCACAAAAGCCGCGTACTCAATAAACCACAGATATCGACTAAGTAGGTGAATTTGACGATGATGTGTCAATATTTATTTAGTGCCTACCAGCATCTACAATACACAGACATGCAATGCCTGAAGTCAACCAACACAGAACAGAGGTTGGCTGAGATTCTAACAGCAATGTTCTATAAGGAGAGATCTTATTTCAGATGTACCTGTTTGGGTAGCTAGCCAATACTGATGCTAGTCCTTTCTTCATAATAATTTCAGCACAATAACTAGAGATCATTTAACCGAGTCAGTCAAGGTACCCTGAGAAACAAAAATATGTAGAAGAAAGTACCAACTTCCAAAGTTTTCTATTACATATTAACACTAAAATGTTCTCTTTTAAAGTGGTGCTAAACTTCTAGAGGCAGGGGGAAAAAAGTAAAAACAAAAACAAACCAACGTCTTTAGTTATATTCCACTTCAATTAAAGATGGTTTTCAAGTAGCGTTTGCGTGAGATACTAAGGCCAAATCGGAAGTCAATTACCCCATCCTAGGAGACACGAGCGTGTCCAACGTCGGCCATGCCTCTTGCATACTAAGGAGTAAAGAAAAGCAAGACTCACCTCAAAGTTGTACTTCTTCATCTGGTTGAAGTGTCTGCAGTACAGATAGAGCATGCCGATGCTGCTGCCCACCGCGATGTAGTCCCCATTGGTGTCGAGAGCTGTGAGGTAGACCACGACGGACCGGAAACCCTTCTGGACCTTTGTGGGAATGGCATTGAGGAGATAGTACAAAGGGCAGAACTCTCTGAAGGTAACCGGTTCTGATACTGATGCCATGGCCGAGGTTTCCGCAGATGATCTTCAGGCAGGAAAAGGAATGTTTGATTGGCATCTGGGGAAACCTGGGGGCTAGAGGACAAGGCGTCGTAATTCTTTCAACGTCTGGTCACGCCAAAGAGAAGTCATGTTTAACGGTGGGCGCGAGGAACTTGCAGGTGGGGAAAAATTAGAGCTGCGGCTTATTTCAACGGAGAAAGTAAACCAGGTGTCATTAAGATCACTTCGAGCATTGGGGCGCCTGGGTGGCTCAGTCGGTTAAGCCGCCGACTTCGGCTCAGGTCATGATCTCGCAGTCCGTGAGTTCAAGCCCCGCGTCGGGCTCTGTGCTGACGGCTCAGAGCCTGGAGCCTGTTTCCGATTCTGTGTCTCCCTCTCTCTGACCCTCCCCCGTTCATGCTCTCTCTCTGTCTCAAAAATAAATAAACGTTAAAAAAAAAAAATTAAAAAAAAAAAGATCACTTCAAGCACTTTATTTTTTTTTTCAACGTTTATTTATTTATTTATTTATTTTTTGGGGGGGACAGAGAGAGACAGAGCATGAACGGGGGAGGGGCAGAGAGAGAGGGAGACACAGAATCGGAAGCAGGCTCCAGGCTCCGAGCCATCAGCCCAGAGCCCGACGCGGGGCTCGAACTCACGGACCGCGAGATCGTGACCTGGCTGAAGTCGGACGCTTAACCGACTGCGCCACCCAGGCGCCCCTCACTTCGAGCACTTTAATTCAATGTGCACGTCAGTATGTACTGGCCTCTATAATTTATACTGTGCTAATAAATACTACGGAGAAACAGAAAGAATATTAGAAACAGTCCTTATTCTCGAGCAGTTTATGATCTAGCCAGGCAGGCAAAAGAAACAGTGAAGACACACAAAACCACATGTGATTGGGTGCGAAGCTGTAGGCCTTGATAAGAGGGACAGAGTAGTGGGAAAGGCTTCACTGGAGACATCCTGAAGAACACAGCTCGTGAGGACGGACGGAACATGAAGAGAAAGAGGAAAGCCATCGTCCCAGGAGGACAACGAACCAGTCCTGGTGTGGAAGTACGCTCGTTGTGTCGAGACAGCAGAGAAGCACGTCCCCCAGCTGGATGCCTGCAGCCCCCTCGATGCTCAGAGCCTCCGCGATGCACCTGCTCCACCCTGACACCCGTACCTCTTGGCACTCTGAGTTCAAAGCCTCCCGCAATAAAGAGACTCAGTCCTTACACAGTGTGCTGTCATTTATGAAGGGTTCGGCCCCTCATTTACTCCTTGTCCTACCTGTGAGATCAGTGGCGTCGCCTCCAACTTTGAGGAGAAGGGCCTGAGGACCCAAGGGTCACAAGACTTGCCCGTGACCACAAAGCCGAGACCTGAGTCCAGGTCTTCTCGCTCCAGGTCCTGAGTCTTTCCAATCGCGCCATCACAGCTCTGACAGACAAGCAGCAGCTACAGGCGGTGCCCGATCCTGACTAGAGCTGGAGGGGTATATTCTAGTCCTTCAGTTCTACGGAGACTTTAAGCCCCTCTGGTAAGAACTTGTTAGGATGCCGGATTTGCGGTCTGCTGAACTGTGGCTTTTTGATTTCTATAAAGCTGACTGACCAACTTCAAGTTCTCTTATAACAAAACTCACACCCAACTCATTCTCACCCAGGGGCCCCAACACTGGGCTGTCCCTCCCACTTGGAATGCTCTTTCTCCAGGTGTCACTCAGATTTTGCTTCTTCTCAGCATATGGGTGTCTGCTAAAATGTCCCCTTATCCACGAGGTCCCACCTGACCATCCCCTGCAGTGTGCTTCGTACCACCACCACCAAGCACTCTCTGGTCCCCTCTCTCTGCTTTACTTGCTCACACTTCTTCTGCCTTCTCTCTTGACTGGCCGTCTCTGCCTGACCCCCTCTACCATCACTGGTCTGTAAGGCCCACGAGAGCAGGGCCACATCTGCCTCACTCACCTCTGTAGCCCCCAGCACCTCGAAAAGGATCAGGCATATCAGAGGCACTCAGTAAGTATTTACTGAATGGATGAATGAGTCGTGTACGAGGAAAATCTGCAAGGAAGGAAGGAGTGACAAGAGTGGAAGACCAACAAAATAATCACCTTCTCTCCAATCTTGCCTCAACTCACTGCAGGAATAACACCCCCCCTGGATCTCTATGGCATACCCAGCGATCCAAGCAGTTTCAGATTCCTGTTTCATTTGATAATCACAATAGTCAATACGAAGAAGCAAGCAGTGTAATTTGTGAGAGCTCCCCTAATGGTAATAATAAGAATCACATCCCTCTGTGATGGTTAAGAAAATTGACTGGGGCCCCTGGGTGGCTCAGTTGGTTGAGCAGCTGACTCTTGATTTCGGCTCAGGTCATGATCCCAGCATTATGGGATCGAGCCCCATGTTGGACTCTGCGCTGAGCATGGAGCCTGCTCGAGATATTCTCTCTCTCTCTCTCTCTCTCTCTCTCTCTCTCTCTCTCTCTCTGGGCACCTGGGTGGCTCAGCCAGCTAAGCATCTGATTTTGGCTCAGGTCATGATCTCACAGTTCGTGGGTTCGAGCCCCGAGTTGGGCTCTGTGCCGACAGAGTGAAGCCTGCTTGGGATTGTTTCCCTCTCTCTCTCTCAAAATAAACAAACATTAAAAAAAAAAAATATATATATATATATATATATTCTCTCTCCCTGTCCCTCTCCCCCTCTCGTGCGTGCTCTGTCCCTCTCTAAATTTCTTTTTTAATCTTAAAAAAAAAAGAAAGAAAATTGACTGATACATCCCTTTGTAGCAGAGGTTGAAGCTCTGGGAGGTTCTGAAACGTGCCCAAGCTCACATAGCTTCAGTGCACGTGCCGCTGAAGTGAGCACACACATAGCTTTAAATGGCTGACGCAACAGGCATCTGGATGGTGAATGCTGTGCCGTCCATACAGCAGCACGGTTCATAAACCTATAACTAGGCAACGGCAAGACTAATCCTTGATTTATGCAAGTACTCCAGAAAGGTGGGCGAGACTCAGATGATGCAGGAATCAAATGAAAATGAAATGGCCTCGTGCACTCAAGTGAAAACAGTTGCTGACAGATACCACGGGAAAGGAGGTAGATCG
The DNA here is from genome assembly GCF_007474595.2 of Lynx canadensis. Taxonomy (NCBI): domain Eukaryota; kingdom Metazoa; phylum Chordata; class Mammalia; order Carnivora; family Felidae; genus Lynx; species Lynx canadensis. The sequence continues at coordinate 143,385,097 of NC_044308.2, read as the reverse complement.
CTTAAGGACATGGGACAATAATCCAAAATGCAAAGAATGACAATAGCAACAGCGCTAATCGCTAATGCTATTACTTCATAGAAACTATCCTTAGCACACTAACCCATTAAATCCTCGCCAAATCAGGACCACTGTAATCTCCGTTGTACAGATGAGGACACTGTTGCTATTTCAACAATCTTTCCATCTTCAAGCGTAAGGCAGCATAGGAGCAGTTAAAGGCTTTGTTTCCTTGATGGGCGTGTAAATGCGAACACACTGAGAAGCCATAATTTATACAAAGTTTTTATTTTATTTTATTTTTTTTTCAACGTTTATTTATTTTTGCGACAGAGAGAGACAGAGCATGAACGGGGGAGGGGCAGAGGGAGAGGGAGACACAGAATCAGAAGCAGGCTCCAGGCTCTGAGCCATCAGCCCAGAGCCCGACGCGGGGCTCGAACTCACGGACCACGAGATCGTGACCTGGCTGAAGTCGGACGCTTAACCGACTGCGCCACCCAGGCGCCCCTATACAAAGTTTTTAAAATGAAAATTTTTTTGGGGCGCCTGGGTGGCGCAGTCGGTTAAGCGTCTGACTTCAGCCCGGGTCACGATCTCGCGGTCCGTGGGTTCGAGCCCCGCGTCGGGCTCTGGGCTGATGGCTCAGAGCCTGGAGCCTGTTTCCGATTCTGTGTCTCCCTCTCTCTCTGCCCCTCCCCCGTTCATGCTCTGTCTCTCTCTGTCCCAAAAATTAAAAAAAAAAAAAAAGAAAAGAAAAAATTTTTAAACAGTTATAAATGTTCACCATCAAAAAACTGAGGGGTGCCTAAGTGGCTCAGTCAGTTCAGTGTCCAACTCTTGATTTTGGCTCAGGTCAGGATCTCACAGTGGTGGGACTGAGCCCCACGCTGAGCTCTGTGCTGAAGGTGGAGCCTACTTAAGATTCTTCTTCTCTCTCCTTCTCTCTCTGTCCCTCTCATCTCCCCACCCCCAGCTCGAAGGCATGCACACTCTATCTCAAATTAACAAAAAAAATTGAGGGGCGCCTGGGTGGCTCAGTCGGTTAAGTGTCCAACTCTTCGTTTCAGCTCATGTCATGATCTCATGGTTCATGGGTTCGAGCCCCGCATCGGGCTCTGCGCTGACAGTGCAGAACCTGCTTGGGATTCTCTGTCTCCCTCTCTGCCCCTCCCCCCTTCTCTCAAAACAAACTTTAAAATTTTTGAAGTATGGAAAATTACAAAGAACTAAATAAATGGCATTAATAATCCCATTGTACAGGGGTGCCCAGGTGGCTCAGTCGGTTGAGTGTCCGACTTTGGCTCAGGTCATGATCTCACGGCTGGTGAGTTGAGTCCCGCGTCGGGGAGTCCGTGCTGACAGCTCAGAGCCTGGAACCTGCTTGGGATTCTGTGTGTCCCTCTCTCTCTGCCCCTCCCCCACTCACGCTCTGTCTCTCTCTCTCTCTCTCAAAAATAAATAATGAAACACTAAAAAAAAATAATAATCCCATCGTACAGAGACATGCTATATCTACAGGTAGCGACAGACACACATGTGCAGACACACACAGTTTTTCACTTTATAAACCAGAAGCATTTGCCATTTCATTAAATATTCCGCCAGAACACGATTTTTAATCTGTACAGAAAAGCTGCAGCGAGCACACTATATGCATAAACCAAAATTTTCCGAACCAAAATGTTCTAATTTCTGCTTTAGCGGACGAGACCTCCTCAGAAGCAAGTGGAAGGACTAAGCACTTCACAAACGTCAGCTAGTACTATTTCCTCCTTTCAAAGCCATTTTCCTCAAAGCAGCTCTGTCAAATTTAAAAATTCATTCCCTTGATCTGATACCATTCACTTGTCAGCTCCATAATCTCCATACGAAGGGATCTGAGACTGCGGCCTGGTTAGAAGGGGCCGGAGGATTTGCCTCGAAACTCATCTGCAAGGCAGGTACACTATTCTAGCTTGGATTATGCGTTTACTTGTGGTGGCTTAGGAGGTATTCGTGGAAGGACAGAGTCCCTGGAATCATCTCTTTGGCGCAATCAACGGTAACACTATCAACTTCAAAAATGTGTAAGGATCCCTTCACTTGCATGCCCCAGCACAGATTAAAAATTATCACAATTCTGTGGCAGATAATGGGCAGTATAATCAAATTTTGAATCAATTTTTGGGGCTGAAATCCTAGCATTCGTGCCTGACTTCTCCCTCTCCTTCACCCCCAGAGCAACCCCTCACCTCGTTCCATCAACTCTATTGCCTGACCTACCTCACACCTGGCCCCTTCTCACCAGCTGTGGCCATGCCCAGGAGGAAGCCATCACGTGTCTCACCTGGGCCTCTGCGACATTCTTCTCCTGCTCTCCTGCTCCCACAGCTGCCCTCTAGAACCTAAGCTCACACACAGCAGTGGGAATGAACTCTGTGACTTCATTGGAATTAAAAACTTTCGTGCTCCAAAAAACACCACCAAGACACGGAAAAGACTACTCACAGAATTGGGAAAAATATTTGTTAATCACATATCTCATAATGCATTTGCATCCAGAACATACAGAGAACTCTTAAAAATAACAAAAAGACAATTCTTAAATGGACAAAGGATCCGAATACATGTTTCTCCAAAGAAGACATAAAAGTGGCCAATAATTTGGGGCACCTGGCGGGCTCAGTCAGTTGAGCATCTGACTTCAGCTCAGGTCATGATCTCACAGTTTGTGAGTTCAAGTCCCATGTTGGGCTCTCTGCTGTCAGCCCAGAACCCGCTTCGGATCCTCTGTCCCCCTCTCTCTGCATCTACCCTGGTTGCACTCTTTCACTCTCTCTAAAATAAATAAACATTAAAAAAGTGGCCAAGAAGCTCACCATCATTAATCCTCAGGGAAATGCAAAATGAAACCACAATGAAACATCACTTTAAACACTAGGATGGCTATAATAATAATAAAAAAAGATATGTGTTAATAAGAATGTGAAGAAACTGAAACCCTCATACGTTGCTGGTAGAAAATAGAATGATGCAGCCACTATGAAAGGGTCTAGCAGCTCTTCAAAGGTTAAACAGAGTTACCACATGACCCAGCAATTCTACTCCTAGTTGTATATCCAGGAGAAATGAAAACATATGTCTACACAAAAATTTGTCCACAAATGTTCATAATATCACCTTCATAATAGTGAAAACTGAAAACAACACCAATTGTCCATCAAAACAACAGTATATCCACACCATGGAATATTATTCAGCAATAAAAAGGAATGAAGTTCTGATCCATGCAGAACATGATGAACCTTGAAAACATGATGCTAAGTGGAAGAAGCCAGACACACAAGACCACCTATTGATTCCATTTGTATGAAATGCCCAGAATAAGCAAACCTAAAGAGACAGAAAGTAAATCAGTGACAGCCTAGGGCTGGAAGAAGATGGGAATGTGGGTGGAGGTGACTGTTAAATGGTATGGGGTTTCTTTTTAGAATGACGACAAAACTCTAAAACTGGTTGTAGTGATGATTACATATCTCCACGAATACACTAAAAACCACTGAACTATATACTTTATTTTTTAAATACTTTGCACAAATTTTTCTTAAAGTTTATTATTTTGTGAGAGAGAGAGCAAGCGGGGAAGGGGCAGAGAGAGAAGGAGAGACAGGATCCCAAGGAGGCTCCACACTGTCCACACAGAGTCCCATGTGGGGCTCAGACCCACGAACCGTGAGATCATGACCTGAGCCAAAACCAAGAGTCGGATGCTTAACCAACTGAGCCACCCAGGCGCCCCAACTTGTACACTTTAAATGGGTAAATTATATGGCATGTAAATTATACCTCAATAAAATTATTGCAAAAAAGAAGAAAAAGAAGGAACAGCTCTCCAACACCTATTCATCCTAAAAACTTCAGTAAACTAGGAATAGAGAGAAATTTCCTCAAGTGGACAAGGAATACCTATAAAAAAACAACAGCTAATAGCACACTTAACGGTGAGAAACTCAAAGCTTCCCCACTGTGATCAGGTGCAAGGGAAGGAGCTCCCTATCTCACCACTCCTTTTCAACATCACACTGGAAGTCCTAGCCAATGCAATAAGACAAGAAAAAGACACAAAAGATAGGGTAGAAAAGAATAAAATTGTCTTTGCAGATGACATAATTATCTATGTAGAAAGCCTGAAAGAATCAACAAAAAACTGAAACTAGTAAGCAATCATAGCAAGGTGATGATACAAGCTTAACATACAAAAGCCAACTGCTTTCCTATATACCAGCAATGAACAAGTGGAATTTGAAATTTAAAAACACAATTCCATTTATATTAGCATTCCCCCAAATGAAATACTTATGCCTAAATCTAACAAAATACGTATAAGATCAATATGAAGAAAACTACAAAACTCTCACGAACAAAATCAGAGAACCAAATAAACGGAAAGATACCCCATATTCATGGGTAGGAAGATTTGAAACTGTCCAGATGTCAACTCTTCCCAACTTGATTTACAGTTGGGAATGCAATCTAAATCAAAGTCCAGGCAAATTACGTTGTGGTTATCGACAAAACTATTTTAAATTTACACGGAGAAGCAAAGAACCAGAATAGCCACGAGCCAACACAATACTGAAGGAGAAGAACAAAGCTAGAGGACGATACTACCCGGCTGCCAAACATACTCTAGAGCTACAGTAATCAAGGCAGTGTGGTATTGGCAGAACAAATAAATCAACAGAACAAAATACAGAGCCCAGAAACAGACCTGCCCGAATATAATTAACTGACACCCTGACAAAGGAGCCAAGGCAATGCAATGGGGCACATGTTGTCTTTTCAACAAACAGCGCTGGAACAAGCAGACGTCCACATGCAAAAAACAAAGAAGGAAGGAAGGAAGGAAGGAAGGAAGGAAGGAAGGAAGGAAGGAAGGAAGGAAGGAAGGAAGGAGAAAAAGAAAGAAAGAGAAAAAGAAAAAAAGCAATCTAGATACAGAGCTTATACCCTTCACAAAAATTAACTCAAAATGGATCACAGGCTTAAATGTAAAACACAAAACTATAGGGGCACCTGGGTGGCTCAGTCGGTTAAGCGACTGACTTTGGCTCAGGTCATGATCTCGCGGTTTGTGGGTTCAAGCCCCGCCTCGGGCTCTGTGCTGACAGCTCGGAGCCCGGAGCCTGCTTCCGATTCTGTGTCTCCCTCTCTCTCTGCTCCTCCCCCGCTCACACGCTGTCTCTCTCTCAAAAATAAATGAAGATTAAAAAAAAAATTTTTTTTTAAACACAAAACTATAAAACTCCTACAAAATAACACAGGACAAAACCTGGATGATGTTGAGTATGGTGATGACATTTTATTTTATTTTACTTCACTTTAAGTAGGCTCCATGCCCAATGTGGAGCCCAATGCAGGGCTTGAGTTCATGACCCTTGAGATCAAGACCTGAGCTGACATCAAGAGTTGGACGCTGAACTGATTGAGCTACCCAGGCATCCCATGGTGAGGACATTTTTAGATACAACACTAAAGGTATGATCCAAGGAAGAAATAACTGATAAGCTAGACTTCATTAAAACTAAAAAATTCTGCAAAAGAAAATGTCAAGAGAATGAGAAGACAAACCACAGACTGGAAGAAAAGATTTGCAAAAGACACATTTGATAAAGGACTGTTACCCAAACCATATGAAGAACTCTTAAAACTCAACAATAAGAAAACAAACAACCAGGTTAAAAAATGGACCAAAGACCTAATAAGACACCTCACCAAAGAAGATCTACAGATGGCAAATAGGCACATGAAAAGATGTTCCACATCATATGTCATCAGGGAAATGCAAACTAAGATAAGATACACATGGGGCACCTGGGTGGCTCAGTCGGTTGAGCTTCCGACTCTCGATTTTGGCCCAGGTCATGATCACAGACAGGCTCCTAGGATCAGGCTCCACACTGACTGCTTAAGAGTCACTCACTCGCTCTCTCCCTCTGCCCCTCTCCCCCACTCGTGCACTCTCTAAAATAAAGAAAAAATTTTTAATTAAAAAAAATGAGATGCACGCCTATTAGAACAGCTAAAATCCAGAACACCGACAACACCAGATACTGGTGAGGATGGTCCAACAGGGACTGTCATTCATTGCTGGTGGGAATGCGAAATGGTACGATCACTCTGGAAGACCATCTGGTGGTTTTCTTACAAAACTAAACATAACCTGGGGCACCTACCTGGCTCGATCCATACGGCATGCAACTCTTGATCTTGGGATCGTGAGTTTGAGCCCCATGTTAGGCACAGAACCTACTTAAAAAAAAACAAAACTAAACAGAATCTTATGATATGATCCAGCACTTAGATACCTTGGTATTTGCCTAAAGGAGCTGAAAACGTACGTTCACACACAGACCTTTACTCAGATATCTATGGCAGCTTTACTCATAATTGTCAAAAGCAGCTAAGATGTCCTTCAGTAGGTGCATGTATAAATCAACTGTGGTCCAGGGGCGCCTGGGTGGCGCAGTCGGTTAAGCGTCCGACTTCAGCCAGGTCACGATCTCGCGGTCCGTGAGTTCGAGCCCCGCGTCCGGCTCTGGGCTGATGGCTCAGAGCCTGGAGCCTGTTTCCGATTCTGTGTCTCCCTCTCTCTCTGCCCCTCCCCCATTCATGCTCTGTCTCTCTCTGTCCCAAAAAAATAAATAAACGTTGAAAAAAAAAAAAATTTTTTTTAAAAAAATCAACTGTGGTCCATTCAGAAGACAGAATGTTATTCGGAGCTAAAAATACATGGGCTATTAAATCATGAAAAGACAGAAAGGAACCTTAAATGCGTATTAATGAAAGAAGCCAATCTGAAAAGGCCACATCCTCTATTATTCCAACTATGTAACACTCTGGAAAAGGCAAAACACTATGGAGACAGTTAGAAGATCAATGGTTGTCAGGGGTGGCGGGGGAGGGGATGAAAAAACAAAAGCACAAGATTTTTAGGGCAGTGAAAATACTGATACCATAATGGCAGATACGTGCCATTTTACATTTGTCCAAACCCACAGAATGTACACCACCAAAAGTGGGTCCTAAAGTAAACTACGGACTCTGGTTGATTATGATGTGTCCGCGGAGTTTCATCAATTGTAACGAACGTCCCACTCTGGTGGGGGATGCTGACAACGGGGGAGGCGGTGTGAGCGCAGGGACAGGGGTATATAAAGTATTTCTGTACCTTCTCTTCAACTCTGCTGTGAACCTGAAACTGATCTGAAAAAATAAAGTCTTTCTTTTTTTAATGTTTATTTATTTATCTTGAGAGAAAGAGCATGTGCACGAGTGGGAGGGGGATCAAGAGTTGGAAGACACCCAGGTGCACCCCCCCCTTTCAAGTTTCTTTTTTTTTTTGACATTTTATTTATTTTTGGGAGAGAGAGAGTGTGTGTGTGTGACTGGAGAGGGGCAGAGAGAGAGGGAGACACAGAATCTGAAGCAGGCTCCAGGCTCTGAACTGTTGGCACAGACCCTGACGCGGGGCTCAAAACACGAACCACGAGATCGTGACCTGAGCCGAAGTTGGCCGCTTAACCGACTGAGCCACCCAGGCACCCCAACGCCCCCCTTTTTAAAAAGAGTTCTCTGAAAGAGAAGTGGGTGCATCTCATACAACCCATCCCATTCAAAATCCTTCAGGGGTCCCCCAAGGCTCAAATAACCAAATGCCTTTCGGTGGCCTCATCGGGCTCTGTGCCGCCAGCCTTCCTGGCTCCCCCATCACATCCCCATCCCTCCCCACCTGGCCACCAAGCTCTTGCGGCACTGGCCCCCTCTGTCCCTCCTCAGGCCTCTATCCCCTCTACTCCAATGATCCTTTATCTGACCCCACAAACCTGCCTTCGCAAAGGCCCTCCCTGGGCAGATGGCTTGTAGTCCCTCCACCCCTCTTCCCTGTCCTGTCACCTTGTGTACGTCCTTCGTGATTCTCATCGCAACCTTCAGTCACTTTACCTGCTAAGCAGTTCAATGATCTCTCATGAAAATATACGCAACAAATGTAAACCCCAGTACCTAACAATATCTTTGGCACAGACCAGATATTCAGTAAAGATTTGCTGATTGAATAAATAAGACGTTAATTTCAGGTCTTACTGCAAAATAATATTCTCAATCCAATCTTTTTTTTTTTTTTAATGTTTACTTTTTGAGAGAGAGAGACAGAGAATGAGCAAGGGAGGGCAAAGAAAGAGAGGGAGACACAGAATCCGAAGCAGGCTCCAGGCTCCAAGCTGTCAGCACAGAGCCTGACGCCAGGCTCGAACTCACAGACCGTGAGATCATGACCCGAGCTGAAGTCGGACGCTTCACCGACTGAGCCATCCAGGCTCCCCTTAACCCAATCTTTAAAATCAATGATGCTTCCTTGGTCACAAATATTTCCATTAAAAGTACAAAACATCACTCTACAACATCCTTCCAGAGAGGATGCTTCTCCCCACAATGGCGCCTACCATCAACCCCATACACTGGAAGGGTGTCAGGCGCTCTCCATGCTGACTGACAGCAAGCACCCTGATGCCACCTTGGTGGGCCGCTTTTCAAAACTGGAGCAAGGACTACAATGTACAGTCTACACCATTCACTCAGTACAGGAACCCTGCACTGCCAGAGCACTCCACAACTCAGATGCTTTAAGGACTGTCTCCAAAATCTCCAGGAAGACAATTAGTATCCCTGTTGTACAATCTATTTTTGAAGTCTGGCTACAGCATCCATCACTCCTTCAAGTGTTAAAATCTCGTGGCTGAGCACAATGGGAATGAAGTCATTTATCTCCCAGACGAATGTCACTGCCCCGCTGCCGAGCCTGTTGGCTGGCTGGCCGGTGCACACAGGCTATAGCCTCACGGAAGCGTGGAAAGAGAACATTTTTTAAAAAGATGTGTATCTAGGGGTGCCTGGGTGGCTCAGTCGGTTAAGTGTCCGACTTCAGCTCAGGTCATGATCTCGCGGTCCGTGAGTTCGAGCCCCGCGTCGGGCTCTGGGCTGATGCCTCAGAGCCTGGAGCCTGCTTCCGATTCTGTGTCTCCCTCTCTCTCTGCCCCTCCCCCGTTCATGCTCTGTCTCTCTCTGTCTCAAAAATAAATAAAAACATTAAAAAAAATTAAAAAAAAAAAAAAAAAAAGATGTGTATCTAGCCTGGTGCCAGGCTTCCCTTCCTTCCACACACTCTACCCCGCAGCTGCAATGAGCTTCCCAGCACAGGCCCTGAACACACCAGGACCTGTTCGTCTTTGCAAAGGCCTCTTCCTCCCTTCCCGCCCCCCCCCACCCCCCCCACACACCCTGTAAGAACTCGTTCTCCCCTGGGAAACCTTCACAGCCTCTCTCTAACAGTTGGTCTTTCTCTGCTTTCGGAGAACACTGAGCACCTCGTCATCACACGGCACCTCATCTTTAGTTGTCTAGCTTCTTTCCTGGATTCTTTCTTCACCCACATCCTTCTAGTCTACACACCTTGTGGTGCTTCGAAAGACCACTGGCGCATGGTACAATCAGCACTCGACACCTATTTGTAAACTAAGCTCTCAGAGCCCGAAGCCAGGATCCCCTAAGCATGATATTCCAAAACATAAGACCATTCTACCTCAGCTACACCCACCATCATGCAAAAACTCGTTGGTCTCTGAAGTCCAGGTCTCAGTGAACCTGACTACACACTTCGAACAACAGCTCACGTCTACCTCAGCAGAGCTGGGAACTCTTCCCTCCTGATTCTACCAAGCTCCTTGGGCTTCACTGAATCTAGAAATCTCTCCAGGACTGACACCAAAGCTCGTTTTCCTTCTGTGTATAACTGTTACCTGATCGGCCCTTCACTTTTCCAAGTTCAATCGACTGCTCCTCCTGACGCCTGCTACCTTCCTTTTTTCCCCACGAAGTTCCAGTAGCCGTTCTGTCCAAACTACACGGAAGCTAATATAAAATAACCTTCCTCAAACCTGAAGTGTTACCTTTGTAAAATGGAAAGCAGATCCAGAAGAAGACAATCTTCTATTGAAAATGATGATGTGGCTGCAAAAGAACTTAAACCCAACAAAAGCTACTGGCTAGTCACTCTTCCAGGAGGACTATCCTTACCCCAACTTCCCCACCATGGTCTCGGGTAAAGCAGTCCCTATACCCGCACCTGCTGGTTCTCCAACTAGAAAGCTCCCTGAGGGAGGGACTAGAACCACAGCATCCCTAGAGCCTGGTATGTGGCAGGCATCCGAGGGACTCAAATAATACCTGCTGAATGAACCAACAGGGGATGTAAGTTGGGTTATCCAAAAAACAAAAAAAAAACAAAAAACAAAAAAAACCCCACAAGGTCAGAGGCTTATCAGGGTGCACTCTGCTGGGTGTAAGAAAGTACAAACAGCCTTGCAGCTTAGGAGACCGGGAGACACTGGTGATGACACAGAACACAGGGGCTTTCCTCCCAGATTCTGCTCCCAGTGGGTTTACAGGAAGGGAGCCAACCCCAAGTGCAACTCATCCCTCCAAGCAGATAAGGCAAATGTGCACCCAGGCTGGGAACCCACATTCTGCCAACAGATGGAATAGAAGGAACGGGATAAAATTCCTGAATCTCAGCGGGAAAGTGAGGAAGAAGAAAGGGCAGGGAAGAGAAACGGGAGGACAGCATGTGGGTAACTCAGCAGGGGCTACCCTTTACTGAAATGTATCAGGTGCCAGCCAGGCTCGGTGCTTAGCGCTTTACCCGCACGGACCCGCTGGATCCTCCCACCAAGACAGAGGTAGACACTATCATCATCTCCGTTTTACAGATGATGAAACTGCAGCCTAGCGAGGTGGTATCACTTGCCCCGAGCACACAGCCAGGAAGGGGCAGTGCTGTGACCTGAACCCGGGTCTCACTCCACGGTACCCCATTCTTTACGTCGCAGGACCTATTCTGCCTCCCAGACCCTCAAACAGGACTGAGGGAGGAGTCCTTCATTTACCCATTTAACGAACGCCTACTGAGCACCTAGTAGGTGTGTGCCAAGGTCTGTGCCGGCAGTGCTGGCGCGCGGAGGAAGGCACCGGACTGACAGGGTCGGGGGACAGAACGCAACGTCAATCACGAGACAGCGGCGCTGGGAGCCGCGGGCCGGCAGGCAGAGGGACGAGGGACGAGGGACGAGGGTGCGGCAGAGGGAGGGAAGGCGCGGAGTGGGAGGAGCGAGGGCCCGGGGATGGGGCCGGCCGGCCAGCGGGGCCGAGGACGTGTGGGCAACCACCGCTCCCCTCCGGGGACCGCTGGCTTCTGCCAGACCAGCCTGGCGCCTCGAGTGTTGTGGCATTCGAGCTCGGCCACCCGCCGGGGCGACGCGGGGGCCGGGAACGGGGGCGAGATGGGCAATGCGACCCTGAGGCGCCGAGGCGAGCGAAGGGAGGCCTGGGGGAGGTGTGAGCGGAGGCGGGGAGGCCGAGGAAGGGGCGCGGGCCGGGAGGCGGGGGCAGTGGGGCCCACGGCGGCGTCGCCGGACTCACCTCCCGCGACGGCCCCTCCGGACTCGTCGGTCCGGCTCGGCCGGAGGAGGCGGGGACGGACTCCGGGCCGCGGGGGCTGCCGGGAGCCCGTTCCCTGGGCAACCGGGCCGACACTGCCGAGCGACAGCCGGAAGCTGAGCGGCGGAGCCACAAGTGGCAGCCGGCCAGCTAGCTGAGCGCGGCGGAAGAGACGTCGGCGCGCTTCCGGCGGGCGTGGGCGGGGCTTCGGGCTCCTTCCCGGGATATCTGCGGACGCATGGCAGGTGCGTGTGACGGGCCAGCTCCCCGGGGCAAGGGAGGGTGTGAGAGTCACGGCTTGGCCCGCAGCCTGGGCCGGAGGCTGGGAGCTTCCTGGCTTGAATGGGGGTCCCTGCCTTGGCCCAGCCCAGCCCGCTGGCCCCGCGCAGGCTCCGCGGTCGGCCCGGGAGCCCGTCAGTTTTGCTGAGCCTCAGTTTTGTCACACGTGGAACTACTTGATGTATGCAAAGGAGTGTCGGCTGATCCAGATACCAAATTGTGATTCTCATTACAAACTAGAATTAGCGGAGCACATTGGGTGTCAAGCCTTGCATGTCCAGCTGCTCCCAAAACCTTCCCCTGCATTCCCCTCAGGATTACCCGTCACAGAGCTTTTTTGCTCATAATAGAAGCTGTCATTCAGCGAGTGCTCACCATGTGCCAAGTCGTGTCCTTAGTGCTTTATAGGGGTCAGCTCATTTGAGCCTTACAGCGATCCCATGTAGTAATGTGAACAGATTGGGAGCTGAGGCCCTGGAGGGATAAGTGAGGCAGCCACTGTGCTTTATCTCACTCTGCTCTGTGCTGTGACTCTGATTACTGGTCTCTTTACCTACTAGCCTGAGTTTCTTGAAGTTAGAACTTTGGCTTAGGTTCCTAAATCTGTGCTGGTGTGGAGCAGAGAATGAATCAGATGTCCTCACCCTCAAAGAGTCCCTACTGGAGAAGAGTAACCCTTAGCAGATTATAGTACAGGTGGTAAAAACTATTTCCCCATTTAACACAGGCTATTCAGCACCTACTATGTGCCAGGGTTCTGAGAGGGAACAAGACGCAGTCACTATCCAGTGTGCTTACAGTCTAGCAGGGAACATAGATATCACACAAGCAAATATACCACACTAGTGAGTGCCGGTGATAACGAAGAATAGGTTGTTTTCAGACATCTAGTGCAATGACTCCTGGAGGCAACCCAACCTGGGGGATCCAGGAAGATTTCTTTGTGGAAGGAGGGACTTTCTGGAAACCTAAATCAGATCATGTCACTTTCCTACTCCAAGTTTATTGTTTACTTTCCACTGCCTTGGAATACATCTAAACTCTATCTTGGTCTGTAAGGTTCCAGTTGCTTGACTGCCCCCTCACCTACCAGCCCCCCCCACGCCATTCCATTCTAGGTGATGTGGGGTGATCAAGTACAATAGTCAAGAAAGAATCTTGAGATGTTGTATGGTGCAATTGTAAGTTTATGTAAGTAACATGGGGTCAGGACCCCGGGGCGGAAAGGGCTGCACTTTTTGCTGTATGAAGCTGGTAGTTGGTCAAGGGGGAGGAGACATGGAGGGAGTGTTTTGTCCTAAGTGTTTCTTTGAATTTCTACTCATAAAACTGCTTTCACAAGATTTCTCTGGCGTTTCTTACTCAGTTTGATACTGTCGGTGAGATTTACAGGCAGTCATGAGATGCTTTAAGAAGGTAGGGGCGCCTGGGTGGCGCAGTCGGTTAGGCGTCCGACTTCAGCCAGGTCACGATCTCGCGGTCCGTGAGTTCGAGCCCCGCGTCAGGCTCTGGGCTGATGGCTCAGAGCCTGGAGCCTGTTTCCGATTCTGTGTCTCCCTCTCTCTCTGCCCCTCCCCCGTTCATGCTCTGTCTCTCTCTGTCCCAAAAATAAATAAAACGTTGAAAAAAAAAATTTTTTTTAAAAAAAAAGAAGGTAGGGGCGCCTGGGTGGCGCAGTCGGTTAAGCGTCCGACTTCAGCCAGGTCACGATCTCGCGGTCCGGGAGTTCGAGCCCCGCGTCAGGCTCTGGGCTGATGGCTCGGAGCCTGGAGCCTGTTTCCGATTCTGTGTCTCCCTCTCTCTCTGCCCCTCCCCCGTTCATGCTCTGTCTCTCTCTGTCCGAAAAATAAATAAACGTTGAAAAAAAAAAAAAAAAATTAAAAAAAAAAAAAAAAAAAAAAAAAAGAAGGTAGCAGCCAGCACATATTGGATCCTTATGAACTATCCTTGCTGGTTAGCCTTCTGGGCTAAAGGTGAACATTTTTCTGCTTCCATTTCTCATCATAGCCACACTGCTCTTTCTCAATTTTTCAGACTCACCAGGCTCATTCTCACATAGGACCCTTGCTATTGACCTCTCATCATTCAGATCCCAGCCTAAATGACACCTCTTCAAGGGCTCACCCTAACACAAGACCCCATTTTCTTTTCCTTTTTTTTTTAAGTTTATTTATTTATTTATTTTGAGAGAGTGAGAGAGAATAAGCAGGGAAGGGGCAGAGAGAAGGAGAGACAGGATCCCAAGCAGGATCCGTGCCATCAGTGTGGCCGATGTGGGGCTCAGACTCACAAACTGTGAGATCAGGAGCCAAGATCAAGAGGCAGTTGCTTAACTGACTGAGCCACCCAAACACCACCAATTCCGCATTTTCTTTTCCATATGACACTCACCATGGTCTAAATTGATCATGGTCATCTAGTTGTCTATTATCCACTTCCTGCTTGGAAAGTAAGTTCCATGAAAATAGTCCTGGTAGGTCTCATTCAGTCACTTCATCCCCCATGTTTGGCATATTGTTGGTACTCACTAATGTTGGTTAGTCATATAAGTAAAGAATAAAAGAAAAACCAGTATGATATTTAAATAAGCAGAGGATTGGGGCGTCTGGGTGGCTCAGTCGGTTCAGTGTCCAACTCTTGATCTCAGCGCAGGTCATGATCTCACAGTTTATGAGATCAAACCCCACATTGGGCTCCACACTGGGCATGGAGCCTGCTTAAGATTCTCTCTCTCCCTCTCTCTCTCTAAAAAAAAAAAAAAAGAAGAAGAAGAAAGAAAGAAAGAAAATTAAATAAGCAGAGCCTTCGGGGTACTAAGCCAAGGGTATGGGGACACACACAGACAGGAAAAATATTCTAGGTCAACGTCAGAACTTGTACAGAGCTAGCACTGAGGCATAGAGAGCAAGCAGGAAGAAGCTGGAGAAGTGGTAGACAGGACTTGCGTAACAGGCTGTGCTATTGTGGTTTATAATAAGTAAATATTTGGTCTTTGTCCTGTTCTTGGCACAGAGCTAAAACCCTTGGCATCACCGAAAGTGTGAGAGTGATGTCTTTTGTCATGTTAATGCCGTGACTTTTGGAAAGCCCCTAGGTGACCTTTGGTTGGGGGCTGCTTGCCCCAGCCCACCCCTGTGAACTGGTCTTGTGATTAAAAGGTTGGAACTTTCGGGCCCCTCTCTCCCCCCTGCCCACCCCGTAGGGAAGAGGGTCAACACCCAATGATTTAATCAGCCATGCCTATGTAATGAAGCCTCCATAACAGCCCAAAAGGATGGGATTGGGGGCAACTCCAGGTTGGTGAACATGGTGAGTACTGTGCTTGGAGAGCATGGAAACTTTCCACATACCTTACCCTATTCATCTCTTCCATCTGGCTATTTCTTTCTTTTTTTCTTTTTTTTTTTAATGTTTATTTACTTTTGAGAGAGAGAGAGCAGGAGTGGAGGGGGAGAGCAGAGAGAGAGGGAGATACAGAATCCCGAAGCAGGCTCCAGGCTCTGAGCTGTCAACACAGAGCCTGATGCCCGAACCCACAAACTGAGTCAAAGTCGGCTACTTAACCAATTGAGCCACCCAGGCGCCCCTCATCTGACTATTTCTGATGGAAGAAAATATAGATATAAATTTGCCCTTCAACTAAGACCATAAATGTGTTCCCTTTAAACAAAGCAAAGAGCAATTTTATGTAAGTTTAAAAAAAAAAGAATTTAGTCAGCCATAGCAAAGGAATTACAGTTTGGGACAGGCCAGCTATGGTGAACTATAGGCAAATTCAAAGAGACAAAGGGAAGGTCAGCTTTCATTAGGTTTTAGGAGGAAATTGAGGAGAGTTGTTGTAAACCAAAGTATATAGGACAACAAGAGTTGGCAGCTGTGGTCGTTTCTGCACCGTGGTTTCGCTCTTGGCTACAGGCAGTGGTTAGTGCATTATTGCTGGGGCAGGGAGGGATCTTCCATCCTTTTCTTAAAAGCAGGAGACAAATTTCCTATGTGAAATATGCCCTCCCTTGTTGAGATCATTCTTATCTTCCTTGTTCCTGCTGGTTGTGCAGGCTGCAGCAAGTGGTGCCCCCTCTCCAAGGCTTCCTGACCCCATTTTAAATGAGGTTTCCTGGGGCATCTGGGTAGCTCAGTCAGTAGAGCACATGTCTCTTGATCTAGGGGTCATGGGTTCAAACCCCCCACATTGGGTGTAGACCTTACTTTCAAAAAAAGAATCTTATCACTAAATGAGGTTTCCTTTATTTTCACACTTCCCCCTTTTGATCAAGATCTTTGTTCAGTAGCATCACTTATCGAGAATCAGGTTTTCTTAGATGCCTGGATGGTTCCGTCAGTTAAACATCCAACTCCTTTTTTTTAAATTGTCTTTTATTTTTTTAATTTATTTAAAAAAAAATTTTTTAATGTTTATTTATCATTGAGAGACAAAGAGAGAGCATGAGCATGCGAGGGGCAGAGAGAGGGGAAGACACATAATCTGAAGCAGGTTCCAGGCTCCAAGCTGTCAGCACAGAGCCCGACGCGGGGCTCAAACTCACAAACCGTGAGATCATGACCTAAGCCCAAGTCGGATGCCTAACCGACTGAGCCACCCAGGTGCCCCTTTAATTTATTTTTTAATATTTATTTTTGAGACAGAAAGAGTGCAAGTGGAGGAGGGGCAGAGAGAGGGAGACACAGAAATCTGAAGCAGGCTTCAGGCTCTGAGCTGTCAGTATAGAGCCTGATGTGGGGCCCGAACCCACCAACTGTGAGATCATGACCTGAGCCGAAGTCAGGGTACCCAACCAACTGAGCCACTCAGGCACCCCTAAACATCCAATTCTTGATTTCACCTCAGGTCATGTTCCCAGGGTTGTGGGATCCAGCCCCAAGTCGGGCTCTGTGCTGAGCTTACAGCCTGCTTAAGATTCTCTCTCTCTCTCTTTTCCTCTGCCCCTACCCTACTCTTGAACACACACTCTCTCTTTCAAAAATAAATAAATTTTAAAAAATAAAAATAAAATAAAATGACTACTGGCAGTGCCTTTGGCCAACGTGGTTAGAGGGCCTGTACAGATTTTGCCAATTACATGTTTATGATGCCAGTTCAACTAGCCCTGTGGATTGAGAGTGGTAAGCATAGTGAAAGTGTTGTAAAACCAGCCGAATAGCACAGACTGGTCGCATCACCCGACCAGTGAAATGAGATCCTTAGTCACTATGAAGTTCAAGGGTGGGTCTCCAGGTAAGGATGATCTTTTCTTATAGAATTTTAGCTGCTGGGGTGCCTGGGTGGCTCAGTCAGTTAAGCATCTGACTTCGGCTCACGTCATGATCCCATGGCTCATGGGTTCGAGCCCCGCGTCGGACTCCGTGCTGACATCTCGGAGCCTGGAGCCTGGTTCGGATTCTGTGTCTCCGTCTCTCTCTGCTCCTTTCCCGCCTGTGCTCTCTCTCTAAATAAATAAATATTTTTTTTAAAAAAGAATTTTAACCGCAGAAGAGGCAGTATGCTACCTACAAGGAAAAACCTCAGTCCAGTAAGAAAACATACAACCCGTGGCTAAAACATTTGTATCCTTGAGACGGGGCGGGGGGGGGGGGAAGCTGAATAAAATCCACTTGCCAAACCTCGGATGGTCCACTGGGCAATTAAAATGCCCAGGGGCGGTGTGGACAGGTTGTCCAGCATTGCAATTTGGTGCAGGTGGGACGAGCAGAGCAGGTGCTTTATGGCCTTATCACCTTGCCCATAGTATTGATTTACAGAGGTCATTTTATCAGCGCAGCAATGGCTGCACGCACAGCGGTCAGTAATGGGAATTTTAGAGTCTCTGGCAGGACTGGATTGCTGTTCGGCCCAAACTCTAGTTTGCACAGGGATGGCAACAGGGGTCCCGGGACTGTCTCCTCACTGGCCTGAGCCAAAAGGGTGGTGATACGAATGGCTCTGTGGCAAGGGGCAGAGCCTGGTGCCACATGGCCTGTTGGCCGGAATGCCCTGTGGAGTCGATGGTGGTCCCCGTGTTGGGGGTGAGTCCCCCAAGGGAATTCCCTTCCTTTTCATATATAAATGGATAAAAGGGAAGTGGATAATTGGGATGTCCAAGAGCAGGATGTTTATTGGGGTTTCTTTTAAGGTATTAAAAGCTAAGTCATCCTGGGGTGCCTGGGTGGCTCAGTCAGCTAAGCGTCAGACTTCAGCTCAGGTCATGATCTCGCAGTTCGTGAGTTCGAGCCCCACGTTGGGCTCTGTGCTGCCAGCTCAGAGCCTGGAGCCTGCTTCGGATTCTGTGTCTCCATCTCTCTCTGACCCTTCCCCACTTGCATTCTTTCTCTCTCTCTCTCTCTCTCTCTCTCTCTCTCAAAAATAAATAACATTTAAAAAAGCCAAGTCATCCTGACCTTCCCAAATAATGGGGTCAGGGATCCAGTTCTAATAATAGCCAGCCAACCTGAGAAAACCCCATTAACACGCTTAGTTTTAGGTTTTGGGAAGCTCAGAATGCAGTGAAGGCTACCTAAATCCAAATGTGGACCTTGTTTCAACTTCAGGTGCCCTGAATATTGAACCTGGGTTTGAACTAACTGCAATTTTCCCTTTAAGACTGCATGTTCTTTTAAGGCTAAAAGTTTCAACAGGTGGATGCTGTCCTCCTGTGGGGAGGGCTTGGGAAAAGGCGGAGGAAGCACGTCCCGTAGATATTGTCACAAGACAGCGCCTCCAGAAAACCTCGTGTCATCTAAGTCAGCTCTCGGCATTCGTGAAGAACCCTGGGTCGTGACTGTCCTGGTGTCCTGCTGTCCCACCCAGGCGAAGCAGAGAGATTGGCTGGCCTTATCCACAGACATGCTGAAGAAGGTGCTCTGTAAACTGGTCACCGTGAAAAATTTGCTTTCGGTAGGGATAGAGGCTAATAAGAGTGTGGGGATTAGGACAAGAGGGTGGTGAGGAGGTCAGTGTTATTTATGGCTTGGGGTTCTTGCACAGACCTCCCTCCTCAGCCACTGGGTCTTCTTACGGGTAAAATAGGGGTGTCGCCGGCCCTACCACAGGGGATAATGAAACCCCGAGCCTCCCGATGTTCCGTTAGCATCCAAGTGCCCTCAGAGTGTCTTTGTTTACAGCGCATCCGTTAATTCCGGGGAGAGGCTCTGAGGGGTCTGTTGGGATCTTAATGGGAGGCGTGCTGTGGACCCTGCCGGGAGCAGTGGAGGATTTTGCCCACACGGAGGGCGGTAGTTGGTCCAGGAGGATCATACGGTTGGTGTCCTCGGAATCGGCTCCGGTGCGGTCGGCGACTGAGCAAATAAAAGACGTTGAAGGGTCACGGGATTCACCAGGTTGGCTATTTTGGTTGCCGCTGTCGGATTCTAGAATTACTTCCCCCTTCCGGGAGAAAGAAATCCCAGCGTACTTCTCTACGAAATTTGGGCCCGGTGAGTGTACAGAGGCCGAGGAACTAAGGAGAAAAGGTGGGCATCTCTTAGGGGGCCTGGGCAAGAGAGACCAGGTTCAGAGACGGGACCCTTTCGAGGTTTACTAGAGACCCTCCCCTCCCACTTGAAGGGTGTTAGCACTCCGAGGCGGGGGCTGCTTGCCAGTAGCGGGGTTGAGCGCTGAGTGTAGCTCTCGCGTCCGTAAGGGCAGAGAGACCTTCATTCCCAAGGATCTGGAAAGGCTGGTCAGAGGGTGGAAGGCGGCTGGAGCTCTTAAGTGTCCAGCGGTCTTTTTCCAATGGCCTGGCTTTTTACAATATCGGTAAAGATCGGGACGCTTTTAGTTTTGCTTAGGGGCCTCCATTTGTCGGAGCTGAAAATTATGGACCACACGGTTCTTCCTTTTCGTTGAATCACCCAGGGTGCAGGCGAGCCGGCTGGCTACTTTAACTGGGCCTGCAGTGGACAAGCTTCCCATTCCGTCCCGGCCCTCTTAACTAGAAGGGGAAGATCCCAGCTCGGCCCATTAATGAACACAGAGTTAAAAACTGCCCAAGTGGATTCAATGTTTAAAGGAAGACCAGAATTTTCTTTAAAAACAATTTGGAGCCAGCTCTTATAATCCTCCATAGACAGGTTCATTGGGCTTTTGGATATAAGCCTGAATCTTACCGTATTCAGCAGTTTGGGGGAAAGTCCTAGGAATTAACTCGGAAAGTCATTTAGCAACCGCAGGAGCTCAATCATATAGCAAGGCCAGGGATAGTACCCCATCTGTGCTTCTAGACTCTCTCTGTGTAGCTGGGGCACAGAGGTACACGAACACCTGCCTCCAGGGCTTGACCGCTCCCTGCGGGGTTCGACCACTCCCTGCTGACAAAATCCAAAGACCCGAGAAAGGAGTGGTGAGGACACAAGACAGGAGTGTATTTCTCGGCAAAGCCAATGCCAGGAAGACAGCAGTCTAATGTCTCAAAGACTGTCTCCCAAGTGCTGAAAATACTTGCAGGTTTATATAAGGAAAGTGTGGGGCAGGGGTCGGTGGGTGTGAGCAGGTGGGCAGTGAAGGTCAGGTCCGTCATTGTCGTGGGGTCAGTCATGAGGGGTCTTGCTGGCTTAGGGCAATCCTCATTACTTGAGGGGCAAGTTCTGGTTCCCATCGCCGGGTACTTTGTCAGCTGGCTCTTTTGCCTGAGTTAAGAGATAAGCTGGAAAGAATTTAATCATTTAGGAAGTAAAAGACTGAAGTCAGATTGGAGGTAATCCTCATTCATCAGGATTATCCCAATCAGCAGTGTTCATCCAGGGCTCGGACTGGCCCTCAACAAGTGTGTGAAATAGTTGATACGAATCTGAGAAACTGGGTTGATAACTTTGAATAACCGTATTAAATAACTCAGCAAATCGGGGCGCCTGGATGGCGCAGTCGGTTAAGCGTCCGACTTCAGCCAGGTCACGATCTCGCGGTCCGGGAGTTCGAGCCCCGCGTCAGGCTCTGGGCTGATGGCTCAGAGCCTGGAGCCTGTTTTCGATTCTGTGTCTCCCTCTCTCTCTGCCCCTCCCCCGTTCATGCTGTCTCTCTCTGTCCCAAAAATAAATAAACGTTGAAAAAAAATAACTCAGCAAATCTATGAGGATCTGTGAGGATTGTCGGCAAATCTGAGATTCCCAAATCTCACTTTGAGAAAGTCTTTTTTATTTTTTCTTAGAGAGAGAAGAGAGAGAGGGAACATGAGCAGGGGAGAGCAGCAGAGGGGGAGAGAGAGAGGGAGAGAGAGAGAATCTTAAGCAGGCTCCACGCTCAGCACTGGGCCCAATGTGGGGCTCGATCCCACGACCCTGGGATTGTGACCTGAGCTGAAATCAAGAGTTGGATGCTCAACCAACTGAGCCACCAGGCACCCAAGAAAGTCTTTGACTATGGGTCGTAATTCAGCTTTTGTCCAGGGAACATGAGAAATTGGGAGTTTAGCATTTGGATCCTCAGAGGGTCTGACTTTCGTGGGCAGATTTTAGTAAGTTTGGGAGAGGAAGAAATGGGGAGAGGTCCAGAGAGAAAGGGAGGAGGTTCAGACAGAGGATTGAATGAGGAAGTGGAGGGTATAAAGGAGGGGGGGCCACGTTGGAGGGAAAGAGGAAGGTGGCTGTTGGCTTTGTGTACGTAAGATGGCCATCATGTGCTCTGAGACTAAGGGGCCTCAGAAGACTTTTGCCTTCTTTCAGTTGTTTGTTCCACTTGGTTAATTTGGGATTGGTATTTTATAAAGAGGCAACTTGAGAGTCCTGAATATGTTTATAAGCCTTCAGGTACTCATTAAAATAGGCATCCCTCGTAGGCTGCTTAATCTTAGACTGAGAGCTTTCTAATTAGGTTCTGAGAAAAGTTGGGGAGATCAAGAGGTCGCCATCATGGCCAATGAAGTTTTAACTTCTCATGGGGCTCCTGGGTGGCTCATCTGGTTAAGTGCCTGACTCTTGATCTCAGCTCGGGTCTTGATCTCAGGGTTATGAGCTCAAGCCCCTCATTGGGCCTCATGCTGGGCGTGAAGCCTACTTAAAAAAGAAAGAGTACCCAGCGTGATGAGCACCGAGTGATGTGTGGAATTGTTCAGTCATTATCTTGTACACCTCCAACTAAGATAACACTGTTAATATATTTGAGAATAAATAAGGGGCACCTGGGTGTCTCAGTCGGTTAAGCATCCGACTTTAGCTCAGGTCCTGATCTCGCAGTTCGTGAGTTCTAGCCCCACGTTGGGCTCTATGCTGACAGCTCAGAGCCCGGAACCTGCTTTGGATTCTGTGTCTCCCTCTCTCTTTGCCCCTCCCCTGCTCATGCTCTCTCTCTCAAAAATTAAAATAAACACTAAAAAAAATTAAATTAAATTAAATTAAATTAATGAATAAGCACACGAAGAGGGAAGAGCTTTAAACATAAGATCAGCTGGGGTCCCACAGGGAGGACCCTTCTGAGAGAATGTAGAGAATCAAGATCCCATTACTCAAAATCTGAGGTTTGGAAAATGAGCGAGTACTTTAAACGAATTAAGTGGAACACTTCACCAAAGGGAGGGGCTCAAAATCTGAGAGACTCTGAAGGGGTTAGCACAATGGCGCCCTGCAGATGCCTCCCTGCAGCCTGAGGGTGATCGTCCCCTGGGGTCATCTCCTTTGGCCCCCAGTGTAACCACAAAGCAAAGTTAACTTTAAACAGAGCAAAGAATCACTTTTTGTAAAAAAAAAAAAAAAAAAAAAAAAAAAAGGAAAGGAATTGCAATTCAGGACAAGCAAGCTATGGTGAATAGCGGGCAAGTCGGAAGACACACAGGAGAGATCAGGTTGCTTTTTTTTTTTTAATTTTTTTGAATCATTAAAAAAAATTTTTTTAATGTTTATTTTTGAGAGAGACGGAGCATGATTTGGGGAGGGGCAGAAAGAGAGGGAAACACAGAATTCGAAGCAGGATCCAGGCTCCAAGCTGTCAGCCCAGAGCCGGACGCAGGGCTCAAACCCACGAGCTGTGAGATCATGACCTGAGTGGAAGTCTCATGCTTAACCAACTGAGCCACCCAGGCGCCCCTTAATTTTTTTTTTGATGTTTATTTTTGAGAGAGACAGAGACAGAGACAGAGCATGAGGAGGGGACGGGCAGAGAGAGAGGGAGACACAGAATCTGAAGCAGGCTCCAGTCTCCGAGCTGTCAGCACAGACCCCCCCACGCAGGACTCAAACCCTCAGGCCATGAGATCATGACCTGAGCCAAAGTCGGATGCTTACCCGCATGAGCCCCCCAGGCGCCCCGGAAAGGTCAGCTTTAATTAGGTTTTAGGGGGAAGTGGGGGAGTGTGGAACACAAGGTCCTTGGAGAAAAACACGTGTTTGAGGTTCTCATTGGCTGCAAGTGGTGGTTGGGGCACTGTTGCTGGAACGGGGAGGGATCTTTCTCTCGAAAGCAGATAATGAGATTCCTATGCGGAAAATACCCTCCCTCGTCTTAATAATTCTTACCTTCCTTCTTCCTGCTGGCTGGCCTGCAGCTATTCATGTACGCACGACAGCTCGCCTTTCAGGGCCTCCCGACCCCGTTTTAAATGAGGTTCATTTTATTTCTTTTCACAAATTTCATGATAATTATGTTTCTTTTACTCCCCATCAGGAAATGCTCTTGGAAGTATAACGCCCAGAAAACCTGTCTTATCTGTCAGTGCAAGAAAAATTAAGGACAATGCAGCTGATTGGCATAACTTGATCCTGAAATGGGAAAACCTCAATGACACAGGTTTTGCTACTGCAAATAATATTGCCAACCTGAAAATCAGTTTATGGTAAGTGCATCCAGAGCTCTTCATGATCTAAGTGCTTCACCCTGGGACTCTTTTTTTTTTTTTTTTATGTCTATTTTATTTTGAGAGACAGCGTATGCACGCACAAGTTGGGGGAGGAGCAGGGGAAGAAAGAGAGAGAGAGAGAGAGAGAGAGAGAGAATCCCAAGCAGGCTCTGCACTGTCAGCACAGAGCCTGACATGGGACTCGTTCCGACAAACTATGAGATCGTCACCTGAGCCGAAATCAAAAGTTGGATGCTTAGTCAACTGAGCCACTGAGGTGCCTCCCACCCTAGGAGTCTTTTTTTTTTTTCTTTTTTTTTTTTTATGTTTGTTTATTTTTGAGAGACAGAGCATGAACTGGAAAGGGGCAGAGAGAGAGGGAGACACAGAATCCGAAGCAGGCTCCAGGCTCCGAGCTGTCAGCACAGAGCCTGACGAGGGGCTCAAACCCATGAACCATGAGATCATGATGTGAGCCGAAGTCGATGCTCAACCGACTGAGCCACCCAGGCGGCCCCCCGGGAGTCTCTTAGGGTTGCAAATGTAGTCTTTATCAACATGCATAAATAAATTATTTTAAGAAAAAGAGCAAGGAGCAAAATGACATATGCACGTATAAACTGTACATGTCCATTTTAAGTACAAAATTATGCTACATATTATTCATGGTTATGTCCGTATATAAAAGTATAAAAACGGATTGGAAGGACACAGGCCCAGTCATGAAGCTCACACCTTCTAAGATGAATGAGCGTTGGGTGGGAGATCAGTAGAACTTTGACTTCATGACAATGCACTTTGTTTCTGTGATGTTGTGATTTATGGTAAGACATATCTGTTCGGTCTCCGTCCCTGTTCCTGGCACGTGGCTCCTAAAACCCTGCTGATTCCCTAACGGGTGAGAGCTTTTGTCCTCCAGAATGATCCAGGTGAAAGGAATGTCCTGTTATTCCTAACATGTTCTTCCCAAACCCCCTGAGTTAATGTTAGGGAGGTGACTTCCGGAAAGCCCCCTGGGAACCAACCAGGGGATTAGAGGGCATGACTTTTCAGCTCCACTCAGGGAGGGGAGAGGGACTGGAGGTTAAGTCAGTTGCCAATGGCCGATGATTTAATCAATCGTGCCCACGTAACGAAGCTTCCATAAAACCCCAAAAAGACAGAGGTTTGGAGAGCTTCTGGTTTGGTGAATAGTAACACTTCCGCGTGCCAGAAGGGTGGTACCCAGGCTCCGCGGGGACCGAAGCCTCGTGCTCAGGACCCTTCTGGACCTCACCCCATAAACCTCTTCATCGGGCTGTTCCTTCATATCCTTCAATATCCTTAGTAATAACCCAGCAACCTAGTAAGTAAACCGTTTTCCTGAGTTCTGTGAGCCGCTCCAGCAAATCCTAAAGATCCAAGGGGGCGGGTCATGGGAACCTCTCACTTATAGCCCATTGGTCAGAAGCACAAGTAACAAACAACATGGACTTGTAGTTGGTGTCTGAAGTCGAGCAGGGACAGTCTTGTGGGGCCGAGCGTTGACCTGTGGGGGTCGGAGGCTGTCTCCAGGTAGATAGTGTCTAAATGGAGTTAAATTGTGGGGAGCCCCGCTGGTGTGGAGCACCCCACTCCCCACCTTTGGTGACCATGTGTGAGAAGTCAGCTGGAGGATGGGGAGTAGAGGAGACACAGGAGTGTATTTTTCCTTAGCAGTTTTTTTCTTTTCTTTTTCGTAAGTTTATTATTTTGAGAAAGAGTTGGGGTGGGGCAGAGAGAGAGAGAGAGGGAGAGAATCCCAAGCAGGCTCCACGCTGTCAGCACGGAGCCCGCCATGGGGCTCGAACCCGCAAACTATGAGATCATGACCTGAGCCGAAATCAAAAGTTGGACACTTAACTGACGGAGCCACCCAGGCGCCCCCTTAGCAATTCCTTTAAAAAAGACAGGAGTCGTGAAAAAAAAAAACAAAACGCTGGCAGTTACCACTTCCGACTGGGAGATTAGTTTCGTTATTCTCTCCTACATGTATATTTTTTATTTCTCAGAGTTAGGATTCTCTGTTCCTCTGTCATCATCCACGGACCAGAGCTGAGAGTCTCTGGGCCCGGCCTGTCCCCCCGGCTCTCGCCAGTCCCTGGCGCACGTCATGCGCCCTGGCCCTCCGCTTCCTTCCCCCCTCTTCCTGCCGAGGCCCACTCAGCAAGAACCAGCGGTTCACCTTCCTGCATAAGGCGCTCCCTGATATTGTCTCTTCTAGTTTCGTGTTTAGTTTTTTCCTGGAAGTGTGGTGACCCCACGAGCTAATTTCATGCCCCATAGGCCACAGCATTCAGTTTACCAAACGATTTCCAGACAGCGAACTCTGGGAAAACGGTCACGTCTCTTTTGTCCGTGTACATCGAGCACGGACTCCCCTGGGCCAAGCGTACCACGGGGCTGCATTCAGCCGACTTACTCCAGTGCAAAACTGGTGGACGTGTTCCTCGTGGACAACAGTGATAAGTAAACATACGTCACAATGACACGAAATAACACCTGTACCAAATGCCCGACACAGTTGCGTGGATATAGCACTTTTTGGGTTTGCCGTAATGAGATGAGGTGCCTTTCAGAGAGTACCGTGTTCCCCTTCTTTTCCATCCTGTCCAGGAGTGAGGACAAGACAGAGTTACGGAGCAGCAGCCCGGCTTGCGGGGAAAAGGCGGGAAGGACGCTTCCGGAATATAGCAAGGAGCTGGAGATGCTGTGTGAGGAGCTGCAGACCACCTTCAACGCTTTGGTGAGATCCAGAACCCCTGACCACCTGTGCTCACAGTCCCCGAATCCCAGGGGTGTATCTCGGAAGGTGTGGACGCCTTGGGAGATGCTCTCCTCTAGACGCTTGCTTTTTCCTCCTCCGCCTTCTCCGTTGGTGTCTTCTTCTTCCTGCCCCCTAAATCTCGACGCTCCCCAAGATGCTGTCCTGGACCTTCATTCTTTCAGCCCTGTGTGATGTCCTCTGGCTCTTTTGCCTGAGTTAGGAGATACACTGGAAAGAAGAACATAATTGTTCAGAAAGTACAGACTGAGGTCAGAATGGAGGTAGTTGAAGTCTGTCAGCATGGCCGTGTTCCAATAAAACTTTATTTATGGACACTGAAACTTTAATATATCCTTTTCATATATCATAGAATATTCTTTTTACATTTTATTTCAACCGTTTAAAACTATAAAACCCATTCTTAGCTCCTGGACCGTACGAAAGTAGGGTGTGGGCTGGATTTGGCCCATGAGCCCTAGTTTAACACATGAGAAATGCTCTTTTTTTTTTTTTTTTTTTTTTTTAATTTTTCAACGTTTATTTATTTTTGGGACAGAGAGAGACAGAGCATGAACGGGGGAGGGGCAGAGAGAGAGGGAGACACAGAATCGGAAACAGGGTCCAGGCTCCGAGCCGTCAGCCCAGAGCCTGACGCGGGGCTCGAACTCGCGGACCGCGACATCGTGACCTGGCTGAAGTCGGACGCTTAACCGACTGCGCCACCCAGGCACCCCGAGAAATGCTCTTTAATGTCTGTTTGATGAATTAATGACTGAGTTCCCGTGCCCACCGTACCTGCCCCCAAATGTACCCAGCTCCCATCTCCGTACTGGAACTGGAGTAACTAGAACTTACCTATGAACATAGAAAATCGTTATGTATGAACCTTATTTGATGGAGGTGTTTCTGATATGTAACGTGATTCCTTGCCCGTTAAACAGGAATATGTGGGGTATAATTGTCTTTCCTTGAGATACCGCTTGTTCAGATTTAGGGTTCCAACTATTATAAAGCTGTCAGTTTAGAAGAATTTCTCAGGAAAGAAACACTATCCTCTCAAATATCAAATCAATTGCAAGATGCGTTACGGTTTCAGAAGCAGTGAAATGAGAAAATAATGGTAAGTTGAGGACACTTTGGCAAGGTGGTCTTTTCTTTGTGATTGAAATCAGTACTGTCTTCGGGATATTTAGGATGCTTACGGGGCTACATAGCAAACAGTCTCCTAAAGGATTCGGTTTTTGTAACTGTCCTGTTTGCCTTCTCTTCGCCCTGGGGTGGTGCTGTGGTGAGAAACAGATAACCAGACAGGCGTCAGCGACTTGGCTGACCCCCGCTCACAGGAAGGCGGGAGGATAAGGGCTGTGGGCTCTGTGAGATCTGCTTTCTTCATCATATCCGCGCTGTGTCTCTGGCAGACGAGGTCTTGACGCGGCTCCGGGGCCAGTGGGGAATTAACACAGGCAGAATGAGCCATCGAAACCTAAAAGTAGTAAGTTATGCAAAACCGCCCACTTATTTTGTTTGTTTTTTCCCAAATTAACCCATTTGATCGTGGCAAATATTTTTGCTGGAACAAAAAAGCAGGCGCACATATTGTCCCTGAAAGAGAAGGAACCGGGTGGCTGAGTTCTGGTGTTGAAATCATTTCAACAGCCAAAGAGCTAGACGCGTAATCTTGGTTAGGTGCACTTCAGCCCCGATGGCCCCGTGGTCTGTCGTTTCGATGCACCCCCACCTCGCTCCATAGCCTCCTCGTCCCTCGTTCCCTCCTGGTGTGAAGATGTCACAGGATCTCAAAGCTATGTTAGAATGAGAAACACTTCCAACACTTACTAATGTGACTTTTTTTTTTTTTAATTTTTTTTTTTCAACGTTTATTTATTTTTGGGACAGAGAGAGACAGAGCATGAACGGGGGAGGGGCAGAGAGAGAGGGAGACACAGAATCGGAAACGGGCTCCAGGCTCTGAGCCATCAGCCCAGAGCCCGACGCGGGGCTCGAACTCACGGACCGCGAGATCGCGACCTGGCTGAAGTCGGACGCTTAACCGACTGCGCCACCCAGGCGCCCCATTAATGTGACTTTTATAAAGTGTAAAACAATCTGAAAGGATTTTGTTTTTAAATGCCACTTGGGTCTTGTTAGCGCACATTCTCATTTAGAACTGTATCCAGAAGCACATTAGGAAAAAGTTTGGGAAGGGGAGGGTGTGATTGGTTTTGTTTATCCGTCCTTGGTTCTCCCCATTCTTCTTTTTTTTTTTATGTTAATTTTTATTTTTGAGAGAGACAGTGTGAGCGGGGGAGGGACAGAGAGAGAGGGAGACACAGAATCCGAAGCAGGTTCCAGGCTCCGAGCTGTCAGCACAGAGCCCGACGTGGGGCTCGAACTCGGGAACCACAAGATCATGACCTGAGCCAAAGTCGGCTGCTCAACCGACTGAGCCACCCAGGCACGCTTGGTTCTCTGCATTCCTAAGGGGCAGGCTGGTGCCCCGGGACCCCTTCTTCAGCCCCACTCACCTGCACTGAGGAGAGACTGGGAAGACATTAGCAGGGAGAGGTAAGGTCCAGAAAACCCAGCCAGCAGGCTCGATGGACGGAGCAGCAGCGTGGAGAGCCTTGCCCTTGGTCCCCGGGACCTGCGGCACAGGTCCGCGTGGAAGTAGCCACTGGGTTATAGGTGAGCGCATGCGCGTGGTCAGCCAAGTTCCCAAGATCTTCAGATGAAGGCTGGGCTGTGTCTGTGACAGCCAGGAAAATGATGGGCCCACCCGTCCACGTGGACCGAGAGACCATGGATGCGCGTTCAGAGCGTCCTGATGGGGATCTGAGCGGCGCGGGCCTTGTCAGACAGGAGTAATTGGAGGAATTGGAGTTTTCGCCCACAAAAGGAGGAACCCGTAAACTAAACAGCTACCATGAAAGCCAGAAGCCACCCCAAGGGAAGGAAGCCGTACGCTGGTTTCCTGAGGCCTCTAAGGGGACCGGGGAGACCCCCCTGGGATTGGCAGAAGCTTTGGCTCCCACCAGAGAACAATATGGCGAGTCCTGTCCAGAGCTGGGGGTGCTGTGTCCCGTCACTGGAAATGAGCCCCTAAAAGGCTGTATGATTACAAAGGCCGTGGAGGAATTAACCCCTGGGTGGAACTAGATCCGCGTACGCACGTTTCCTCCATTCTCATGTCTACCTCACAGTTTGTATCAATCCCATGCTCTTTAGTTACTTAACATTTGCTTATAATACAATCAAAATCATGTTAAAAAGACATTAGCTGAATATGGCTTCCCCATCAAAGTCTTTGAGCCTGGGGCTTACCTTCTTTTTCCTAAAAAAGGAAGGATTATTTCCATAGAAGGCAAGTGTGAGTGACGGGGAGGGTCATACTGGCCCAAGCCAGTCACCAGAACAGGAAGACAGGCCTCGTAGTGCAGGGTCATGAATGCCACAGCTGGGCGAGCGGCCTTGGGAAGAGGTAGGCCCCTGGTCTCTATGGTCTCCCCAAGCCACAGGGTCCCGAGACAGTGAATTTATTCTATATGTTTTTTATTAACACTTTATCTTTTAGGACAGTTTCAGATTTACAGAAAGCTTGAGAGAGAGTAGGGAGAGTTCCCATAAATGGTCCCCTGCCTGCACCCTGTTTCATACGTTACTGTCCTGCGTTTCACAAATTTCATTTGTATGCTACCTACGTTGCAATTCATGAGCCAGGATTGAACGTTATTAGTCGATGAAGGCTGTACTCTATTCACATTTCTTTTGTTTTTTCCCTAACGTTCTCCTTCCATCCTGGGAGCCCTTCCCGGACGCCACAGTAAATGGAGTCATCATGTCTCTTTAGACTCCTCTTGGCTGTGACAGTCTCACAGACTTCCCTGTTTTTTATTATTTTTTTAAGTTTATTTATTTTGAGAGAGAGAGAGAGAGAGAGAGAGCACAAGTCGGGGAGGGGCAGAGAGAGAGGGAGAGAGAGAGAATCCCAAGCAAGCTCTGCACCGTCAGCCCAGAACCCGATGCAGGGCCCAAACGCACGAATTGTAAGATCGTGACCTGAGCTGAGATCAAGAGTGAGATGCTCAATGGATTGAGCCAGCCAGGCTCCCCTTCCCTTGTTTTTTATAACATTGACAGTTTTGAGGAGTACTGGTCAGGTGTGTTACAGCTGGACTTCAGTTAGAATCCGTCTGATGTCTTTCTCACGGTTTGATCGGGGTTGTGGGTTCTTTGGAAGAAACCGCAGAGATGAGGTTCTGTTCTCATCGCATCCTGTCAAGGGCATGGACTGCGACCATGACGCAGCACGATGGGTGTTGACCTTGATCAGCTGTCTGGGGTGTGGTCAGGTTTCTCCTCTGTAAAACTAAGTCCTCCCTCCCCCCCCCCCCACCCTCCACACTGTCCTCTCTAGAAGGAAGTCACTGCAGCCCACGCTTGAGGAAT
Source organism: Lynx canadensis (assembly GCF_007474595.2). Lineage (NCBI taxonomy): Eukaryota > Metazoa > Chordata > Mammalia > Carnivora > Felidae > Lynx > Lynx canadensis. The sequence continues at coordinate 143,354,296 of NC_044308.2, read as the reverse complement.
GAGAAGTTCTGCCTCACCTCCTCAAGGGGGGAGCATGTGCATGGATTATGTGGGCATTGGAGAGTTGTCTGTTGTCCCCCACCTGCTAATTACTGGATCACTTGTTTCTGGCAGTGTGGACTCGTGTTCATTTGCTTTCCACTTGGGGCTGTAGCACGGAAGCACCGCTTTCCTTTGTGCCTTGAGTTGTTCCTGCTTTGGCCACCAGGGGTTCAGTTGGCTCCTGTGTCCCTTTGACATGCTTCCATCGTTGTGAGTTTTCGGTTTTGGTCTTTTTGAACACTTCCTTACTCTCCAGCCTTCCAGGATGTTCTGGGCCCATCTCATGTATTTCCTGCCTCAGTCCCAGGATAAGCCATTTCTCCAAGGAGCCCTGGTGCCTCCTACTGGAGGAACCAAGATCGGGGCGCTGGCGTCAGGCACTGAAATTCTCTGCTCCGGTGAATTTATTCTAGTTTGAAGTGGTTTGGAAATAAGTTCTCATTCTATGTCCAAAAGCAAAAAGCTGGTGTCATAAGGGTGATAATGTTATTTTTCCTGTTCTACTCCAGCTTTTTAGAATGTTTTCCCAGACTCGGCTTTTAAGTGTCTTTAAGGAATCTGACCTCGGTGGGGGACTTTGAGACGCCCCTTGTCCTAAGCTGGATGAACATTCTGGAGTTTGGTCTGTGGGAGGAGGTGGACTGAGGTGGAGCTGGGGGGATGGGCCGCCACTCATGCCCTGGAGGCTCAGGGCTGCCCACTGCACATCTCCCTTGACTCTGTCAATGACTGAGCTGAGCGTGGGCACCGCCGACCTAGCATCAGACCCCCAGGATTGTCCTCGCCCGCTCTCCTGATCATGTATAAGCTTTTCTTTGAATTGGGTGGCAACAGGGAGCTGCTGAAGGACACAGAGACCACGGGATGGCATGTCAGGAGATGTGGTGGGGGGGGGGGAGGGGGGGAGGCGTGGCTTGAGGTGCTGGCTTTGACCTTCTCTAGTTCAGCAACCCTGAGAATTGTCCCTTCTGTAATGCAGAAGTGCTGAGTCCTACCTCTTGGGGTTGGGCCAGGTGAAATATCGAACCTCAAAAGATTGGGGAAAGGAGTGCAGTCCTTTAAAAACGAACGGTAGCAGAGCTCGGTGCACATCACTTCGGGTGTGACTGGAGGGCAGCTGCAGGGCCAAGTGCAAGGAATTACGATTTTGATGATTTACGTATCTGTTCGTATTTACGCACGTACGTAAAGATAAGCGTACGTAGGAATTAGAAATGTGGTCTTAAATCTGAAGTCTTAGTTACTTCGCCCCTTACCTAACAGACCCTTCGATAGCCCCAACTAGGTGCTTCACACACACTAACTTAGTCCTCCTAACCGCCACGTGAAAGCAGGCACTTCGTCAGAGTGCTCTGTGCTGGCTCAGCTGAGCAGTGGTGACGGGCCCGTGTCCTCGGCCACTGCCCTGCACATGACACGGTGAGGGAGCTTCCCGCAGAGCCCCTCCACCCCACCCCGAGGCACCATCAATGTCAAGTCCTCCCCATTTCCTTCCCGTGTGAAGCGTGCAGCGCTGTGATGATGATTTTATAAGCAAGGAAACAGCCTCAAGCTTTCAGTATACTCAAAGGCAGTTGATAAAAGTCAGAAATATGGGAATGCAAGCTGGTGCAGCCACTCTGAAAAACAGTATGGAGGTTCCTCAAAAAACTAAAAATAGAACTGCCCTACGACCCAGCAATGGCACTACTAGGCATTTATCCACGGGATACGGGTGTGCTGTTTCGAAGGGGCACACGCACCCCCATGTTTATAGCAGCCCTGTCGACAATAGCCAAAGTCTGGAAAGAGCCCAAATGTCCATCGACGGATGAATGGATAAAGAAGATGTGGTGTATATATATATATATATACATACACACACACACACACACACACACACACACACACACACAGTGGAGTATTACTCGGCAATCAAAAAGAATGAAATCTTGCCATTTGCAACTATGTGGATGGAACTGGAGGGTATTATGCTAAGTGAAATGAGTCAGTCAGAGAAAGACAAAAATCGTATGACTTCACTCATATGAGGACTTTAAGAGACAAAACCGATCAACATAAGGGAAGGGAAGCAAAAATAATATAAAAACAGGGAGGGGGACAAAACATCAGAGACTCATAAATATGGAGAACAAACTGAGGGTTACAGGAGGGGTTGTGGGAGGGGTTGTGGGAGGGGGGATGGGCTAAATGGGTCAGGGGCACTAAGGAATCTACTCCTGAAATCATTGTTGCACTAGATGCTAACTAATTGGGATGTAAATTTTTAAAAATAAAAAATAAAATTTAAAAAAAATCACAAAAGTGACCTTAAAAAAATAAATTTCAAAATGACCCCTAAAAAAATTAATTGATTAATTAAATAAAATAAATAAAAGTCAGAAATAAACTCATTTACTGCCTTTTGTCCTCTCAGCCCATAAAGGCAGAGCCTGACTTGAGATTCCTCCAGGTCTTTGGTGCAAAAACATTCGTGCCTTCGGAAATCTCGGTGAAGTGGGACACAGCAAGCTGTCTCTTTCCGGCACCAGAAACCCAGGGTTTATTTTGAAGCCGTCCAACTGAATGAAATCGTAGCAACTGTCTACCTCCATATCTCTCCCTGGAAATTTGCTGCACGTGGAGTTTCCAGTGTTGAGTTATTGGACTTTGGGTCTCACCAGACTTGCACTTCTTAGCTTGGAAATCTTACAGTTATGGAATCGGAGACTAGAGTAGATTTCAAATAACGTTCTCATATTCCCAATTAATATCTTTTCAGGCCAAAATACAGACGAAAATGGAAAAGCTGTCTTCAACTACCAAGGGAATTTGTGAACTAGAAAACTACCATTATGGACACGAGAGGCAGCGCCCCCTCCTGTTTCACACGTGGCCCACAGCCCAGTTTTGTAAGTAGTTCTTTCTGAGTTGATTCTCAGGAGTAGAAATTAGGAGAGTATCTGTGTTATTTATTTTTTTAACATTTATTTTTGAGAGAGACAGAGTGTGAGCGGGGGAACGGGCAGAGAGGGGGAGACACAGAATCCGAAGCAGGATCCAGGCTCCGAGCTGTCAGCACAGAACCCGACGTGAGGCTGGAACTCGGGACTGGCGAGATCATGACCTCGGCCGAAGTCAGACGCCCGACCAACTGAGCCACCCAGGCGCCCTGAGAGTATCTGTGTTATTTCAATCTGGTACTTGAAGAAGCTGACAGCCTTTGAAATTCAATTCGAGAGTGTCCATTGGAAGGGAAGGAGGTTGGGGGCATCTTAAAATGGGCTTCTTGGCTCTAATAATCAGCAAAGAATGTTAAACATAATTAGAGACACATGAAGCCAGTTACCCTTATTAGCCCCTTAAAGCCAATGGGTTGAGGCACTCAGCTGGCTCAGTCAGAGCATGAGACACTTTGATCTTGGAGTCGTGAGATCAAGCTCCATGTTGGGCATAGAGATTACTTAATAAAAAAAATAACCTCAACAACAACAACAACAAAATGGGTAGAATCAATTCCACCTCCTCAGCAGAGGCAGAATTTTCTTCCTTTTGAAGAAGGAAAGAGCTTTTTGGGTTTTAAGTTAAAACATAAGTTGAGGGGCACCTGGGTAGCTCAGTTAATTGAACGTCCAACTATTGATTTCAGCTCAGGTCATGATCTCATGCTTTGACACATTGAGCCCCGTGTCAGACTCTGCTGGCAGCATGGAGCCTGCTTAGGATTCTCTCTCCCTCCCTCCCTCCCTTCCTCACTGCCCCTCCTATGCTTGTGCGTGCTCCCTCTTTCTCTCTCTCTCTCTCAAAAATGAATAAACTTAAATTAAAATAAAATAAAAGATAAATTGAGGTCAGTTCAGCCAGCCCCATGGAAGAAAAGTAGTGGGAGCATGGAATCCATTACTTAAATAAGTTCCATGAGATCACGATTACCTTTAGCTTTGTTAGTTCAAAGCAAGGGCCTAGCCATGTGATGCCGATCTGAGACCTCACTTTCAAATGAGGAAGAAAAGGGTAAAACCATTGACCTGTGATGTGTTACTGGAATATTACCGGTTTGAGGTGAACCTCCTGTTCATAATCCTCGCAGGAAGTGAGGAGTTGAGCAGAAAAGGTTATACTTGTTAATTTCATGAACCTTCTCGTGCTGTCTGATCCTGCTAGTCTGCAGGAGCCAGAGTGATAAATACCCACAGGTTCCTTCTTTATCTCGGGGCTCCTGCCGAGGCTGGCATTCGAGGAGGAGGTTTCCAGAGCAGTGCCTCCCCCACCCCCACCCCCACCCCGGGCAGGAGCACTGCCGCGCATTTCTGCTTCTAAAGGAGACAGACGTCCGTTTCAGACGAGGTTTCCCGCAAGCTGTCCGACATGTACCGGAAGGAGCTTCTCCTGAAACGCACCATCACCGAAGAGCTTGCGCACGCCGCGGACCGCGACCTCACCCTGAGCTACTTGTCAATGTGGCTGCACCAGCCCTACGTGGAGACCGACGGCAGGCTGCTTCTGGAAAGCATGCTGCTCGAAACGGGGCACCGAGCACTGTGACCTGCCAACACGGCCCGGCCCGAGCCTCCAGGCTCCGGGCCCCTGGCCGCTTCTGTGGCCGCCACGGCAGACGGTCTTTCACGGGAGGCCCCGTGCTGCACCCCGGGAGCGTGCCCTGTGCGGTGCTGTGGCCGCCCGGCGACCCTAGGGTCTCCAGGTTGGACCATCTCTGCAGCTCCCGGTGGCCTCTCCAGACACGCTCAACGCGTGCCTACTGTGAATCTGGCACCCGAGAGGATTCTACGGGAAATAAATGAGTTCCTCAACAAGACGATTGAGTGATCTTGTTTTTGTAACTTAGGTGTATTTCACATACCATTTAGATAGAAAACCCCTGGTTTAGTATTCTTACTTGGTACCTCTCTGTATTACTTAAATTTTTATGACGCTGCATTCGTTTTGTAATTACAACCAATGTTTAGAATACCATAGAGGTGGGGCGCCTGGGTGGCTCAGTCGGTTAAACGTCTGACTTCGGCTCAGGTCATGATCTAGCGGTCTGCGAGTTCGAGCCCCACATCGGGCTCTATGCTCAGAGCCTGGAGCCCGCTTCTAGTTCTGCGTCTCCTTCTGGCCCTGACCCTCCCCTACTCACACTCTGTCTCTGTCTCTGTCTCTCTCTCAAAAATAAATATTTAAAAAGCCATTTTTAGAATACCATAGAATTAACTGAATAAAGACGGCATCAGCAAAACTACCTACAAAAAAAGTTGCCTGAAAAATAAAACGCATTGCCTGTATTTGCATACTGAGGATGTGACAGGCCACTCGGTTCCTCGGGCACAAGTTCTAGAGTCTGACATTACAACATTTGCAACCAAATACGGGGGGGCTCCATCCTACCATCTGCTTCCCAGAAACAAATGGAAGAAGCTTCACGCTACGGCGTGGATGTGACACATGATCTGCCCCCATGCCCCAGAAACAAGTGCTTCCCAGGGACAGAGAAAATACTGGGGACAGGGACTTAGTTTGGGAGAAAGTGGGGCTACCTGGCTGTGCAAACTGACACATCAAGAGCGCTGAAAGGCAACGTTCCTGGGGTGCCCCGGGGGGCTCGGTCGGCTAAGCCACTGACTTGGCTTCAGGTCATGATCTCGTGTTTCGTGGGTTCGAGCCCTGCATCGGGCTCCCCCTCGTCGGGCTCTGTGCTGACAGCTCGGGGCCTGGAGCCTCCTTCAGATTCTGTGCCTCCCTCTCTCTCTGCCCCTCCCCCACTCTCTCTCTCAAAATAAATAAACTTTTAAAAATAAATAAGTAAAAAATAAGAAATAGCAAAAAAAAGAAAAAGAAAAAAAGAAAGCCAAGCAAATGAAAAGACCCAAGGCAGTTCTCTCTAGGGAAAATGAAAGCTGCCGGCAAAGTCCGTGTCATCCTAGCGCGTCACCAGACTCAGCAGTGAGCGGCATCTATCCTTCAACGTGAGCATTAAATTCTGACTGAACACTTGTGACATACGGACACTAGTGGGGGGGGGGGGGAGGCGTGCGAGCCCTGTCCCGTGTCTCACAAGGAAATAGCCCATGGATACCATCTACCGCGAATAAATCAAGAAAGCGGAGAGAGAGACGTAATTTAGACACACGGAGGGGAATCACCAGAAAGGAGAAGGTGCTGGTCTTGGCTGAAGGGGCAGAGGGCTGAGGCCGGGCCAGCAGTGCTTGGCACGGGCCTTCCGGTAGCTTCCGGTATTTCAAGCTACGTGCTTACTATTCCCCAGATGAAAATAGACATTCTTCTTTAAAATGTAGACCTCAGAGGACATCGAGGTCCGGCTCGTCCTCGGCCCCTCTTCTGATTCAACACTCCCCACTCCCCCCACTCCCATGACCCCTGGGGAGGCCGAGGCAGAAGAGCCTGACTGGGGTGGGGGGCAGGGGGGGAGGTGGCTGCAGGGCCCTCATGCCGTCCAGGGAACAGAGAAAAAGGACTTTGCTTCGTTGCATTTAGTAGTGACAACAGTTGAACAGAAACTTGTAGGAGGTAAGTGCTGAGAACACGTCCTCACGGAGGGTCCACACCAGCCCCCCGGGGGAGTCGCTTGGGTGGTATCTGTCCCCGAGTCTGTGATCTGACACCTCTTCACTCCTGCCCCTAATCTGAGCATCTCGAGTTACAAGTACTGTGTATGCAGAAGAAAATTCTTTACGAGAAAAGAAAATGTCCATTTGTTTTCTATGTAACAAAGTTATGTCTGCTGAGGTGGCGCTGTGATGTAGAAGCTGTTTTACACATCTGCCCGCTCGGGGACCTCGTGAGCGCTGCCCTGGTGGGTACAGCACGGTATCCCAGAGCAAAGGCCTGTCGGCCCCTCAATGGAGCACGACCAGCAGGTCAAATTAATGTCAAATTAATGAGCATCCTGGGGGACCTGGGGGGCTCAGGTCATGACCTCGAGGTCCGTGGGTTCGAGCCCCGCATCGGGCTCGCTGCTGACAGCACAGAGCCTGCTTCAGATCCTCGGTCTCCCTCTCCCTCTGCCTCCCTCCTCCCCCACTGCCCAGTTTTCTCTCTCAAAATAAATAAACTTAAAAAAAAATTAATAAGCATACCGCCAGGGCCCCCAGCTCTGTTCAGCAGAATGAGGATATTTAACTCCATTAGTTAAATTTACTATCCACTTATAGTAGCACATCCACAATGGTGAAATTAAGATGTGCTGGGATGTTCCATAGTATCCTATAAATTGAAACTAAATTTGTATTTAAAGGGTCTGGGTCCAGACCACAGACCACGGGGCCAGGTTGGACTCAGTCTGTTGCATTAGGTGCCTGACGAGGGTTCTGAACGATCCCCAGGCAGGAGGCTCGGTCCCCGCTCCAGGGCCCCAGGACGGGACTCGCTCTGGGCTCCTGAGAAACGCTCCAGGCCGAGGGCCATGGCTTGCTCATTGCTGGCTGCTGTGTCCTGGGACACCGCCCTTCTGCTCTGTCGAACCGGCTCTGAGATCAAGCGAGAAGACAGGAAGATGGCCGGGGACGAGGCCCGCGCCTGCACAGCAGGGCCCGGGGGTGGGGGATAGCCCGGATCCCCGGCACTGCCTGCTCGGGGTCCCTCCTGACAGTCTCCCTGGGGGAGAGGACACCTGTGCCGTCTCAAGGTGGACAAATCACCTTCCTTTTTCGCTCCGCAGAACAAAGCCAAGGAAAACATTCAAAAGAGAAGAGACCTTAACAGGTGACTTTGTGAGCGAGACCCCAGAGGACTGGGGCTCTGACCTCAGCTGCCCCCTGCGGTGGGCCCCTCATGCATTAAGTACAAGCAGAAACGATTTTCTTTCCTACTTCCCGGGGGTGGGGGCAGGATGGCGAACTTAGTTCCTTAATAAACCCAGATGTGGCGGGAAAGCAGCACATCACCCAGGAGAGAAGGGGACATGGTTCTGGGGGAGCAAGGTGGCAAGTAACAGTGTCGTGGTGCTAACTGTGGGTCGTCTCTAAGGCTGGCTGCGTCAGGGGACCGCTCTGCCATCAGCACAAAGGCAAGCAAGATACAGAAGAAGGTAGATAGACGGTCAAGTAAAAAGACATTATTCTTTATAAATAAGATGTTCATTTGTGTCTGTATTCACAGTAGAAAAATACACATTACTTCACATAGACCTTCTTTGGATAAAACACACACACGTCCAGGACTGAGGTCCAGCTCTGCTTCACTGTGAGGGCTCTGCCTCCGTGGTTTCTAGAGGGACCCCTTCCGGGGGGGCCGTCTGCAAGGCAGGCCCCTCCATACCGGCCACTATGACAACATCCTCCTCCCCGGACACCATGGAACCCGGATGGGACAAGATCAAGCCGTCGGAAGTCTGAATAAATATCTGTTCCTGTCCCTGAGACAAAAATTCATGGCACCCGTTGGTGATTTCAAAAGCCACGGCTTCTCCAGCAGCAACAATGCTCTCCAGTTCTCTCTGGTCAGCGTGCGCCTCGGGCCCCGCGGGGAAGTGGTCCACACCCCCTGCATGGCTTCCCTGGCCACCATCGGTGGGCAGCGACCCAGCCTGGGCCGGCTGAGGCCCCGGCTCGGGCACGGTCCTGGGGACGCAGTCAGCTGGCCCCACGTCCACAGACAAAACCCTCTCCAGCAGAGGGCCGGCAGCCTCTGGAAACAGGACGTCGCTGGGGCCAGACCGTGGGCCTCTCCAGAGGCAGCCATGCCTCTCAAGGTCTCCAGGCCCAGAAGGCGGCAGGGATGCCACCCCTCCAGGGAACATCAGGGTCCTGCAGAGATCCCCGCTGCCCAGGCTGTTCTCGGTTCCGTTCCAGTCTGCGGAGCGTTCCTGAGCATTCTCTCCAGGGAGGGCTGGCACGCGCCCCTGTGTGTGCGTCCCGGGCTCTCCTGACTGAGGACACAGACTCAGGCCACTGACGTTCTCGCACGAGAGAGCGGGAGCCCCACACCCGCTCTTGGCCTCGGGGTCAGCAAATGCCTGCAGCTGCCGGCCTGCTCGACCAGACACCGGCGCCGTGTGGCTTCCTTCCGGACGGCGAGGGGCGCTCCCGCTCGCTGGAGGGGCAGGACCTAAACAGTTCAAGAAAAACAGGTAAGCGTCCACGTGCCGTGACACGGCCTGCTCACTGCGCTCGCTATCCAAGACCAGCAGGTCCAGATTAACTTCCTGGCAGAACGCGTGGACACGTAAACTCTCCTTGCTACTCGGGACTGGCAGCTTCCAAGTGTGGGTGAAGTTCAGAGGCGATACTGATTAGTCAGGTGAGGGGAGCCGTGTGGCCAACAGGGGCCCAGGTTTCCACTGCTCTCCCTGAATAAAGCTGCCCTCCCCTGCAGCAGAATTCAGTCGTAAGTTCTAAAGAGCAGAATGCCTCTTTCCATTGGAGACTTGAGGGTCAAGCAGGGTATCGGGCAGTTTTAGGAAGCAGTAGAACCATTCTCAGTGCGCTGTAGGCTCAGGGTCTGGTTGAGAGGTTCTGGTTCGAACAGAATAAAAACCAGAGGAGGGCTTGTTTCCAGGGTTAAACCTCAGCCGGCACTTACAGCCAGGCCCCAGACATGGGCTCTTCATTTCAATAAGGGATTCGAGAGAGGCTCACAGACCTCGAGAGTTACAGGGAACGAGAGAGAACCACAGGACCCCGGGAGGTGGGGATAAGACTTGAGAGAAACCAGGTTCTCTTCAATCCGGCCACAGGGGCACCCGGGAGTGAGAAGCAGGCCTGGGAGGCGCGGGGCGCACACCACGGGGAGCGCTTTACCCTGGTTGGCGGCTGGGGCTCCGCCGTCAGTGGTGTCCTGGGGCGGAGGGTCTCTTCTGGTCTTCTTCACCCAGGCTGGCGCCCCGTCTGCGGTCTGCGAAGAGGACACCCAGGGAGCTGAGCCTAGGAGGGTGCGGGCAGGCTCGCGCCGCTCCTCCCCGGAGGACAGCGCCGTGGGCTGCAGTCAAAGCGCCGAAACTCGGCACCGCCCCCTTCGACGGCACCCACCTCGTTTCCCCGCTTCTGCTGGCCGGCCTCCTCCAGCTCGGCCCGGGGGTCCGGGCCCGTGTCCCCGCTGGTGCACTGCGCTGGGACGCACTCTGTGCGCGCTTCCCGCCTCCTCAGGAATTCTGTGATTCCTAAAGACTCGGCCACCTGAGGAGGGAGGGCGACAGAGAGGAGCTGCGCTCAGCAGCACGTCGACAGTAATGGCAGGGCCGAGGCGCGTCCGAGAGGGGCCGCCCGAACGACGGGAGAAACAAAGACACGTGAGAAGTTCCGTGGAACAGCTGGGGAGAAAACGGGTCCTATCGGAACCAGAAGGTTCTGTGTTAGCACGGTGCAGAGCAGACACCAAAGGGGTTTTTCTCTTTTAATTCACTACGCTGTCCTCAGTGTCGTCGGCAGTCAGACGGCATCAGACACCGGAGTGACCGCTCGCCTCCTGTTCTCCTGTTTTTGATTTCCACTGGAACCGGCAGAAAACAATCCCACCCATTCCAGAACAATATCTCCTCTTGCAGGCAGTGGACAGGGTGAGGGTCTGGGAGGCTGAGGGTCATGTTGGGCCCCGGCTTCTGTGCTCCCGGAATCTTCCTGGTCCTGTGAGGGGGCTACAGCTGCCCTGGGGGCATTCTGTGAAGCGACAGCTGTCACTGTTTACACGTGAACACAGGAAGGGACCACGGAGCAGGAGGGGAGGAGGCAGGGAAGGAGGGGCAGCAGATCAAGGTCTGAGCAGAGGACAGGCAGCCCCTCGAGTTCAGTGCCTCCCAGCCTGTCTGTGTCCCCTTGCAAGCTAAGCCACGGTCTGTGCCCCTAGGAGGCTGTGGCTCGGCCTGAACTGCCTGCGAGTGTGGGTCCTGACAGGCGTGCACAGCAGCCGTGTGTGTCCAGTCAGCCCTGTGACGGGAGGACACCCACACCTGCCGAGCTCACAGTTTAAAAAACACGTGACTCTTGGGGCGCCTGGGTGGCTCAGTCGGTTATGCATCCGACTCTTGATTTCGGCTCAGGACTTGAGCTCACGGTTGGTGGGTTCGAGCCTCACGTCGGGCTCTGCACTGACAGCACGGAACCCACCTGCGATTCTCTCTCTCCCTCTCTCTGCCCCTCCTCTGCCAGCACATACTCTCTCTCTCTCAAAATAAATACATAAGCTTTAATAAATAAATGTTGCATTTGTATAAAACTAATGACCAAACCCCTCCCCCCCCCCCAAAAAAAAGAACAAAAACAAAACAACCCTCGTTCTGTCAGAGTGTGGATCAAGACTTCTTGCTACGGAAGTAACCTAGTCTGCATGACGCTAACCCTAAGAACAGGGGGGCAGACCCATGACCAGGTCAATGAAATCTTAAGAGCAGTTGAAGCAACATGGCCCAAGTGTTCCTTATGGTTGTGAAAGAGGGCTGTGGCTGCCCCTTCCTGCCCTCAGACGCACTAGTGGGGCTCTCCTTTCCAGGGTCCCCTGGCTCAGGCAGCAGACCCTGAGGGCAAAGTGTACCCTGATGGGAACCGAAACTACCCCCTCCAGCAGTAAGGACTGCCCTGACCCAGAAAGACCCCTCCCATGATTGACCCCAACACAATGATCCATTTAACCTTCACTGCCCACCGGCAGGTTCCCGCCCCCTCTGCCCCACATTTTCCTTCTCTAAACCTACAAGTATTTTCAGTAGTTTAGAGACAGTCTCTGAGACATGAGTGTGCCCCAGCTACCATTGTACAAGTATGCTTTTAAATAAAAAAGCATTACTTAAAAGCATGGCATCACTCAGTGCTCCATTTCAAGGTGGGCCTGAGACCTGGGGGCCTGGCCGGCACGGACCCCTGAATGATGTGGCCACGTGGGGCACGCTAAGCCCAGCAAAGGGTTTTATCCAAAACAAGTAAAACCACATCAGTTCAAACCAGATTTCTACCCAGGACCCGGTACAGCCAGAGGCAACTTGATGGAGACAATGACAGGGGAATGAGAACTGTGTCTAAACAGCCACGGACAGGATCTATGGTCACCGTCCCCCAGCCCGCAGTTAGCACTGCAGTCACCACTGAGTGAGAGTGTTCTGGACCTTTCAAGGTTCCGTCAGCCCGTCCGCATTCCTGAGTTTTCTGAAACAAGCACCGTTTGCTTTTATATTAAAAAAATGTTGGGGGAGGGGGGGTGCCTGAGTGGTTCAGTAGGTTAAGTGGCTGACTTCAGCTCAGGTCATGATCTCACTGTTTATGAGTTCGAGCTCTGTGTCGGGCTTGTACTGACAGCTCAGAGCCTAGAGCCTGGAGCCTGCTTCAGATTCTGTGTCTCCCTCTCTCTCTGTTCCTCCCCTACTCACACTCTGTCTCTCTCAAAAAATAAACATTAAAAAAATTTTTAAAAAAATGTCGGGCGGGGCGCCTGGGTGGCGCAGTGGGTTAAGCATCCGACTTCAGCCAGGTCACGATCTCGCGGTCTGTGAGTTCGAGCCCCGCGTCGGGCTCTGGGCTGATGGCTCGGAGCCTGAAGCCTGTTTCCGATTCTGTGTCTCCCTCTCTCTCTGCCCCTCCCCCGTTCATGCTCTGTCTCTCTCTGTCCCAAAAATAAATAAAAACGTTGAAAAAAAAAATTTTTTTTTAAATGTCGGGCGCCCAGCAGCCTCAGTCGGTTAAGCTTCCGACTCTTGATTTCAGCTCAGGTCATGATGTCATGGTTCATGAGTTCGAGCCCCGCATTTGGCTTGGGATTCTCTTTCTCTCTCTCTCTCTCTCTGCCCCTCCCACACGCGCACGCTCTCTCTCTCTCTCTCTCTCAAAATAAATAAACTAAAATAAGACAGTCACTTGGTGGGAAAAAGAGCTGAAAAGCAGTTGACTATGAAGAGGTCACTACTGAAAACAGGCTCCTCAGGGGTGCCTGTCTGGCTCAGTCAGTGGAGCGAGCGACTCCCGATCTCGGGGTCATGAGTTCCAGCCCCACATTGGGCATAGAGATTACTTTAAAAAGATAAATAAGTAAAAATAACAACATTCTCCTCTTTACACGGATATCCTTCTTTTAGCAAATCCAAAAGCAAAACTTTTTTCCCAGGTGAGACTGTTACCTTGTCGTTGCTTATTTCCAGAGGCTCCTGGGAACACAGACCAGAACCACTGAGGTAATCTTGGCACATTTTGTTAACCCTTTTATGCAACTCTTCAAATTCCTTATACACAGCTGGGAACAAAGGCTTTGCTAGATGACCCGTCTCAACCTTTGTGAAGATAAAGGTGACAAGAAATGTTTAAACCAGAGGCAACGAAATGACAAATACAGGGGCTTGGAGGCGGGAAGGATACGAGCTTGTCAGGCCGTCCGCGGCCCGTCATCTCCTCCACTCCCCAGTGACGGCCCACATGTGCCCGGCCCCGGACGGGGCCACAGAGCAGACCACCTCCAGGGTGACAGCCGCAGGGGGACTGTGGGCCGGAGCCCCGAAGAAGGGGTCGCGGGGGGAGCAGGAAGGGGAGACGGAAAGGTCCCGGGGACGGGCCGGCAGGCAGGAGGGGCCCAGGCCTTCACTCCTCCCGGGAGCTGTGCTGGCGCCTCTCCGAGTCAGAGCGGGCTCACCAGGGAGGAGGTGCCCGAGAGGAAGGTGACGGGGGCTGGGGGCCGGCCCTGCTTTGCTGCCACCACTTTCTTGCCTCCCACATGAGGTTAAAACAGGCAAGGGGGTCCTCTGGGAGGCCTCTGGGAGACCTGGCCGAATAGGCACCGGTGGGGCCAGCAGGCTCCCCTCAGCTCTGTCCTAGAGGAGGGACACGATTCCAAACGGCCCGGCTCGTTCTAAAACAAATGCGAAGGATGTCTTTCGAAATAACTTCAAATCGGCCGTGCGTCCTCTAGACACGCTCAGGAGACTCACCTTCATCAGAAGAAACTCGTACACGGTCACCACCTGAGCCAGCTGGGGCAGCACCAGGTCCACGAGAGCCTCTCGGTCACACTGCTGGAGAAACTGCCAGAAGAAAGCATTTAACAGCTTCAAAAGCCCCAAAATAATCCCCAGCAGCCAGAAAGTTGGCGCCGAAGAGTACAAAAGACCTAAAGTTCCCCCAAATCGCAGTGATTAAGCGACTCTAACATTCTGTTAACGATCTCACTCGTTGATCCGTTAACAAAGTCTGTGACCAATTCTGGAATCAAAGTTTGACTCCCCTGGGATGGCTGAGCTTAGAGGGGGTACCAGGTCCTGGAGAAGGAACGGTGTTCCCTGCTCTCCGGGGGCACCAACTAGTGCCCGAGATGAAAATGCAAACAAGTGTGGGGCAGCCTGCGGCTGGGAGACCACCGCCAAAGGACAGGCCAAAGAAGAGGAGGCCCCGAGGTGAATGCAGGGGTGGGGGGTGTGGGGAGAGGGCTGCGGGGAGGGCACCGTCCTCAGGACTAGGGGAGGAGCATGAATGACTGTGGGTTCCCAGTTGGGCGCAGGGCAGACCCCCAGGCAAGTTAGACAGGAAGCGGGCTTGGGGGCTCCCCTTGGAAGGGGAGGGCAGGGGAGGTACAGGCCGGGCCGCCCCGTGGGAGCGCTGAGGCTCAGGAGCCAAGTGAATTAGCAGGCACAGGAAGTACGTGGGTGTCCGCGAGGGAGGATGGCCTGAGAAACCAGACGGAGGAGGTCACCCAGGGCGGCAATGACGTGGGCAGGGAAGGGACCAGTCTCAGAGACAGGAAGTCTTAAGAGGCACAGGGAGCTCACGAACCATTCGGGTTCGTCATCTATTAAGTGGAGATAATGATTATGGAACCAATGAAATGAAGTAAACCTGGAACTTAGCACGGGGGCAAGGCGGGGAGCGTGGCCGAGCTGCCACGCACAGTGCTCAACAGATGGCGGTATTTCAAGTGTTAATGACTGAATCGAGTCGAGGACCACCTTCCCTCCTGCTCCTAAAATCTGTCATCCAGGATTAATCGACAAGCCCAACGAGAGGAAAGCGAAGTCACCAGGTTCAAACTTCCAGCTAGAATACGTAAGCTCATGACGCTTTCTAGGAAAGCTTCCTCACCGAGAACCTCTCGTCCCCTTGTGTGTGACTCTGGAGGCCCTGGTTCCCCGGTGGCCACTCTGAGAGCAGCTGTCTCGCTCACTCACTACTTCACACTCTCTTTGCTCCTGTTCACTTCTTTAAGACACGCAGCTGGCCGTTACCAGGCAAATAAATGCCGCCGAGCCAAAGACAGTCGGGATGAATTTAGGGTCCCGCTTTTCTAAATCAGTCCCCTTAAATTCACCAAGCTTACTTTCAAGGGACTGGAATGGAGATTCCAGGGTTCAAAACCTGAAACATGATTTTGTACCTTAAAATTTTGTACAGAAAAATAGAAACTGCCTGTTTCCTAAACTGCTTATATGAAAACATAGCTTACAATCATTCCCAAACGTGTAACGGCAGGCAGCCCGAAAGCCCTCTTGTTATTCCAAACCGGTAAACCTAGAATTATTTCAGGTAACACCGTTCCTGAAGTTATTACACACTTCGTCCAAATACGTTTCAGGCGAACTATTTCGTTGCTCTGGGTGTTTTACTTTTGACTCAGAAACCTACCAGCGGATTGCCACACGCCATGCCAAAGACACGGGTTTCGAGAACAGGGTCTAAGAGCCACGCACCTCCTTGAGCCGGGCTCTGGCCGCCGAGGCGCTCTGTGCACCTGCCACGCAGGCACCGGCGCGCCCACGCGGGTGAGCGGCTCCGCCTCGCCCAAGGACGGCCTCGCTGGCCTCTGCAGGGGCTGCTGCGAACTCGATTCGTCTAGGGCCTGAGTGTCTCTCTGATCCCACGAAGGCCGAATAATTTCCATCTTCTGGTTCAGACACCAAGGCGTCTTCAACTTCTACAGACTGGCTATTCTAGAGAGCGTTACGCACCCAAAACAAAAATGAAAGAATCATACTTTATACGCCATAGTGACAACCCTAGAGCCAAACAGTGTCACGTCAAAAGCAAAGAACTTGAGAAATTATTTCTTCTCTGCATTATCAAGACACATTAACTATAATCGACGCACCTTAAACTTTCCCAACAGAGTTCCTTGTTGCGACATCTGGTATTAGCCAGCCGGTAAGTCTGGGTTGGCCAGCCATAACCCTGGATGTTGCCCAAAATGAAACAGGAGACTTCTCTGACACCACCGTCATCTTAAAACTGAACCTGAAGTTTGGTCATTCATACCTTACGCCTGACTTTTAAAAATTTTATTATTTTTTATCAGGTATATTTCAAATACCATGACATTCATACTTTGAACATCTATAGTTCAGATTTTCATGCACTGACAAGGGTGTGTAACCATCACCACCATCTAATCCCAAAACATGTTCATACTCCCCCCTGCAAAAGAACCCCTGTACCCGTCAGCATCATTCATTCTTCCCTGCCCCCAGGCCCTGGGAGCTGCTAGTCTACTCTCTGTCTCGTGGATTTGCACGGCTTTTGGACAGACTCTTGGATCTGACGCCAGCTACTTCCTCACTCGGTGCCAACTCCCCCTCTGAAAACAGGAACAATGCACCTGCATCTCCCAGGACTGCCGGAAGCTTAAATGGATTCAAGGAACACACTTCACGTGGCAGCCGGCACAAAGTAAGTCCCCTGAACTCTTACGGAATTTTCCCTCTACATCTTCACTAGTGGAGCTGCAGAAGCAACACCAGGTCTGTCTGTGGCCCTAGGTGCCGTGAGTCTGCTCACGGGAAAGGACAGGAGAGACACAGGCCTGCGTGTCCCTCCCCACCGCAGCAGCTGGAGGCACCCCTCCCACGCAGTCTGGACAGCCACCATGCCCGAGGCCAGGCCTGCACTCGGGGACTCTGGTATCTACACGCTGCTTCTGCCGTGGGGTCGCATTTCATCACTGAAGGAAGTAGGACGTGCCGGTTAGCCTGGTCAACCCGAGACACTCCCGCACACTCCTGTTGTCCCTTGGAATTGTGAATAGTGCCCCTTTCACTCTCAGAATGTCCTGGTTTGGATGATGAACTGTAAATCCCATTTCAACTTAAGAAAGTAGAGAGAGGGGCACCTGGGTGGCTCAGTCGGTTGAGCGTCTGACGCTTGATTTCGGCTCAAGTCACGATCTCAGTTCGTGAGTTTGAGCCCCGAGTCAGTATCTGCACTGACAGTGAGGAGCCTGCTTGCGATTCTCCCTCTCTCTCTCTCCCCCTCCCTGCTCACACTTTCTCTCTCTTTCTCTCAAAAATAAATAAATATTAAAAAGAAAAAAGAAAGGTAGAGAGGTTTCTCAAAAGTTGGGGTTTTATCAGCCATGAGGGGTGCAGAACCTTCCCCAACAAGGCAGCCTAGAGTGTGGGCTTTGAAGTCAGAAGACCTCAACCTCAGTCTCGTTCCCACCTGGCAGAGTCCTAGGTGTGCCCCGACGGGATGCCCACCATCCTCTGAGCCCCATGCACTTGTCTTGCACCTGACTTTCGGGGCTCTCACAGGATGGAGAAGACTTACAACACTCCCGCCCCAAGGAGGCGTGCAATCAACAGTATATCGTTGGTGTCTGTGTTACTAGTACTCAGGCTAACGCTACAGGGGAGAGAGTACTTTTGAATCCTCACACGGGGCTGTTCCGTGGTTCTTGCCACTAGACCTCAGTACAGATAAGCCGGGCCCAGACAAGATCTGTTCAGGCCCCAAGGAACCCATCTGTAAGCCAAAGCGGCCACCAGCCTCACCCCTCCTTCAGGAACCCCCGTCCCGTTGCAGGGAATGAGGTGGCCGGAGCAGACAGGCTCTTGTTAACAACATCTTCCAAGTCACTAAAATCACAAACTCCCAGCGACAGCCGAGTCAGTTCCAGTGCTGGTTTGTCTAACATTTCAGGAACTGCAAATACAATTGCCTAGCCAGAAGCACAGACACAAATAAAAGCCAACACAAGTCAAAGGAGAAGGAAGCAGGGAGGTTCAAGCGAAGCAGGTGAGGGGGACCACAGAGGTCTGCCGTTCGTTCAAGTGATCCGTCCACATTTCGTAAATACCTGACCGCTTGTATGCGGCACACGAGGGCACACGACACGTTTAGGAACCTGAAATTGCTGTCCCTCAACTGTGGCGTGGTGGTGCAAAGTCAGAGTGGCTTCGACCTGCCTTGTCTGCTTGTGAGTTTCCAAAGGGGCAAGACGCGAAGACGGCATGTCGCTGCTGACGCTCCAGGAAGTGCCCCGGGGACCACCGCTCCCAACTGAGACCTTTCTCAGGGCCCGCTGTGACTTCAGCAGCAAGACAGGAGTGCTCTGCGGCTCGCGTTGCTGACCAGAGCTAGAGAATTTGCGGCTATGTTCCCCTCGAACACGCCCAATGAGGCTGGCGAGTACCCCACACAGAGGGTGCACGGTGCCTTGCTGGTCGGGGGCGGGGGTGTCTCAGAGCCCCTGCCGTGACCTTGGACCTACTTGAGCCTTCACCTGAACCCCCATCAGATACCATAAAGCCTCACTTCGGGATGGGCAGGAAGAAGGACACGGTCACCAGTAGAAACATTACCTGCAGGCCACACGGTGGTGACTGGGCCCCTTCCTCACCCAGAAGAGCTGACGTGGGCAGCCCCGGGGACGGTAGGCTAGCCGTCCTGCCCTCGACGCAGCCTCGGGTCGTGCTCCTGTTGGCCTTCTCAGACAGAGACACCTCCGGTTCTGGGTGGCCGTGGCCTGGATTGAGTTTAAGATGCCGGGCCAGGCCCCCTTTTCCTATGTAGGACTTCTCACACGTCTGACACTTGAAAGTCTTGGGCCTCAGGGAACAGCTCGACAGGTCAAACAGCGCCCGCTTTCCCCTCTGGTCGTCGTCGTCTTCCACACTCAGCTCTGAGTAATCGTCAGAATCTGACAAGCGACCGTCAGCCAGGTCCTCCGTCTTGATGAACTTATAATCTTTGACTTTATACTTGGGCGGTCGAGATATTCGTCCAGAACGCGTCTTCACTTTTAAAGATTTTTTTAGCTTCTCCGTGTGTTTTGTGTGCAAGCTGGAAATAAAGAAATTCGCTGAACCGGATGAAACAGATGTCACCGCCGGTGGGTCAGAAGCTGACAGAGGGGCCGGCGTGGCACCCGGTCCTTGCGGAGCCACCAGCCGCAGGGCGGGCAGTGGCCTCTGTACAAACACCCGAATCGGAGGGGAGTTACTCGGGAAGCGCGGCTGTGCCCGGAGCCCCAGCACGCCGGGCGCCCCCCTGGGCGGCTGGCTCAGCCCGGCTGTCCTGGGCTGGAGGGTGGCCAGTGGGGGCGTCGGCCTTTCCTGGTCTGTCATTTCTCCAGATACTACCTTGACACAAATGGCTTCCAGTTGCTTAAAGAGAGAAAGAGAAAAGCATTAGGCTTATCAACGGTTCTACAATTTTGCTCTCATCTTAACTGTATTATCACACGTGTTTCTAAATTATAAAATTCATCTTGTATGTGAGTCTATTTAACGTACCTGTACTGTTTCTAGTGATACACTTGACCTCACATCCATATGTGCATGTGGAAATATTTGCATAAACAAATTAAAAGTTCATGAAACCACTTAACATTTCTATACAAATGCCTTCTGATAGGATCTATCCTACGTTGTTTTTTAAAAAAATACTAGTCAAGGGGTGCCTGGGTGGCTCAGTTAAGTGTCTGACTTTGGCTCAGATCATGACCTCCTGGTTCATGAGTTTGAGCCCTCTATCGGGCCCTGTGCTGACAGCACAGAGCCTGCTTTGGATACTTTGTCTACCCCCCCCCCCAAAAAAATAAACATTTAAAAAATAAACACAGGGGTGCCTGGGTGGCTCAGTCTGTTGGGCATCCTACTTCAGCTCAGGTCATGATCTCACAGTTCATGGGTTTGAGCCCTGCCTGGGGGTCTGTGCTGACAGCTCAGAGCCTGGAGTCTGTTCAGATTCTGTGTTTCCCTCTCTCTCTGACCCTCCTCTGCTTGCTCATGGGCTCTCTCTCTCTCAAAAATAAACATTTAATTAATAAATAAATAAATAAATAAATAAATAAATAAATAAATAAAAGTAGTCACAATCTACTAAATTGATTTCATGAACTAATAAGAAATATCCTTCTTTACAGTAGATTTGTATTTACTTGGAATTCTTAGTACTCTAACCTGGATTCAGTTCAATACATACGCTCTTTTTTTTTCTTTTTCAATTTTTCATGAAATCCTAGAAACAAAAAAGCCATAAGGAGCAATGTAACACAGGTTCCCACCACCTGCCTTAAAACATGCAGCACTTTCCTTTGAGGTGAAGCTCTGTGCTGTTCTCCCAGCCTGCGTGCCTTCCTGAGGGCTATTTGTCATTCACACACATTTTTATATTATCTACGGAGCTACCCCCCAAAATATGCACTTCGGTTTTGGCGTGTTTTTGAACTTCACGTAAGCGTACATGACCTGCTGCAAGCTGGTGCAGCGTTTTCAGGTGTTTTACTTCCTGTCCGGCTTGTGAAATTCATCCACACCGCGGCGTGTACCTCTCGTTTCCTCTGCAGTCTGAGAACACTCTCCCGTTGACGGGCAAGTGTCCCTAACCTTGCGCTCTTGTCGTCTGCGTGGAACCGTCTGCGCGGGTGTCTGCGTTCACGTGTGTGAGTTTCTCCAGGGCACATACCTGGGAGCGGGGTGCTGTCTTCAACAACTTTTTAGCATCTAAGAAAGCGTTCAGTGCACGTACTTCCTGATGTGGCAATTCTGCTTCTTGGGTTCCAGAAGAAACACTGGCATAGGTACAAAGATGTAGGTCTTGGGAGGGTCAAGGCAGCACGGTCTGCAAGAGCAAACCGCCCACCGAAGGGGAGGGCTGCCCTCGACAATATTCCACAGATAATGACTGAGCAGCTACTATGTGCCAGACACAATGTTAGGTATACACCTGTCATGGGCTCAGGGGAGAGGCAGCAAGACACAAGGCTCATGGCCTCATGCTGCAAAATCGATCAGCATCAGGGAGCCTGGGTGGCTCAGTCAGTTGAGCGTCCAACTTTGGCTTAGGTCATGATCTCATGGATTGTGGGTTCGAACCCCGCGTCGGGCTCTGTGCTGACAGCTCAGAGCCTGGAACCTGCTTCAGATTCTGTGTCTCCCTCTCTCTCTGCCCCTCCCCCACATGTGCTCTCTCTAAAAAATAAATTAAAATTTTAAAAAATTAAGAAAGAAAGAAAGAAAGAAAGAAAGAAAGAAAGAAAGAAAGAGAAAGAAAGAAAAGAAAAGAAAGAATCAATATCCTTCTCCAGAGAGGAAAGAAAGATGAACCTCATCATCCAGAGCAGGCTTTCCCAACCTGGGCACAAGTGACATTTCAGACCATTAATTCTTTATTGTGGTGGCCATCCTGTGACTGCAGGATGTTGAGCAGTGTCCCTGCCTCCACCCACTAGATGCCGGTAGCACGCCCTCTCTTGGGACAAAAATGTCTCCAGACACTGCCAAGTGCCCCCAGCCGAGAACCACTGATTTGGGGCCACCAACAGGCCCTCTTTGGACTCGACCCCACACCAAGTGGGGGGTCAATACAAGCGTCACACGGAGCAGAATGAAAACTCCCACCGAAACCACGCGGGAGTACATCTGTCTGTGTGTGTGTTCCACATGTACCACAAACAGCAGACACAATCCGCTACCCTGGGTGAGGAAGGGTACGCAGCTGGTGCCCTGAGGCCCCTGAGGGCCAGTCCTGGGCCACCTGTGAATCAAATGACAACTATCTTTTAATAATCACAGTTGTTTCACTTACTACCATTTAGAATGTCTAAGCTCTTAGGATATGACCAGATAATGCTGTTACACACACACACACACACACACACACACACACACACACCCCAAATCCTACTGTTTTAGGAATGTTTTAGGAATACTTCAGTGGCAAAACTGGTCTAATTTTTAAATCGGCTCCCGCTCCCCACGAGTTTACCAGGTGGGTATCATGCTTGATACTTTGGTATATGTTTATTTCACTCAGCAAACTTTTACCAGGTATCTCTGTGTGCCAATACCTACACAGAAGCAGGCCAATGTGGGTGAGGGGGTGGGTGACATAGGTGAAGGGGATTAAGAGGTATAAACTTCCAGTTATAAAATAAGTAAGTCATGGAGGTGGAGAGCACAGCATAGGAAGTGTAGTCGGTAACGTTGTAATCACATTGTACGGTGCCAGGTGGTGACTGCACTTACTGTGGTAAACACCGAATAATGCCCAGGCTTCTGGAATCGCGACCTTGTACACCTGAAGCTAATATAATACTGTATGTCAACTATACTTCAGTTAAAAAAACAAACAACAAAAAACATTAGCCAAGTCCTAGCCTCACTGAGGAAGAGGGCAGTTTCCCCGGCCATGCCTCAGTCACCTGCAGACCTGCCGAGTCAGGACCTGCCAGCCCGCAATCTGTACTTTGAAAAGCTCCACTGCCAATCTGGAAGGCAGACTAGGTTCCCTAAGGAATGCAGACAGGAAACAATGACACCATGGGGCAGCAGGTGCGGTAAGAGAGGCAGGAGGCGGGAGCAGCCTGGTGGGTGGGTGGGGGAGGGTCTGGCTTCCCAGAAGAGACCCGAGAAGGCCGAATGGAATTTTGGCCAGGTGGACAGGTAGTCTGACGTGCGAGGAAAAAACGAGTGAATGCACAGACGCACGAAAAATGGCACAGCATACTGGAAGAAATTGGGAATGTTTCTGTGGTGCGGGAACGGGGAGCATGGGAGGGATGCGAGCCCAAATCCGACCCACGGGAGCGCGTCCACTGGGCCTGTGCCTTCTGATCCGCACCACCCTCCCCGCAGAGAACCACGAGACCGGGGTCCTCTAACTGCACACTCCACCCTCCCCCCAACACTGCCTGTCCCCTTCCATATTTTCAACTGGGACCCACACTTCCATCTCTTCAACTAAGTCATTTCTGATCCCCTCAGCCCAAAATCAGTTCTCCCTTTCTCTAAGTGCATCAGTCCTTTATCTCTAGTTTTCCGACCTCGATGAGAAGTTACCTGAGTCACGTTTTACCTCATTGGTTAGATCATAACCTCCTTGGGTGCAAGGAACACACGTGGTTTGCCTCGGTGGCCCCCGTGGCACAGCTGGGGCTGACTCGACAGCCAACTTACATTATTGTGAGTGCAGGCAGAATTTATGTCATCCCAATTAGATCAGCCACAGAATACGGTCGTGCTGCTTGATGCTGATTAAGGTCGCTTGCATTTGACGGGAAATGTCACTTTTGGACTCTTCAAGCTGCCACACCAAACCCAAAGAGCTGGGGTCACCTTCAACAGGTGCTGGAGTGGGAGAACCCTGAGTAAAGTCACCCCGCCTCTCGGAGCTTGTTCCTTATCTGTAAAGTGCTGATACGAACACTTCTGTGCGCTTGCCCGGAAGTAAGCCCCCTGTGGTGCCAGGCATGGAGTAAATGCTCTGCACACAGCAGCCACCATCACCCGTCTCTCTCTTTTTTTAATGTTTCTTTATTTGGGGGGAGGAGCAGGCAGAGAGAGAGGGAGACACAGAATCTGAAGCAGGCTCCAGGCTCCGGGCTGTGGAACTCAACGACCTGAGCGGAAGTCGGACACTTAACAGACTGAGCCACCCAAACAGCAGCCACCGTCGCCCTTCTGACTCCGCCTGTGTGGGAGTCCGAGCTAGAAAGCTCATCCGATGTCAATAAGGGAACCAAAGCCCAAAGAGGTTGGGTTACTCAAGGTCACACCTCTAGGAAGGAGTTTGGGCAGATTCATAGCCGTCTTCTCAAACTTTGGCGAGACACCTGTCCAGTCCTGACCCCCAACCCGGTACAACTCCCGGCGGCCAAAATCACTCGGTTAAAAAAACAAAACAAAACAAACAAAAAACAACGAAGACTGTTGATTCTATCCTCTCTCTCTGTCTCCTGGTGGAAGCGGCATCTCTCTGGCAACTCTGGGCCGAGAAGCGCTAGTGTCACGTGCAAGCCCAGTTCTGAAAGGGGATGTGGCTTTACAGACGACAGGAAGGACCTCTGGCTGCAGGAGCTCCCCCTGACCCCCTGGGCTTGGAAGAGCAGGCTCCGGTCTCCACTCCCCTAGCAACCAAGAGCTGCGGGCCCCAGGAGGTAGTAACGCGGCCAAGTGACGGGGTGTCGCATGCGGAGTGCTCTCACGTATCTCCCTCGTTCAGCGCGCGGCAGGCGCGGTGCCGGGCACTGGCTACAAATCCCGGCACGACCCCCCAGGGTGCCAAGTCCAGCCTCAGACCGCTCTGCGGTGTGCTCCGTTCTGCCCCAAGCCCCCGAGCTGGCAGTCGCCGCCCTCCCCACTGGTTCCTTTTCATCCGTCCACGCCTCGGCTCCGGCGTCAGGCCCGAGGGCTCCTCGCTCTAAAGCAACGGCCCCCGCCCCCGCCGCGTCCCTCCCCGAGTCTGCCTCTCGCCCTGCACGGAGGGTGCGCCGAGGCCAGCGCCTGGAACCCAGCGAGCGCTCGACGGACGCCGAGTGAACGGACGCGGGCCTGCGCGAGGGGCCGGGCGGCACGGAGGCCGCGGGCAGCGCTCGAAAGCGGGACCGCGGCCCAGCAGGCGCGTCGCAGGAGCTGCAGACGCTGGCGCGGTGACCGCTCAGTGTGGGCCGCCCGGAGCTCTCGGGCGGGCGGACGCCGCCTCTCCTGCCGCGCCGCTGCCCGGCCCCGCTCCGGGCCTCGGTTTCCCCACGTCCCTCCCGGCGCCTCACCTGGGGCGGCAGCAGGCGCGGCGGGCGCGGGGGCTGGGCGCCGGGGCCCCGCTGCAAGGCGGCCTGCTGCGCCGCGTCCCGCAGTCGTCGCGCCGCGTCCTGCGGGACGAAGGGCGGCGGCGGCGGCGGCCGCTCGGCCGGCGGCTGCGCCTTCGTCACCTGCTCCAGGACCCGCCGCAGCTGCTCGGGGTCCAGCGGGGCCACGCGCGAGGCGCTGCCGCCGGGGCCGGGGGGAGCCTGGCCGCCCCCGCCGCCGCCCCCATCCTCGCTGCCGTCCTCGGCCTCCGGCTCCGCGTCCGCCATGGCCGCCGAGACCGGGACTCGAACCCGCGTCGCCGAGCGACGGCGGCTCAAATGTGCGTCACCGGGGAAGAGCGGGGGACTACGAGTGCCCCGCAGGCCAAGACACCTTGGAAGGCGACCGCAACTGGTCGAGCCGGGCGGTGGGCGGGGCCTGGGTTGGCTCCGCCCCGTCGCCGCTTCGCCAAGGACAGAATGGGCCTTATTTTCCTCTCCCTTGTCACTGATGTATTTAATTTTCAGGTGTCGCTCCTCCAGGAGCTATCCAGGGCCTCCCAGGCGGAGGTCTCCGGAGTTCCAGAGCCCCTTAGCCTGTCCAAAAGTTCACACTATCCAAAAGTTCTCGACGTCATGTGCACTAGAGTGCATTAGTCCCACGTTCTGCTTAATATAGATCCAGCGGCGGATCCAAAGTGTGCTCCCCTTTTTTAAAATAATGAGTTTTATTTTATTTATTTTTAAATGTTTATTTATTTTGAGACAGAAAGAGGGAGCGGGCGGGGGAGGGGCAGAGAGAGGGGGAGAGAGGATCCCAAGCAGGCTCTGGGCTGTCAGTGTGAAGAAACAGAGGCAGGGCTCAATCTCCTGAATCCTGAGATCCTGACCTGAGCGGATAACGACTGAGCCACCCAGGCGCCCGTATTTTATTTTTTTAAATAGGCTCCACACCCAACCTGGGGCTTGACCTCACGGCCCTGAGATCAAGAGTCGCAGCTCCACCACCTGAGCCAGCCAGGCGCCCCTGAGGTGCGCATTTTTAACAAATGTGCGCCCTAAATTGTTCTCAGGTCGATACATCCACCCATACTGGATGCACCTTAAGGGCCAAGATGATGCTTGTGCTCAGCACAAGCGCCAGCTCAGATCAGGGAATGAATGATGCATGGATGAATGTGACCGAAGGAAGGAAGGAAGGAAGGAAGGAAGGGAGGGAGGAAGGAAGAAAGGAAGGAAGGAAGGAAGGAAGGAAGGAAGGAAGGAAGGACGGACCTCCCCACCCCCACACTTCAGTCCCATCCATCATAGCTCTACCACTCCCTCTTCTTCAGCCCAACCTTTCCATTCCCCCTCCTCTTCACTCTACTGGCTCTGTGCATCCTTCCCATCCTGTCTTGTAGCTGCTCGTGTACGTGTGTTTCTCAGCTCCCCTCCCCAGAGAGGACAGTAGGGCCATTGGTCAACGGTTATTAAGCATCTGCTGGGTAAGTCACCGTGCTTGCCTTGGGACCGTCCTGCCCTCTGTATACAGTCCAGGCAGCAGCAGGAGGAGGAGGAAACTGGTGTTTACGGTATAATATGATGAGTGCCTTGATGCCCATAAAAGGGGGGAGCCTGGGGAGCCAGGCTGATGTCCGCGAAGGTTCTGGTAGACTTTCTGATCATTTTTCTCTCCACGCGGTCATCATCATCATAGTCAATACTCACGCTGGATTCACTAAGCTCCCAACAGTGTTCGAACAATTCATTAATAGCCTCACTAAGGAGTGGCCAGAGGGGAGATCAAATTTGTGGAATTTGTTTCAATTCCTTAATCCTCTTTCTTTAACTTTGAAATAAGACCTTCTCATTCTCACATCCTCAGATGTCAGAAAGGTCCTCTCTGACCCCTAAGCCAAGAACTGCCCTCTTCATTTAGAACAGAGTACTCACTCCATTTCATCATGTTTTTGAGCCTGTTGGGGGAGAGGAGATTTTTCTTCTATGCTCTTAGGTTCAGTCGTTAGGGGCCTGTGAATTAAGGCGACAAAAGACGGATTAACAAAAGAAAAGACAAAATTTAATCATGCATTTTTATTAATGTACCTACGGAATTCACATAAAAATGTGACTCACAGAGAAAGTTAGACGTGGGACCTATATACCATCTTAATAGGAGAAGAGAAGCGGGGGAAGGGCACTCGTGGAAAAACAAATGCCTTTTAAGAAAGATAAATGGACCCTTACCAGAGTAGATGGGAGATATGACAGCTTTGTGACAATGCCTGTATGGGTGTGATTCCAACTGCTGTCCTGTGACAAGCGTCCACCTTTCCTGATCGGTCCCAGGGAAGGGAATTTATGACAAATGAATCCTTCTGAATTTTTTGGGAAGGCTCTACTTTAGGCAGAAGACTTTTCAGTTCAAATGCCTCCTGCTCAAAATAATTTTTATGCCACACAGGTGTATTCTGGACCCCTTCCAGCCTTGTTTGGGACAGTGTGCTGCCCTGAGGACAACAATCTCAGCTGGCTCCTCTTCTGCCAGGTCCCTGCATCTAACAAGGTACCCAACACAGGTATCCAAGGTGTGACGTCCAAACGGTCTATACTCAGTGTCAAGAGCCCCGGGTTCTCCTTCCTCTTTGGAAGAACAAGGGTCCCATCGCTGGCATTTAATGAGTGCTTTCACTACACACTGAGCACTTGCCAAGGGCTTTATGACTCTGGTCTACGGACTTGAGCTGTTACTGAGTTATACCAGAGCTTAACACATATGTGAGAAAAAGAGTGAATGTTTAGCAGATGTTCTCATTGGATACTTTTCAAACATGGCTAGAGCTCCTACTAGACCCTGATATAAGATGGCATTAGCCCTAAAATAACTGGCTTTTGTGTTAAACCACACATGCCTGAATACTTGCGGAGACTTGAACCACGAGTGAGAAATTCACCCGGTTGCCTTCTGGCTGCAAATGGCAGAACCAAGAGGAAAAAATACGGAGCCTAAGATCTCTCTGAAAAGGAAGAAAGTAGCAAGAGAAGGTTTCCAGATGCTTCCACAACTGTGTCTCACTAAAGACATGACAGGTGTTGGCTGGTCATTGGCTCCATGGGGGTTGGGGTTTGTCTTCTACTGTTCTGCTTCTAGAATCGCGAAGGGCCTGCAGTAGGAAGGCGCTCCCTAAGCATTTGTGGAATGAATTAAGTCCAGACCCGGATTTTCAATTCTAAGAACTCCATGAAAATCGGGGACTCCACCGACAGTCCTCAGAAGCTCTGCATTAGGAAGCAACTGGCAGCGGCATCTGAGAGCATCCTAAACAAACAAACAAACAAACAAACAAACCAAGGACAGCTGCTGGTGCGCACAGCGGGCGGGGACTTGGAGGGACGAACTTGCGCGGGATCCTGCCCCTTTCTCCCCAGTGGCTGCCTGCGCCAACTTCGGGGCCGAATCCAGAACGATTCTGCGGCTCGCCGCTCACAGCCCTGGAAAGCCATGTTTAAACAAACAAAAAATAATAATAACAATAAATAAAATGAAGTAAAAAAAAAAAAGGGGGGGAGCGGAGAAAAAGCTTCCTCCTGTGGCCCGTACGGGGATCGAACCCGCGACCTTGGCGTTATTAGCACCACGCTCTAACCAACTGAGCTAACCGGCCACTTGACGTTTGGGCGCCTCCGTCAAGTCTATGAGGTTTCTACGCCTGCGCGGGGCCGCCGGCGGACTTCGAGCCTTCAACTCTCTCTGCAACTGTCGTCATTCCCGCTGTCATCCCTATTGGCCAGAAGAAAACACAGAGCCTCTTTAAAGAGAATAAAGTGGCTCCTTACCACGAATCGAAGGTTTTCACGGGGGAATGCAAATTATACATGGGATGCTTGGCTCAGGAGTAGGATTTTCAAACACTGCAACTCAATGCTTTTTTTTATGTATCTCGAGAATCCTTCCGGCGTGGAAACTTCGTGTATCAAGAGCTTGGGTGTGGCTAAATAAAGCTTAGAGAATGCAGAAAACCAGACAGAGAACAAAAGAACCACCGAATCCCCCACCGCCCCAAAACAACAGCAGCGTTGGTTGGTATCGTTCCTGACAATCCTTTTTCACTGCACAGGCTTATTTAAAAATATGTATTTGGCATTCAGTTCGACCTTGTTAAAAAAGAATATGATCTTTTATCTTACTTTTTTGTACTTAATATTCTACCATTATCATACCCCTAAGCAATTGCAAATGTCATTTTTTACATGTTTCCTTAGGTGGATAAGCCATTGTTCCCCCCCCCCCCCCGCAAATGTCTTCATTTTGCCCTCTCTTGTTTGATGTCTGGCAAATGTCTTCATTTTTTTGATGTCTGGCAAATGTCTCCATTTTGCCCTCTCTTGTTAACTAGCACATGATTAAATCACGAAGCAGTTGCTGGGTGGGCAACGGGTAGTACCCACTCCAAAGGGTTAGTGTCTGAAAAGATACTGTCCCCCGGGGGGCTTTTTGGTCTCTGAGTCCCTGACCTCCTGTGCTCTGGGAGTAGGAGAAGGGAGCCCCAGCTTTTCACATTGTCCCTCTGGTCTGATTACTCAAAAAAAAAAAAAAAAAAAAAGCGGATTATTATCAACGTCCCTTGTTGCAAACAGCAGAAGTCCAGTCTAGCTGATCTTAACAGAACAGATGTTATTAAAAGGAGGTGTTGAGTCAGGTTTAGTCAACACCTACTCATTAAGCCTGGCAGTGCCCTAACCGCAGGGAATCAGCTGTGAGCCAAGCAGACCTGATCCTGTCCTCACCAAGCCCACAGTTCAGCAAAGACAGGTGCTAAGTTAGTATGGGTGGAGACACTCAGGCATCGTGCTGAGTGTAGGTAAACAGTGCCAGGGGTGGAAGCTTGGGGCAGGTTTTTGAAGACTGGGAAACTTGACTGCATTCTGAAGGTCAAGGATGGGCAAGTATAGGCCCAAACAGGTAGAGCGCTCTGGGTAAAGTGAAGTGTCTGCAACCCTGTCCATTTTGCTTGTCGCTGAATGTCCCGCGCCTAGCACACTCTCTGGAATAATAGGAGTGTAATAAATAGGAGTCAGGGGCACCTGGCTGGCTCAGTCAGGAGGGCATGTGACTCTTGATCTTGGGGTCATGAGCTTGAGCCCTGCATGGGGGGTAGATTATACTTAAATAATAATAATAAATAGGAGTCAGATGAATGAATGAGCTAATTGCAAAATCACATTTTAAAACATATCAGATCAAGTACTTTCTCTGTTCAAACCCTCCCCTCCTGGCCCAGCCCTGCTCGGGCTGCCAGATTTAGCCGCCCTAAATAATTTAGTGTATGTCCCAGACAATATGTAGTTGTTTATCTACATAAACACCTCAAGTTCACCTTTAACTGCCCATCCTGTGCCTACGTGGCAACCCCCCACGCAGAATAACACCCATCCGAAAGACCCCGACCTAACCTGCTCCCCTTCCCGGTGCCCCCTGACACAGCCCCATCACCCTCCTTCCTGGATCTTGCTCACCAGGCCACGCTCCTGCCCTGGGGCTTCTATACTTCTGTTCCCTCTTCCTGGACCCTCTTCCCCCAGACACTGCCAAGGCTCTCTCCCTCGTGTCCTCATGTCTATGCGTAAATGTCACATATTCAGCGAGGCTTCCCTGACCCCCCTGTTTAAAATCGCAACCCGCATTCAGAATTCCCTGCTTTTTCCTGCTTCATATTTCGTCCGGAGCTTTCTTAATTTCGTGACTGCAGGAGGGCAGCAACTTGTATTTTGCACCTGCAGCACCTAGAAGTGACTGGCACATAGTAGATGGTCGATCCAGGTTTGTCGAAGTTGACAGATCATCCCTTAGAGGTCTAGCCCTGACACAAGCCAGGCAGAATTGAGGGCTCGTTTCCTGAGTGGGCGGGCTCCAATCCCCCGGGGCAGAGGGAGCCGGCGTGCCCACGGTGGGGGAGACGCAGTGACTGAACGCAGACGGTAGGGGGCACCCGAGACCTAGGCGTCCGCTGAGCACCTGGCCGCCAGCGCGCCTCCTACCCCCGGTGTGCGCGGACTCCTCTGGATGTCTCCTGCCAATTCGGACTCCATCTTACAGTTCCTGCAAGACAAACAGGTCCTAGTTTTCATTCTTTGAGTTAGGAAAATGCAGACCCATACATGACCAGCACCAGGTGATGCTGGGTTATTTATTCAGGTTTTTCAGTGTCTGAGGGGTGTTTTTGTGCATGCAGCTTGGATTCTAAATAGTCCATTTGCTTTAAACCCAACTGGTAAAATTCGTCATTGTTTATAAATTGGAAACTTCGGTATGAACATAAAGACATACTGTATTCGTTTCCCAGGGTTGCATCAATAAAACACAAACTGGGTGACTTAAGAGAAACTTATTCTCTCAAGTTCTGGAAGCCAGAAGTCCAAGACCAAGGTGTCCTCAGTGTTGGTTCCTTCCAAGGGCTCTGAGGAAGAATCTGTTCCGTGCCTCTCTCTCCTCTCTCTCCCAGCTTCTGGTGGTTTGTTAGCAATCTTCGGTGTTCTTTTGCTCGTGGAAACCACACTCTGATCTTGGCCTCCATCACCACATTCGTGGATCTCAAGTTCCCGGAAGAGTGCCTGGTGCAAGGTCAATTTGTTGAATTAATGTTAAATTCATTGTGTGTTAAGTTCATTCTGTTAGACCTTTTGATTCAGAAACATGCCCTTCCATTCTTTTTTTAAATGTTTATTATTTGAGACAGAGAGAGAGAGAGAGAGGGAGAGAGAGAGAGAGACAGAGTGTGAGCAGGGGAGGGGCAGAGAGAGAGGGAGACACAGAATCCGAAGCAGGCTCCAGGCTCCGAGCTGTCAGCACAGAGCCAGACACAAGGCTTGAACTCACAGACTGTGAGGTCATGACCTGAGCTGAAGTCGGCTGCCCAACCGACTGTGCCACCCAGGTGCCCCATGCCCTTCCATTCTTGGCAACATTTCAGAGGAAGAATGTTTCCAAGGGAGATTTGATAATCTCCTCTTACCTTTTTCTGGAACATCATTCTTCAGAGGTCAAAACTTCGGAGTTGAATCTCTAACTTTCTTCTCTTTTCTTTGGTCCAGGCCTAGGTCTATTGTCTATTTCCTGAACAATTTCCTTGAACTGTCTTCCAACCTTCTTTTTATATTTTTTATTTTGACTTGGAGCCCTGGAGCCCACAGACAAGGACAGAGCAAAACACTTTGAATGTTGAAGCTGAATTCTTGCCAATCAATTCTGGAAAAAAAGAAAGAAAGCAAGCAGGGGCAGGGTGGGGAGGCAGGAATAAAATGCTTCATTGTACAATATGTACTATGTCAAAACTGTTAGACAACACAAAGGAAAAATAGACAAACATAAGGATTTTTCAGATGTTGCTTCTAATTTGCTACAACAAATCAGTTGGTTCCAGAGACTTTTTAAAAATGTCCTTTCTTAAAGCATGTACATTAATTGCAAAGCTTTAAAAAAAGGTCTCTTTTAGATGCAAGGGAGCTGTAGAAGCACAGGGAGTTGGAAGTTACAGATTTGGGTCTGAGCCCAGGATAGCCACTGGCGAGTGGGTGACTTTGGCAAAGGCCTCTCTGGGTCTCCACCAACAGGCCACCTGGGTTTCTACAACCTTATCAGGCTACCTGCTTAATTCCTCCCCATCAACGGTTAAAGTTTGTCCTGGATGTTCAACAATCATTGAAAATCAGGCTCGCCCTTGTCAAAAAAGAAGGAATAACAGTAGGTGACAGTGGATGATGCCTTTTGATTAGTCAACATTTACTGAGCATGTGGGCAAAAATCAAGCAGTATTGTATAGTGTCACAGACATCTGACTTCATCTGCACAACCGCCCTTTGGAGTGGGTGCTTTTAACCCCATGCTACAGAAATGAGAAAATGGTGGTCCAGTGATTGGACAGGGGTTCCCTGGTGTGATTTTCCTCTCTATGACTTTAAGGGCTGAATTTTAATTCTTTCCGTTCTCCTCTTAGGAAACCTCTTCTTAAGCTTTATAAGATATCTGTTGTTCCAAATGCCTTCTTCTCAGAGATGTGCATAGACTCTCTGAGTCGGAAGTTTATCTATTTTTGTGTTCACATCACACATTATACCCTTGGTTAGTTACCATTCTTCATGTTAATTTGAGTGGCCAATATTCTTGTGCTCTTTATTTCATATCCCTGTTAGCTTCGTTTCCTCTGAGATATATTTATTATTTTCTAAAATGAATCTAATTTCTAATATCTTCAGGTGGATTTGCATCTGCCCACCTTACCAGTGTTAACACATTTGAAATTTCTGTCATCTCTAATTTTTCTAACTTCTGCCTATTTCCTGGTTGGAACACTTATTAAGATGCTCAGCAGAAGAACACATATTTTTTTTTAATTTTTTTTAACGTTTATTTATTTTTGAGACAGAGAGAGACAGAGCATGAACGGGGGAGGGTCAGAGAGAGGGAGACACAGAATCCGAAACAGGCTCCAGGCTCCGAGCTGTCAGCACAGAGCCCGACGCGGGGCTCGAACTCACGGACTGTGAGATCGTGACCTGAGCCGAAGTCGGCCACTCAACCAACTGAGCCACCCAGGCGCCCCAGAACACATATCTTTTATTAAAAATTTTTTCAATTTTTAATGTTTATTTTTGAGAGAGAAAGAAAGAGAGAGAGAGAGAGAGAGAGAGACACCGGGTGGGGGGGGGGGTGGCAGAGAGAGGGAGACACAGAATCCGAAGCAGGCTTCAGGCTCTGAGCTGTCAGCACAGAGCCTGATGTGGGGCTCAAATCCACAAACCGGGAGATCATGACCTGAGCCATAGTCAGACGCTTAACCAACTGAGCCCCCCAGGCGCCCCAGGACACATAACTTTTAAACACAGCCTCATGGCTGAATCTCTTGACATTGGAAAATAGGGAAAAGCTAATGCTAGGATACGGGCTGAACTGTGCAAGGAACGGTTTTAGAATGAACCAAAAAGCTCCAGTGGCTGTCATTAGGTAGTGTTCGAGCAGTTTCCAAGGTGGAGCTCTAAGGTACAGGGTGGTTCCATTTTGCAAGCATCCTTTGAGTATGTCGTAGAGCCTGGCTGCTGTCTCTGTGTGCTGGACAGGTGAAGGGCTCGTGACCCATTGTTTCTTAGCGGTCAATTCTTCTCCTTGTCATTTAGGGCACAAACGGTCCAGGGAAGCAGGTGACCAGCCCACACAGACATAAACCAAGAAGACTGACGCCCAGGCGTGGTGTTTGAGAATGTTTCAATAGGGAGACACGGATCCAAGCAATTGCTTTTTTCGAAGTAGCGTTTCCTAGTCTGTTTAGAATTAAAGAAAGAGCGAGGAATTATCTAGGCCAGTGGTTCTCAAACTATGGTCACTGGTGCAGCAGCAGCATCACCTGGGATCCTGTTAGAGATGCAAATTATTGAGCCCCACCCCAGAATTACAGGTGAGAAATTTTGGGAGTGGGGCGTGGCAACCTGGGTTCAACAAATCACAATCACCTGAAGGCAGGTGATTTTGGGTGCCGCTAAAGCTTAAGAATCACTGCTCTAGGCAAAACCTTTCACAAGTCCCCCTTCTGTAAACTTCCTGCTAAGGTACCCCATTTGTATCCTTTGATCTTTCATTCTGGAGGCCCTTTCCCACCTCTCCCGGGCGTTCACACACCAGGTGCAGGTTGCATGCCAGGGTGGTGGGCTGGACCAGCTGGTGAGGGTTGAAGTCCAGCCGCCCCTGCGTGCCTGGGTAAGCACACTGGTCTTTACAGTGTCACTACCCGGAGCCACTCGTCCATGATGAAAATGAGCAGAAGATCCCGCAGCCATGGCAATCAGAAACAATAGGGCTGGGGCTCACCTGCCAAAATGCATTCACCTGTTCATCTATTTAACAGGAACTCAGTGACTATTGGTAACATCCTTTGCCTGCAGGGAAGATAAGAGGTGGGCGGCCCAAGGAGCTTAGAACCTAAGGGGCAGAAGAAGCATATGAAAAGAGGGGCGCCTGGGTGGCTCAGCTGGTTAAGTGTCTGCCTTTGGCTCAGGTCATGATCTCCCAGGCTGTGGGTTCAAGCCCTTCGTCGGGTTCTGTGCTGACAGCTCAAAGCCTGGAGCCCGCTTCGGATTCTGTGCCTCCCTCTCTTTGCCCCTCCCCTGCTTGCACGTTCTCTCTCCGAAAAAAAACATTAAAAAGAAAAAAAAGCGTATGAAAGAGACAGAAAGATAAATGTGACAAAGTCCCAAGATAAAGGGAAAGGAGACAGGGAGAGATCAAATCCCAGTGGCCTACAGGAATTAGATGTGGGTTTTCAGAGCTAACAAAGATAGCACCATTAACAGCAGCACCAGCAAAAAGCACCCTTCGTGGTTTTTTCAGTTTATTTTGAGATAAAATTCACATATTTTTTTAAAGTGTATTCATTTGAGAGAGACAGAGAGAGCATGAGCAGGGGAGGGGCAGACACAGAGAATCCCAAGCAGCATCGAGAATCCCCTCGACATCAGCACAGAGCCCAAGGTGAGGCTCAACCCCACAAACCGTGAGATCACGAGCTGACCTGAGATCGAGAGTCCGATGCTCAACTGACTGAAGCACCCAGGTGCCCCCACCTACCATTCTTAACCATTTAATATGTACAATTCAGTAATTATTACAAAGTTGTGCAACCATCACCACAATCGAATTCCAGAACATTGTCATCACCACAGAAAGAAACCCTGTCTCCATGAGCAGTCCTTCTCCTCTCCCTCCCCCAGCCCTTGGGCAACCACTAATCTACTTTCTGTCTCTACGGGATTTGCCTATTCTGGACATTTCCGATAAATGGAATCCTACAATACACACGTGGCTTTTAGTGTGTGGCTTCTTCCACTTAGCATCATGTGGCTGCTTAATGGGAGCAGGGCTTCCTTCTGGGGTGATGAGGCTATTTCCAAACTAGATAGAGGTGATGGTTGCACAACACCGTGAATGTACTAAATGTCGCACTTTAAAGCGGTTAATTCTATGTCATGTGAACTTGACTCAGCTTTTTAAAAAGAAGTTAAAGATTTCAGAGTAGATGCCCTTGACCCCAAAGCTCCACTTTAGGAATTTCTCCTCTGGGTACACATGGACATATAGGAAATTATGTATTTACAGGGTTGATCACTGCAGCAGTGTTTGAAAGATGGGACTAATAATAATAATATATTAATGTAAATTATAATTTTGTTAATTAAATATATGTCAAGTATATTTAAGACGTTATTTGAGGAAGAAGAAATAACTTTCTAAACCAAAATGAATTCAGGCCCAAAGACGTGAAAGGAAGATAGGATGGGCAAAGGTGTGGGCCTGAAGATTTCAGGTGGGGGGAGATTGTGTATGGGGTGAGAAATGTGGATTTATCTTATAAATGACAGACAGGCACCTGTAGAGACTTGGTCAGACTGGGGCTGGAAGGAGGCTGGAACCGGCAAAAGGTAAGGTGGGTAGAAAAAGGAGGAGGGGTGTGCAGGAAACTGAGGTGTCTTGCGGGACTGGGAGGAAGAGAATATTGAGGGTAGAGTGCACCCGGGCAGGTGGTTTGCCCCCTGCTGAGGTGGGATCCAGAGGGCAGGGGGCAGGTGAAAGTGGCCTAGGCCAACAGTGGAAGCATTCGGGGCTCATGTGCAGTGGCTTAGAGAGGAGAAAGCTGCCAGCCAATGGAGAAGAGATTATGTCCTCAGGGGAGGACAGCAGAAAAGGATTGGGAACCATAAAGAAGTTAAAAATTGCACATTGTTATGTTTTGATCTTTTCCTGAGTGGCTTCTTTTTTTTTTTTTTTTTTCCATTGTAACAGTTTGTGTGTGTGTGTGTGTGTGTTTTTTTTAACGTTTATTTATTCTTGAGAGACAGAGAGAGAGCACAAGTTGGGGAGGGGCAGAGAGAGAGGGGGGCACAGAATCCGAAGCAGGCTCCAGGCTCTGAGCTGTCAGCACAGAGCCCAATGCAGGGCTTGAACGCACAAACTGTGAGATCATGATCTCAGCCAAAGTCGGAGGCTTAACCGACTGAGCCACCCAGGCGCCCCCATAACAGTTTTTATTAAACGTCGTATATAAGATTATTTTGTTCCTGTGTCTTTTTGATTGTTTCTTCCTTATATTTGCCCCTTTCCTTTCCAACTTGGTGAGACGTGGCTTTGCATTCAAGGGTATTTTTGGGTCTTTGTCCAGTTTCAGTCTAGTGATGACCACCTCGCTGGGTGGATGCCCACGTAGACAGTCGTGCCATTTGCCTTCTCTCGCTGTACTCATTCAGTGTAGATGACGTGAATTTCTTCCTGTAAGCCTGGACGACTTTGCCAATTTGCCGACCTTTGTCGTGTCCTCACCCAACCTGTACTTCATCATCCTTCCGGATGGGCATGGATCCAACGTAGTACTTCTGTCTCAGCTCTTTGGAAAGAGGGGAAGACATAAATTTCCTGCGAATGTGGGAAGGTGCACTGAAATGCCGGGTATGGTTCTTGCTCTGGTCAGAAGTCACAAACGGATTGAACTTCATTTTGGTTGCAGTCGGCAGGCCAAAGCTCGCCTGCTGCGGTTCCAGCAATGGTAGCAAAGGGGAAGAGATGAATGGCTTCTTAATCTTTGTAGACATCCTGTGTCCATGCAAGTGTGTGTGGGGGGGAGGGAATTCAGGTATAGATCTTTCTGTGTTGGCACAGTATTTTTGGAGAATTATTTCACATCAGCCCACAATTAAATTATCGATGCCTTATGACCTATCAACTCCAACAGAAACAGTCATATGTGTGCTCAAAGATACACACAAGGGTATTTTCTGAAGTATTGTTCGTAATAGTAAAAATAAGAAACATAAATAGGGAAATGGTTAAAAAATGAGAGTGTATCCATACTGTGGAATATTATGCATCAGTTAAAAAAGCACAGGGGAGCTCTCCATGTCCTAATATTAAAAGATGACTACGGTTTATTAAGTGGGGGAAATAAAAGCAAATTATAGAAGGATACCCATGATTTTCAATTGTGGGGAAAGTCTGTCCAAATTCATGCACAGAAATTCCCAAAAGATGCCACTCAACTGTTGCCAGTGGTTAATTCTGGGGAGGATGGGGAGTGAGAAGGATGTAAATGCTTCGAAGGGATTATTTCAAATTTTACTTGATATATTTCTGTATTTTGATTCCCTCCCCCAAAAGGACACGTTTTACTTCTTTAATTTCAAAAAGTAATTGGAAAAAATAGGAATACCTGACCTAAGGGAGTAGTTGTGGGGATGAAAAAAGCAAATACATGACAATGAGCTTCATAAAGCGCTACACCGGTACATATAGTTGTTATTTTTAGCGCACTGTGAGTTTCCGGAGGGCTAGTCACCTTTCGGTTATCAAGTCACCCTATTTGCACAGAGTTTATTCACATATTCATTCCTTTAACTTTACACTGCAATATAAGTGTCAGGAAGTCAGGGACCCTGTCCACACTGCCCTCCTTTATAGTCCCAAAGCCTGCAACAGTACCCTGGGCTCAATAAACGCTTGCTGAATTAAAAAGAAAAACTTACAAATGAACCTCTGTGTTCCAGACTAGATAGGAGATGATCAAGCGCAGGATGAGACAGCAAGGAACAGTATCAACTGACAGTTATTTAGCGCGTCCCCAGCCCAGTTCCAGCAATAGGTATCACATGGCTAAATTCTCAGGCAGGCTGGGAATAGCGATCCCGGAAGGTCGCCTACACTCAGAGGCGGAGAATTGCTTACCAAAAGCGGCGAGGGAGGTTGCTTAGCAACCAGACTAAGGAGGCGGGCCGCACTGCGCACGCGTACACTTTGGACCGACAGATGCGGACGTGGTGTTTTGCGCACGCGCGGGAGGCGGCCTCTGGGCGTCCGGGGCCTGATGGTTGCTAGGGTGACAGCGATACAACATGGCGGCCGGATCCTAACGCTCTCTGTCGAGGAGCCAGCGCGGAGGTCCTGGTTCGGGACCCTGCCTCAGAGGAGTGGAAGCCAGGGGGCTTCCCTTTCTGCCCCTTTCTTCTCCGCCCAGTGTCGGCAAGGGCTTGTCGTCGGCTTCCGCATCCAGGATGAAGAGTGAGCGGGGCCGGGGAGGGGCGGGGACGCGAGGGCGAACGGCGGGGGTCGGGGGGTTGGGAGGGTACGAAGGGGCAGGGTCTGGTCACCAGGGTGGTGGGTCCACTCGGCAGGCCGGGAAGGCGCAGCGTGTGGGGACCCCGAACCTCCCGGGACTGTCAGAAGCCGGCGCCCCCGGGGGTTCGAGGCGGGCTTGGGGGCGGTGGGGTCTCAGAGCGATCCCCCCCCACCCCAGCCCCAGACCTCCCAGGCATATTTTGGTGTGGAGGTTATGTAACAAGTTTTGAAGGTTTTGTTGTTGTTGCACGCTGGACTGAAACTGGGATTCTTGAACATTCGGCAGTAAGGTAGTGAGCGGTTACTGTGCGGCTTTCTGCCCTTTAATGACATCGGTTTAGGGGAAAATGAGAGGAAAGATGGGCTATTTTATTTTTTTGGGGTCAAACAGTAGTGTTTTTACTGGAACTATTTTTATAGGGATTTTGAAACAACCTTTTGGTGAAAGTGTTACTGGGAAGTTGGGAAATGAAGTGGTCGTCCTAGAAAATGTAACGGTAAAAATTTTACCTATGCTTGGATTCGTGGATTATGAGTAACTGAACTGCAACCAACTTGGATGGGCTTTTTTTTTTTTTTTTTTACACATTACTGTACAGATCTGTATTTCTGCTAGAGGTGTGGAAAAATTCGGACCTCCTTTGCCGTGAAAAGATTTAATTACGTATACTTGCAATGTGAAATTTGCATTGTACTCTAAGTGTCCATTGGTAATTGATTATGGCATAAATTGTGAAACAAAGATATTTAAAATAATTTACCCCATTCATACTTTACAAGACATTCTTATTTTCTTTGGGGCTATTGTTTACAGGTTTTTCTTTTTCATTAATGCACCCAAAGCTGTAGTTAGAACACAAGGCCTACAAAAGGCTTTATTTACATTTTTACTTATAGTGTGGACTCATATACACATATTTTTTTCCTTTTTTCCTTCCCAACTATTTACTGTCAGAATTTTGAATCTGTATGAAAGTTGCAAGAAGAATTCATTGACTGTTTATAAATCTTTCACCTAAATGCACCATTTTGCCTTTTGTGTGCCTGCTTACTTGCACACTCTAAATTATGTACAGTGTTTATTTCGCGGAGCGTTTTGCGTTAGTGCACATCAGTACTTTTCACCACTAATAATTCAGTGGGTATCTACTAAGAACAGTGACATTTTACATAATCACAGTACAAACAACATCTTGATATATATAGTACTCTTATCCAATATGCAGCCTATATTTCAAATTTTCCCAGTTATCCCAATAACATCCATTATAGGTGTTTTTATTTTTTCTGGCATCTAATCAAAAAGCCCAAATCGCATTTTGTTGTCATATCTCTTTGGCCTCCTTTAAACTGGCACACTGTTCTGCCTTCTGTGTGTTTCATGACATTTTTTTAAGAATTCAGGCCATGGATTTTGCAGAATGTCCTTCAATTTGGATTTATCTGATTGTTTCCTCATGATTAGCTTTAGCTTAAATATTTTGGTCAAAAATACGTCAGAGGTGAGGTTGTGTCTCTGTCAGTGTGTCTCCAGTTTTGTTGAAGTTAGGTTTGATCATTTGATCATTCCATTTATTCACTTTTGCCTCTTAGACTTTCCTGCCCCTGTGCTAGAGGTTACCACTCTTACAGTTTCACTTAAGTCTCTCTGTTTATATAAATGTGTATCTGTATATGTAATGTAATGTGTATCAGCATATGTAAATGTGTCCATCCCCCCCTTTTACTTATTTTTGATAAGAATTTATTTTTTTCAAAGTTATTTATTTTTGAGAGAGAGAGAGAAAGAGAGAGCACACACACAAGTGGGAAAGGGGGACAGATAATCCAAAGCGGGCTCTGTGCTGACAGCAGAGAGCCTGATGCGGGGCTCAAACTCACGAAGCAAACTGTGAGATCATGATCTGAGCCGGGGTCAGACACTTAACCAACTGAGACACCCAGGTGCTCCAAGATTTATTTTTAAGTAATCTCTATACCCAACGTGGGACTTGAACTTACAACCCTGAGAACTTACAACCCTGAGTCACAGGCCCTACTGACTGAGCCAGCCAGGTGCCCCTATCCCCCCTTTTAAACGTTAATGCTGGCATTATATATTGTATACTCTAACAATAAATAACACGTATTATACATAAAACATTTTATTTATTTATTTTTTAAAGTTTTATTTATTTTTGAGAGAGAGAGAGAGAGAGCGAGCACTGGCAGAGAAAGAGAAGGAAGGAGAGAATCCCAAGCAAGCTTCGCACTGTCAGTGCAGAGCCCGACACAGGACTTGAACTCACAAACTGTGAGATCATGACCTGGGCTGAAATCAGGAGTTGGATGCTTAACTGACTGAGCCACGCAGGCACCCCTCATATAAACATTTTATGTATGTAAATACTTGCATTTTTTAAATGTCCTTTAAACCTTTGGGTGTTTGTTTTTTGTTTTTTGTCTTTTTTTTTTTTTAGTGGGTATTATTGGATATGTTCTTTTAAATGGCCATGTTGGTAGTGTTCAATTAGTTGGTTTAGTGTTACATCTTCATTCTTCTACTTTAAAATCCAGTCTGAGTACTGGTGAAACCTATTGTCACGTGGGTGTACATCCTGATCAATTCAATGCTTGACAAATATTTAACGATGGAGAAAAAATATTCCAGAACAGGAAGTGACAGAGACAGAGTCATGGAAGTAGAATGAATAGGAAAAGTGAGTAATGGTGAAATTGGACTCCTAGCCTGGGGTCAGAGTGGGGTCAGGAACGCTAGGTCATCATGTTGGTCTTCATTTTATGGTTTTCTACGTGTATTTTCTACCTTGTTTTCTAGGCAAGGCCCACGTGTTTAGGGATGTATTATTGAGCATTCTGTGAAGGTGGCCTTCTTATTGTTTTGCATCATGTGCAGTTGTAGGGAGCAGGGAGTAACACAGGAAAGTTGTTATGAGCATGGGCTTAAGAGCCAGGCAGACATGGCGGTCTCCCGCAGGTTACTGACCTTTCTTTCTTCATTATTCTGGTTATTTATTGCTTCCTGACAAATCACCCCAACTTGGTGGCTGGCGATACCAACAAACTCATCTCTCGTGGTCCTGTGGGTGGCCTGGGCTCAGCTAGGCAGGCCTCACTTGGATCCTCTCCTGCAGTCGCAGCTGGATTGTGGCTGGGGCTGGAGTCCTCTCCGAAGTTTGCCACTCTCGTGTCTGGCGGCTGACGCTGGCTGTCCCCTGGGACCTTCGCGTGGCCTGTCAGCTGGAACGCTACTGCCTCCACGTGCCTTGACCTTCCTCGCGGGGTGGCACTTGGGTTCTGAGGATCAGCGTCCCAAGGGTGCGAGGTGGGAGCAGCATGACCTTCTCTGACCTAGCCTCGGGAATGTCATAGCGTCCCCTCCGCATCCCCCAGAGTTGAGCGTAGAGAACGTAGATCGCACCTCTTGATGGAGGAGTGGCATAGGTACGTACTAAGACGAGCTTGTGGCGTGCGCTATCTAGAAGCTCCCATCTTTCGAAAATAAAATCCTCCACACTTAGATGGATAGATTGATTGATGTAGAAGACTTTCATTTTAAGTAATCTCTACACCCCTCGTGGGGCTTGAGTTCACGACCCAGAGATCAAGAGTCGTGCACTCCACCCACTGAGCCAACCAGGCGCTCCTCCACACTCGTCTAGCCTGGTTAGTATAAACCTGTTTGTGCCTGTTTAGCATAAGAATACCTATTTTATAGGGTCATTTCAAAGATTAAATGAGATCGGCTGTGTAAAGCTCACAGCGTAGTGTCTGGTAAGTGATAATTATAAGTGAGTTCTTATTTGCTCTCCCGGTGGATGAAAGCAGGGGTATAGAAGGGGAAAGAATGACAGATCCTTACTTAGAAGGAATTTACTGTTATCTAACCTAGTGCAAGTACCCATTTTTTTTACTGTCTGAACGTTTCAATGGATTATTCAAAACATACCTATAAAAGGAGAAAAAACCCTATGTGTTCTGAAGGCAGTCACCGTTTTCCTATTATATCACAAAGAATTTTTTAAAGTATCTGTTGTTATTGCAGACGCTTCAGCTTCGTGTCCCTCATAAATGTATTTTTATAGAACCAAAGTCGCAGGAAACCTCAAATACTCTTGTGTCACTCTCCCTTCCTAGTGCGCCTCTCACCTTCTGTTTTTATAAATAGATGCATCAACTAGGGGCGCCTGGGTGGCTCGGTCGGTTAGGCGTCTGACTTCGGCTCAGGTCATGATCTCACGGTCCGTGGGTTCGAGCCCCGAGTCGGGCTCTGTGCTGACAGCTCGGAGCCTGGAGCCTGTTTCAGATTCTGTGTCTCCCTCTCTCTGTGACCCTCCCCCGTTCATGCTCTGTCTCTCTCTGTCTCCAAAATAAATAAACGTTAAAATAGATGCATCAACTAGCAACTTTTTATTTATTTTTTCTCTTTAAATTAAAACAAAATTAAGTAAAAGTAATACTGGCTTTGTGATA
Organism: Lynx canadensis; assembly: GCF_007474595.2. Taxonomy (NCBI): domain Eukaryota; kingdom Metazoa; phylum Chordata; class Mammalia; order Carnivora; family Felidae; genus Lynx; species Lynx canadensis. The sequence continues at coordinate 143,310,978 of NC_044308.2, read as the reverse complement.
CACCGAAACAGTGAAAGGTTTGAAGTTAGTCTTGGGACCCTCCTCTGCTTGACAGAGTCAGTCCTGGTTAACATTTCCCCAGATGTACTTCCATAAATCTTTGCATATTGTGTGTGTGTGTGTACATATACAGATACATAGGTGTACATACATAGATGTATGTATCTGTATATGTATGTGTGAATATGTGTGTGTCTCTTAAACAGATGCCTCACACTATATGGGATTGTAGTAAATATGTTTCAGTGTAGCTTTCTAGGATGATTCTTCAATGACGATGTTTGAGCATTGTTTGTTTTGTTTTTTTTGTAATTCTTCATGTTTACCAGTGGCATACATTCCTAGCAGTCGACTTACTGGGTTAAAGGCTGCAATTTGAGTGAAAAATTTTTATGGGTTTATGAATAATTTTATGTCCTTTTGTGTTTTCGTGATGTTCGGTAATTCAGGTCACAGTTTACTACACCAAGTAATTAATTGGGTACAGCCCTCTTCCTTGATTCCTGACCTTGTTTTAGTAATTTGGTTTGAGTTACTTAATCTCTCAAAGAGAGTGGAAATTAGAAGCTGAATCCCCTTCCTTCCAACTCTAGTTGAGAGTTGTGCTCCGTAATTAACCTTCCCCAATTCTTTTCATCCCTCCACTGGTGACGCCCCATAGCTGATGCCTATCACCTGCCTTGATTAAGATCTTTAGAAGCAGTGCTTAAAATACAAATGTTTGGATTTGAGCATGATGAGTGTCCCTTTTCACAAAAAGTGAATTTGACCTCCACTTTCATGCGTTAAATAGGCTTAAATTCCACTTAAACAAGACTTGGTTTCATAAAAATGAATAGAATCTTAATTAATGCCAACAGCCTCATCTACCTTCCTCTTTCTGCCCTTTCAGGCAGCTAGCTATATCAGGTAATTCCTCTTTGTCCTCGAGGCTGGGTGGTTTTGGGGGTTTTTTGGTGACTGTTTATTTTGTCTGTTCCCCTTAATGTGGGGCAGGATTTTTTGTTTTTTGTTTTTGTTTTTTTTTTCCTAGCACAGCCCGGTGTTGGGCTTTGTGTATTCTTAATGTCCCTCATCTAAATTAAAGGCCTGTGAAAATATGCCAGATCCTGCTGGAGAGAATAGGAAGATACGTTTCCTAGGTTTTCTTTCTTTTTTTTTTTTTTTTTCCATAAAGGTGTTTCTCTTTTTTCTCTCCTCTGCGTTTCATTCTTGATTTACACCCAGCCTTTCTATTGAAGGGGTCGTGGGGGAAATAAGTGACCTTTTATCCCCCATGGCCATCTCCGGAGCCTGGATTCTGCTTATCACCTGCTCATCGTGTTGGGCTGGAGCCGGCTTGGGATGTTGGCACACGTTCCGAGTTTGTACTTAAGCCACTTTCAAGCAAACAGTTGACTGGTTTTGTTCTGTTCTGTTTTGTTTTAAGTAAGTCTATTTAACCTGTCTGTGATGAAATACAAACTGGAGTTTATCGTGTAAAACTTCCCTTCCCTTCTCAAATCGAATACCTCAGGCCACAGCCTGACTTTAAAGTAACTGGTTTTCCTCCCTCCCGGAAGCTTCCCGTCTGTCTCCCTTTAAACTGCTACTGTAGTCTCAAGACAGTTCATTTTGAGCTCGTGTTTCTTTTGGCGGTTGGCCGAGTTCCCTGATTTCTGAAAGGTCTTGAGAATGCCCATGCCCGTACACACTTAAAGAAATATATATTCACTGTGAACATTGAAAAATATAGAAAAGAATAATGAGGAGAATTAAAGTCATCACTGATCCCACCCAGACACAGGTGCTTTAAAATATTTTACATATTTATATCCATTCTTTTTCTTGCATGTATGTGTATTTGCATGATGGTTACCATCCTTTTTTCACTTAACACTAAATTATGCCTGAACATTTCCCTATATCATTAAATGTTATTTGAAAGCATCATTTTTTTTAATGGTTATTTTTGAGAGAGAGAGCATAAGCGGGGGAGGGGCAGAGAGAGAGAGAGGGAGACAGAATCAGAAGCAGGCTCCAGGCTCTGAGGGGTCAGCACAGAGCCAGACGCGGGGCTCGAACTCATGACCTGAGAGATCATCACTTGAGCCAGAGTCAAATGCTTAGCTAACTGAGCCACCCGGGCAACCCAAAAGCATCATTTCAGCTTGCGGCTGAAAGTATTATTAGATCATTCGTTGATACTAGATTTTTAAGTTTTTAGCATTCTTACTGGTGTGGCACCATGAAGAACATCTCTGCCTATAAATTTTGTGTCTCTGTTGGTACCTTGGGGTAGAATCTGGAAGTGGAATTGCTGAGCCAAAGGATATGGGCTCTTTTCTTTCTAATATCTTTTTCCTATTAAACAAGTAATTTGTGTTTACTGCAGGATATTCACACATACGGAATGATTCCTCAGAAAGTGAGAGTCTGCCACACACCCTTTCCCCAGGAAGCCCGTCGTCTCTGGGCAAGGTAGCAGATGTTCTCGGTGGTCTTGCTGTTCGCATTCCCTTCCCCATTAGTTGTGCCGTCACATGGCCGCTGCCCCACCACAGCCTTGTCCCCTATGTGGAATCCACATGTTGCGGACCTCTGCCAGTTTGACAGATGGAACAGTCTCTTATTTAAAAAGGGGGGGGGGCGGGCTCCTGGGGAGTTCAGTCGGTTGGACGTCCAACTCTTGATTTCGGCTCAGGTCATGATCCCAGGGTGTGAGGTCGAGCCCTGCGTCGGGCTCTGCACTGCGCATGGAGCCTGCTTGAGATTCTCTTTCTCTCTCCCTCTGCCCCTCCCCTGCTTGCTTGCTCGCTCGCTGTCTCTCTCTCTCTCTTTCAAAAAAAAAAAAAAAAAAGGCAGCTCTTTTTATTTTCCTCTAAGTGTCAATAGTTTTCCCTACTGGCTACTTTTATCCTTTTTTTTTTTAATTAAAAAATTTTTTTTAAATGTATGTTTATTTTTGAGAGAGAGAGAGAAGGGGAGGGGCAGAGAGAGAGAGGGAGACACAGAATCTGAAGCAGGCTCCAGTCTCTGAGCTGTCAGCACAGGGCCCGACTCTGGACTCAAACTCAAGAACCGTGAGATCATGACCTGAGCCGAAGTTGGACTTTTAACCCACTGAGCCACCCAGGCACCCCGAGCCACTTTTATCTTTTAAGTGAATCATCTTATGCTCTTTTGCCCATTTTCTTTGAAAGATACTAGTATTTTTTTGTAACTTGTCTTTACAATTAAATATATTAGCTATTCTCATATTTGTTGCACGTATTTTCTCAGATTACGGTTTGCCTTTACATTTTGTTAAGTTTTTGACGTAAACGTGTTAAAACATGTGGCTAGGTTCACCTCTGTATCTTCCTTCTTTGTCAGTTTATTGAACTTCTGTGTGAAAGTCGCTCCCCTTCTGGAAGGCTGGTAAATACACAGATGCATTTTTTTTTAAGTTTATTTATTTTTGAGAGAGACAGAGCATGAGCGGACGAGGGGCAGAGAGAGGGAGAATCCTGAGCAGTCTCTGCGTGGTCGGTGCGCAGAGCCCAACGTGGGGCTCAAACCCATGAGACCGCGATCTATGACCTGAGCTGAAACCAAGAGTCCGACACTCAACCAACTGAGCCGCCCGGGTGCCCCACAAATGCTTGCTTGCTGGCTTTTTCTTTCTTTCTTTCTGAGAGAGAGAGAGCAAGCGAGCACGAGCGGGGAAGAGAGACAGAGGGAGAGAGATGGCCATACCGTTTTTCATCCCCATTATCTGCATATGAGAGATCTGTTGAGTCCCCATCTTCATGTGGCGCTTGGCACTTCCAGCCTTTTTAATTTTAGCCATTCTGGTGGATGTGCTTGAACAGGTTTTAAGAGCTAGTTGTCGGGGGCACCTGGGTGGCTCAGTCGGTTGAGCGGCCAGCTCTTGATTTCAGCTCAGGTCATGAGCTCAAGGTCATGAGCTCAAGCCCCGAGTTGGGCTCAGCGTGGAACACACAGCCTGCCTGGGATTCCTTGTCTCTCTGCCCCTCCCCTGCTTGTGCACGCAATGCTTTCTCTCTCAAACTTAAAAAAAAAAAAAAAAAAAAAAAAAAAGGAAAAAAAACCCTAGTTATTCCCACTTTGTAAAACAAGCATCTAACGTTGTAAAAGGCACGAAGCTACTGCTCAGTGTAGGTGACACCAGGGAATACCGAGTGACCAGATTGCCTGATGGACTGACTGTATCGGAAATTTGAAAGTTACCAGACGGTACTCGGTGGTCGTGAGGGTTATGGCACTCACAGCTGGAGTTCGTGCTTTCGCTGCCCCTCACACCAAGATTGTGTCCCTATATCATTGGCACCGGGGCTCCCAGACTCTGCCTTTCTCATGGACCTTGTTAGCCAAGCCAGTTATGCTGAAAATGAGCTCTTGCCAAGGTCAGTGCTCTTATAAGTGCATCGGAGTGACTTCGTCGGCACCTTGTGATAGTGTTCTGCTCATGGGAGACAGCAGGGGCAGTGTGGTCAGGAAAGGGCTTCTGGAGTCAGACTCCCCGGGTTGAAAGCCCTGCCCTACCGCTTACTGATGTGACTTTGGGCAGGCTGCTTGACCTCATTTGTAAGATAGGGCTAATGGGGTACCCTATTGCGTGGGATTGTTGAGATGATTTAGTGTAAAATGGTGTCTGGCACCTTGTGCTCAGATTTGGTGTTTAATAAACATGAATAAATACCATTCTGTAAAAGGCATCGAGGCTTCTTGGAGAAATGGCTAGTCCTAGGACTGAGACAGGGAACACGCAAGATTCTGTAGTACCAAAAAGTAAGAAAATACTCAAAAACAAACAGATCCTTTGTTGATGGGGGCGTGTCAAAGGGACACAGGAACCAGCTGAATGGGTACCCGGTGGTCAAAGCTGGAGCATGTTGAGCAACACAATAAATAGTATTGGATTCTCCCAAAGTATCAAATAAGTGTTTGTGGGTCCATACTGATATCAAGTATTACCTAAGTAAATGACAATAGACAAGCTCCCATGTGGAAGAATTCCAAATGACTTATGTGGGCACTCCACCCTCAAGGAGGGGAGCATTATTTCTCACTCAAAGTGTAGGATCTCACGGTGACTTTTCCCAAAGAGTACAGTACAGAGGGGGTGGGGAGAAAGTCACTTTGCCGTGGAGTAACTGACAGACACTACCCCCGGCCTGGTGATCCGGGTCAACATCACCAGTGACAAGCCATGTTGATAGCATGGGCCCTAGATTGATGTGCTCAAATGGCACCACAGCACTTCGATCTTCTTCCCCAAACCCATAACCCAAGTCTAATCAGAAGAAAACAGCAAATCCCAGTAGAAGGTCATGTTACAAAATACCTGACCAGTACTCTTCAAAACTGTCGATGTCACAAGACAAGAAAAGCCTGAGGAACTGTCACAGCCATCAGGGGTCTAAGGAGATACAACTGATGTAAAGTGCTGTCCTAGATGGGATCCTGGACAGAAAGAGGATATGGGGTAAAAGCTAAGGAAATCTGAATAAAGCATGACCTTTAGTTAATCATAATGTATCAATATGGGTTTATTAATTGTGCCAAATGTAAGATGTTAATTATAGGGAAACTGGACATGAAGAATATGGGAATTCTCTATATCATCTTTACAATTTTTCCATAAATCTAAAATTATTCTGAAGTTAAAAGTTTATTTTTTAAAAGCGGTGCTTGCCATATGGTCAGTGCTACGACCAACGTTAGCTATGATCACCTAGCTTGGTTTTGTTTGTTTTTTACGTTTTCTGGGACCTGGTTGTGGGTAAGGCTGAATTTACCTTATGCATCATTCCTTGGCATGTAATTGGGAGAAACATATTGTAAAAGACAGCTTATTTGAGGACTGTGAAACTTTTAGAAGGTAGTTGAAGGAGCCTTCCGGCCACCTTATCCTTATCTTTTTAATCTCACTGGTGCATGTATACGGATGGTCTGACTTGGGAAAGGAGGTAACCTAAGGGACATCGGGTCTCTCTCAGTGTGATTGCAGATACCTGGCATTTAAAGATGGAGGTGGATAGAAAAGGATTGGTTGCCAGTTAGCCAATAGTAGTAATTTTGTGATTCGCTGGTCAGTGAAGTTCCCCCTGCAGAGTGTGTCCAGGGGACTCTAGAAATAATAGATTAAGAGGCATATGAACAGGCATTGTCTCTGTTCATTTGTTGAGTATGCGTAGGGCACAAAGAGAATAGATTGTGGACCTTGCCTTTAAGGAGTCTCTGGCCTTCCTGGGAGAAGGTGCAAAGTGGAACATGAGTTCTGGAAGAGAGGACAGGGTGCATACAGAAGGAGGGAAAGACATTTGCTTTGAGGCCCTCCAGGTGGGTCCTGGAAGATCAGAATCTAAAGTACTACGTAGTCAATATTATGCACACGTACTTACTAATCTGACCTTTAATATTATCTAAATGTGGGGGTGGCTCTTCCTCTCTCCCTCTCTTTTATAAAAGAAAAGGCCTCAAAATTAGGGACATGGGGGCGTACTGTAAGTCCACAAGGTGAGGGATCATGTCATCGATTTTTGTGTCTGCAGTGCATGGCTGGTGCTAATAAGTCTTTGTTGACATGCACAATGATTTAATCATACTACCAGGGATGTTTAACTCATTTAGGCCGAAGTGTGGCATAAATGGCATTGGGGCAGGGGGTTCCCAAGACCACCCTTAGGTTCTGTGATTTGCTAGGAGGACTCACGGGACTCAGGATCTAGTTTTACTCATGGCTGTGATTTACTGCCACGGGAGGCTATAGAACAAGGTTGACAAAGGAAAGAGGGGCATGTGGCAAAGTCTAGAGGAAACAAGGCACAAGCTTCCAAGAGTCCTCTCCTGGTGGAGTCACACAGAACTCGCTTAATCCTCCAGCAGCACGTCGTGACAACAGATGTGAAACATTTTCTATCAAGGAAGCTCGTTAGAGACCTAGGGTTTTTACTGGGAGCTGATAATGTAGGCATCCTCTTCCCAGCACATAACAAAATTCCAGACTCCCAGAAGGAAAGCAGATTCAGCATAAACCAAGTTCATGAACAGTTGAGGCACAGTGAGCCACTCATCGTTTAGAGAATGCGGGAACCCTCCCGAAATCCAGGTTCCCAGATGGCAGCCAAGGGCCAGCCTTACAAGCAGACCTTTCTCTTTTCTTTCTTTAAGTTTTTAAGTCCGGTTAGTTAAGTGTAATATTAGTTTCAGGTGTACAATATGGTGATTCAACAGTTCCATACATCACCTGTGCTCATCACAGGTGCACTCCTTAATCCCCATTCCGTTTTACCCATTCCCCGGCACCCACCTCCCCTCTGATAACCATCAATTTGTTCTCTATAGAGAAGGGTCTGTTTCTTGGTTTGTCTTTCTCTCTTTTCCTTTTGTTCATTTGTTTCTTAAATTCCACATATGAGTGAAATCATGTGGTATTTATCTATCTCTGACTGACTTATTTCACTTAGCGTTATATTCTCTAGCTCCATCCACATTGTTGCAAATGACAACATTTCATTCTGTCTTATGGCTGAATAATATTCTGTTACATGTATATATCACCTCTTCTTTATCCTAAATTCATCAATCCGTGGACACTTGGGCCGCTTCCATATCTTGGCTATGGTAAATCATGCTGCTGTAAGCATAGGGGTGCATGTATCCTTTTATTTATTTATTTATTTTTTAAATGTTTATTTTTTTTTCAAGGTTTTTTTTTTTATTTTTTTTATTTTTGGGACAGAGAGAGACAGAGCATGAACGGGGGAGGGGCAGAGAGAGAGGGAGACACAGAATCGGAAACAGGCTCCAGGCTCTGAGCCATCAGCCCAGAGCCTGACGCGGGGCTCGAACTCACGGACCGCAAGATCGTGACCTGGCTGAAGTCGGACGCTTAACCGACTGCGCCACCCAGGCGCCCCTTTAAATGTTTATTTTTGAGAGAGAGAGAGAGAGAGAGAGAGATCAGAAGAGAGGCAGAGAGGGAGACAGAGTATCCCAAGCAGGGAACACAGTGCAAAGCCATGAGACCTGAGCTGAAATCAAGAGTCGGACGCTTAGCCAACTGAGCCACCCAGGCACCCCTCCTTTTAAATTTGTGTTTTTGTATTCTTTGGGTGAACACTCAATAGTGTGATTGCTGGATCGTAGGGTAGCTCTATTTTTAACTTTTTGAGGAACCTCCACACTGTTTTCTAGAGTGGCTGTACCAGTTTGCCTTCCCACCAACAGTGCAGGAGGGTTCCTTTTTCTCCACATCTCCAACACCTGTTGTTTCTTGTGTTGTTGAGTTTAACCATTGTGCCAGGTGTAAAGTGATGTCTCATTGTGGCTTTGATTTGTATTTCCCTGGTGATGAATGATGATGAGCATCTTTTCATGTGTCTGTTGGCCATCTGTATGTCTTCTTTGGCAAAGTGTCTGTTCATGTCTTCTGCCCATTTTTGTTTTTACTTTTTAAAATATTTATTTATTTTTAAGAAAGAGAAAGGCAGGGAGGGGCAAAGAGAGGTAGACAGAGATTCCCAGGCAGGCCCCACACTGTCAGCACAGAGCTGGATGCAGGGCTCCAACTCACAAATGGTGAGATCATGACCTGAGCCGAAATCAAGAGTCAGATGCTTAGCCAACTGAGCCACCCAGGCACCCGTCTTCTGCCCATTTTTTAATTGAATTATTTGTGTTTTGGGTATTGAATTTTAAAAGTCCTTTATATATTTTGGATGTTAACCCATTATTGGATATGTCATTTGCAAGTATCTTCAACCTGTTCTGTACATTGCCTTTTCGTTTTGTTGATTGTTTCCTCTGCTCTGCAGGGCAAGCAAACCTTTCTGAGGAGAGTAATTTTAGGCCTGCCATGTGAACTCTTTTCTGCCCAATAATAGACTGTGTTTCCTTTTAGGGAAATTTATGGGCGTTATGGCCTAGTCTGTGTAAGAGAAAGATTTGTGTTCTTAAGCAGCACCTGTTCCTTGACTGGTAAAAGTGGGGTTAGGTAGGTCAGGATGGGCTCTTCCTGCAGGCAGAAGGACATATTACTCAGTGAAAGGATCAGACTGGTTGAATTTTACCACACAGTTTGGAGGCTCCTGAAGAGATTTGTCAAATTGTTCATATAAAGTTCCAAACTTGGACACAGTAGAGGTAAGCTTACAGGGTCTGTATTTGGGTCAGTTTGCTTTGAACAGCTTCTCAGGAGATACTTTTTTGTCTGGTTCCAGGACTTCGTGGGCAGGTCCCTGTTTCAGAGGGGCCCTGGGGTTTAGTTAAGCTGTGGCTGTCCAGCAAGTTACAGCTTCTGTTTTTTGTTGGGAGGAATCTGACACCTCTGTCCTGAAGACTCCACTGGGGACAGTCCCCTGTCTTTTTTTTTTTTTTTTTTTTTTTTAAGTAGGCTCCACACCCAATGTGGAGCTCGAACTCACAACCCTAAGGTCAAGAGTCACATGCTCTACTGACTGAGCCAGCCAGGTGCCCCTGTCCTCTTTCTTTAGCCAACTTCTCTTAGAAGGGCGGTGGGAAGAACTGTAAAAACTGGCAGAATAGTTTTGAAATCCTGCCTTGCTGGGACCTAGATCAGTTAGTGTTTTTTGTTCAAGGAAGACTTGGACAAAAGGAATTCTAATAACTTAGTTTACAGATCTTCAGTTTGGGGATCTTGAGCAGCCTTGGGGCTGTTAACTGCCATGTTTTGGACATAAACCTGGTTATGTACCCCACCTCCCCTCCCCACTGCCCTTCCTTACCCTGGAGACTCCCCACGTATTCAAGGAATCCTGCAGTCAAACATGGTTCTCCTTATTTAACCCCGCATTTCCTAACTTTCATTGCTCATGAAACCTTCTTTTATGGAGTACCCATTAGGATTTGAGAGGTACTAGTGTTTTGTGGAACTCTGTTTGGAAAATGCTAGTCTAAAGACAATATCCTCAGGTATTTCTCCCTGCTGTTATGCAGGGAGGCTCTTTGTGCTCTGGTGGCCCACCCTTTTCTTTCTTGTAACGCAGGCCAGTTGTGAGACTTGGCTTCTGTCATGGTCTTTTGCTGCACATTGGCTTTTCATGTGCAGATTTCCTTATCTACTAATGGAATAGTCTTAATACTAAAATAATAATAGTCCATTGGCCGAAGCTTGCTTTATTTTTGCTGTTGTTTGTTTGTTTCTGCTTTGGTGTAATATAATGCCAGGACCAAGTTGACCCTTGAACTACACAGGTTTGAACTGTGTGGATCCACTTACATGTATGAAGTGAACATGCCCATGTAACCTGTGCCAAGATCAGAAACAGCATTACCAGGATCCTGAGAGCTCCCTTGGGTCCGTTCCAGTCACACCGCCTCCCAAGGGTAACCGCTGTTCTGACTTCTAATGCCACGGATTTGTTTTAACATTTTTATTGAGATATAAAATACATACTATAAAGTTCACACATTTAAAGTGTACAATTCAGGGATGCCTAGGTGGCGCAGTTGGTTAAGTGTCCAACTCTAACTCAAGTCACGATTTCACAGATCACGAGTTCAAGCCCTGCGTCGGGCTCTCTGCTGGCAGCACAGAGCCTGCTTCAGATCTTCTGTCCCTCCTGTGTGCACGCATGTGCTTATGTGCTCTCACTCTCTCGAAAATAAATAAATGTTAAAAAAAAATAATAAAGGGGTGCCTGGGTGGCTCAGTTGGTTGAGCAGCCGACTTCAGCTCAGATCACGATCTCGAGGTTCGTGAGCTCAAGCCCCGCGTCGGGCTCCGTGCTGACGGCTCGGAGCCTGGAGCCTGTTTCCGATTCTGTGTCCCCCTCTCTCTCTGCCCCTCCCCCGTTCATGCTCTGTCTCTCTCTGTCCCAAAAATAAATAAACGTTGAAAAAAAAATTTTTTTTTTAAATAATAAAGCGTACAGTTCGGTGATTTTAGGTTTTTTTGTTTTTTACTGAGTTGTGCAACACCCAACATAATAATCTGTTAAAACGTTTTCATCCCCCACCCAAATCTGTACCTTGTGTCAGTGGATTTGTGTATTCTGGCCACTTCATGTAAACGGCCTTTTGTGTCTGGCTTCTCTCATCATATCGTTTTCTAGGTTCATCCATGATGTAGCTTGTGTCAGGATGTCGTCCCTTTCTGTGGCTGAATAATATTCCACTGTGTGCATAGACCATATTTTGTGTATCCGTTCTTTAGCCGACGGACATACGAGTCGCTTGCATCTTTGGCTATTACGAACAAGGCTTCTGTGGACATTTGTGTACAGGTTATTATTTGGACCTAATTGTCCATTTCTCTTGAGTGTGTACCTAGAAGTAGAATTGCTGGGTCGTGGGGTAACTGTGTAACACCTTGAAGAATTGCCAGCCTGTTTTCCACAGTGCTGAACTGTCCTCCACAACAGTGCTGAACTGTCCTCCACGGCGGCTGCACCATTTGACGTTTCCACCAGCAACGTATCAGAGCTCTCCCTTCTCCACATCCATACCAACGCTCGTCATTATCTTACTTTTTGATTCTAGCCATTCTCATGGGTGTGGAATGGCATCTTATGTTCTGTTATTTTGAATTTTCTTGTAAATTTTTATTTCGTAGATTGCCATTTGCTTTAAGAGTGTATTAAATAAATGCTTGGGGGGGCGCCTGGGTGGCGCAGTCGGTTAAGCGTCAGACTTCAACCAGGTCACGATCTCGCGGTCCGTGAGTTCGAGCCCCGCATCGGGCTCTGGGCTGATGGCTCAGAGCCTGGAGCCTGTTTCCGATTCTGTGTCTCCCTCTCTCTCTGCCCCTCCCCCGTTCATGCTCTGTCTCTCTCTGTCCCAAAAATAAATAAACGTTGAAAAAAAAAATTTAAATAAATGCTTGGTTTTTAATTTATCTATCTATCTATCTATCTATCTATCTATCTATCTATTTATTTTTAATCTATCGTCCTTAAAGGAACCATGAGGAAAATACAGCATTATCCCTTGAATTATTTTTACAAGCAGAATACAAATAAAAAGTATAATGTAAAAAGCGTAGGTGGTTCTATGGTGAAAGGTGAGTCTCCTTTCTCCTCCTATCCTCCAGCCGTCTAGACTTCCTCCCCTGTGAGGTCACCACTTGGCACTTTCTTATGTTCCTTCTAGTTCCTTCTATGTATAGATGAGCATAAGTATGTCTGCGTGTTTTAGTTTTTCATTGCTGCTGTAACAAACTATCACAAACTCAGTGGCTTAAAACAACACAAATTTATGAGGGTCTGGAGGCCGGAAGTCTGAAGTGAGTCACACTGAACTAAAATCAAGCTTCTGGAGGCTCTGAAGGAGCACCCGTTTCCTGGCCTTTTCTAGCTTCTAGAGACCACCTGTGTTCCTCAACTCGTCACCTCTTCCACTTCTTCAAAGTCAGCACTGTCACACCTTCTAGTCTCTGACTCTGTCCCCGTGCCTCCTTCAGCTCACCGCGCTTGTGACTACATTGGGCCCACCTGAGAAGTTTAGGAACCTTTCCTTAAGGTCAGCTCACTGGCAACCTTAACAATTCCTTCTGCAATCTTTAAAATTTTTGTTAAAGTTTATTTATTTTGAGAGAGAGCGCGCGCGCACACAGGTGAGAGAGGGGCAGAGAGAGGGAGGGAGAGAATCCCAAGTAGGCGCCACTCTGTCAACACAGAGCCCAGTGTGGGATCGATCCCGAGAACCGTGAGATCATGACCTGGGCCCAAACCGAGAGCCAGACGCTCAGCGGATGAGCCCCCTCCCCCGCCCGGCGCCCCTCCTCCGGCAACCTGAACTCCCTCCTGCCACGCAGACTGACATTCACAGGTTCCAGGGCCACGGACACTGTTGGGGAGCCATTCTGCTGGCACCGTGCGAATACTTCCCTTCCTTTCATTTTGTTTTTTTTGCAAACGTTAACACAGTTGACGTGTTGTTCCCTAATCTGCCTTTTCGTTGATACTCCATCTCCAAAGGTTCTTCCCCATCACAAGCTACAGAGCTACCTCACTCCTGTTGTCTGCTGTATAACATTCCTGCGTGTGGCTTTTTCGTAATTCATTTAACCATTAAAAAGAGCATTTCTTCAGGTTTTACGTTTTTACGTAGTCAAATATATGCATCTCTTCAGAGTGACCGCTTACGTTGTTATGCTTAGAAAATGTCTTTCCTTTAATGGAAAAAAACGTTTCCTTAGATTGAAAAAATATCAGTTTCACCTCACCTGTGTACTCTGGGGCTGCCGCAACAAATTACTGCCAGTTGGGTGGCTTCAGTCCAGCAGGAATGTCTTCTCTCCCAGTTCTGGAGCCGGAAGTCTGAAATCAAGGTGTCGGCAGGACTGTGCTTCCTCGGGAGGCTGCAGGGGCGGGTCCTTCCTGGCCCCTTCTGGCAGCTTCCAGCAGCTGCCAGAGCTCTGGCTCCGTCTTCACATGGCCTCCCCTTTTGTGTCTATGTGTGTATCTCTCTCTCTCTCTCTCTCTCTCTCTCTCTTTTTTTTATTGTGGTGAAAACAACGACATGAGCTCTACTTTCTTAATACACTTTTATGTTTATGGTACTGCAAACCGTGCACCCGTTGTTATACAACAATCTCCAGAACTTTTTTATCTTGCGTGACTCTGACTCTGGACCCACTGAGTCACAATTCCCCATTTCTCCCTCCCTCCAGCGCCTGGCAACCACCATTCTGCTCTCTCTGTGTGTCTCTCATAAGTACACTTGCCATTGGATTCAGGGTCCATGTGGATATCCAGGATGTTCCATGTCAAGACCCTTAACTTAATTACACCTGCAGAGACTTTCCTGTTACTGAGGTAACAGTCGGGGATGGCAGGGGTTAGGATGAGGGCGTGTCTTTCGGGGTCCACCGTTCAACTCACTACGTACTCTTCGTGCTTTGTATCTCCTTTCCTAGAAATCATCTTTGGAAAATAAATTTTTGTGAGAAGCTTTCACAGTGGTTTCTTCGGTCATTCCCTTCAGGAGTCGTTGACCGTCTAACATACGCACAGTAGTTCTAGGTTCTTATTTCTTCCCATGGCTGTTAACTACCGTGCAGTATGTGGTAGTTTGAATGGGAATAACATGGTTAGATGCTGTTCTTGGGGAAAGGCATTTTTTCCAATTTCTGCAACTATGTAATTACAAATAGGATTTTCTCATTTTGCATGACCTGAAGCTAAGATATTTGAAAATGTACACTGAAATTAATATTTGGAGTAAGATTGAAAAGTATGGGGCGCCTGGGTGGCGCAGTCGGTTAAGCGTCCGACTTCAGCCAGGTCACGATCTCACGGTCCGTGAGTTCGAGCCCCGTGTCGGGCTCTGGGCTGAGGGCTCAGAGCCTGGAGCCTGTTTCCGATTCTGTGTCTCCCTCTCTCCCTGCCCTTCCCCCGTTCATGCTCTGTCTCTCTCTGTCCCAAAAAAAAAAAAAAAAAAAAGTTGAAAAGTAGCATTAAAATCAGTATTACATATATATGAATAATTATACGTAGGAATAATACCACACCAGATACTGCGTATCAGTAAAACCAGTTGTTTATAACACTCTAATGAACTGTGAGGGAAAACCGTTTGCCAGCTCCCTGAGCTTCCCGAAAGTTCTTGCAAGACTTATCCATCCTATGTCTGCTTGTTCAAAAAGTGCTGGGCCAGGGGCGCCTGGGGGGCTCAGTCGGTTGAGTGTCCAACTCTTGATTTCACTCAGGTCATGGTCTCACAGTTTGTGAGTTCGAGCCCTGCATCGGGCTCTGTGCTGCCAGCATGGGGGCTGCTTGGGATTCTCTCCCTCCCTCTTTCTCTCCTTCTCTCTGTCCCTTCCCTGCTTGTTCTCTCTCTCTCTCTCTCTCTCTCTCTCTCTCTCTCTCTCTCTTTCTCTCTCTCCCTCCCTTCCTCTCTCAAAATAAATAAATTAAAAAAGAAAAAAAGTGCTTGGCCATTGGCCCTGGGTTCCTCTCCTGTAAAGCAGCCCATTGCTGTGCAGGTGTCCTCTGGGCCCGTCAGGTCACCGCCATGAGAAGACTTCGGGGCAGGGAAACCAATGTAAACATGCTGATGCTCCTCTGCCTCGTTGCACCATGAGTCATAAGGTCCTTTGTCTCTGATCCCAAAAGCTGTGTCTTTTGCCAGCACTTGTGACAGTCACAGGCTCACTTCGTAACTTGTGAGTAGGTAAAATCTCAGACAGATACGAACTTGTTCTGAAAATTTGGTGTAGGTTGAATTTTTGTAACTAAAGTCATTGAATATTTATTTAAAAGGTGATTTTTTAAAAAAGTAGTCTCTACACCCAACGTGGGGCTTGAACTCACTACCCCGAGATCAGGAGTTGCAGGCTCTACTGACCAGGCCGGCCAGATGCTCCAAAGAGATGATTTTTTAAGGTGAAATCTCGCAAATACAAATTCTCAAGAGTCTGTTGTTCTCTTTGTTTTATAAATCGTGATATTTATATATCAAGTATGTTAGGGCAATACTTACTAGGTGCTGTCATGGATAAATAAAAACCCCCAAATCTCAGGGGCTTTACATAAGAAAGTTGTGTTTCCTGTTCATGCGAAGTCCTGTGTGGGTGTTCCCCGTTTGGAGTCTTTCCTGGGGGCTTTTCCATCATCTTTATCTGCTGAGGTTTCCGGGGATCATTTCTGTCCTGGCTAGTCAGGGGCATGAACCTGCCAGGTCACATGGGGGAGGTCTTCTTTTTCCTTTCTTCCCCCTCCCGACTCTCTTTGTGCCACCACTGCAGCGACTACCACTTCCTCTTTTATACTTTTTTTTTTTTTAGATTTTATTTTTTTTAAATAATCTCTACATTCAATGCGGTGCTTGAACCCACAACCCAGAGATCAAGAGTCGCTTGCTCCACTGACTGAGCCAGCCAGGCACTCCTGTTTTCACTTTTTTTTATTTTTTTTTATTTATTTTTATTTAAAAAAAAATTTTTTTTTCAACGTTTATTTTTGGGACAGAGAGAGACAGAGCATGAACAGGGGAGGGGCAGAGAGAGAGGGAGACACAGAATCGGAAACAGGCTCCAGGCTCCGAGCCATCAGCCCAGAGCCCGACGCGGGGCTCGAACTCACGGACCGCGAGATCGTGACCTGGCTGAAGTCGGACGCTTAACCGACTGGGCCACCCAGGCGCCCCATCACTTTTTTATTTTTTAATTTTATCTCACTTGTTTATTTCGAGAGAGCCCATGAGCGGGGGAGAGGGGCACAGGGGAGAAAGAGAGAATCTCAAGCAGGCTTCATGCTCGGTGCAGAGCCCCACTTGGGGCTCGATCTCACGACCCTGGGATCATGACCTGAGCCGAAATCAGGAGTCGGACACTCAACCAACTGAACCACCCGGCGCCCCTTTGTTTTTTTATTCTCACTTTTTATTATGGAAAATTTCAAGCATGCCAGGAATAGAGGAAATAATATAGTGAACCCTCATGTGTATCTGTCACCCTAGTTTCAACAGTGATAACATTTTGCTGTTGTTACCCCCACCACTTTTTTTTTTTTCTGGAGCTTCTAGTTTTTATTATTGCTTTTTAATAAAATGGTGCTCTCATTATGGAAAATATCTAACTTAGTGAGACACTTGTAACCTTTCCCCTGAGAGAGAGAGCCACTAAGTGTATTGTCTTTAAGGAAATCATCTGTGTCATTCTTTTAAATATATTCCGTTGTATGGATAAACTACACGTAAGTTATCTAGTTCTACATTGGGGGGCATCAGTTTTTCCCTGTGAAATAATGTTGAAGTAACATCCTCGGATACATACATACTTGAACAAGTATTTCTTCCAGGGTAGGTTCTACAGTAGCAGATGCTGTGTCAAAGGGTATGAATGTCATATGGATTTAATAGATGTTGTCAAATTGCCCTCCGAATGACCGTCCCAGTGTACATTTGCAGCAGTGGCAAATGGGAATGTGTAGGAGCATTTTCCTTTTAAAACTTTTTTTAACGTTTATTTTTCAGAGGGGAGAGAGTGCGCGCATGAGCCGGGGAAGGGCAGAGAGAGGGAGACAGAGGATCCGAAGCCAACAGCACAGAGCCCAATGGGGGGCTCAAACGCGTGAACCGTGAGATCGTGACCTGAGCCAAAGTTGAACGCTTAACCGGCTGAGCCACCCAGGCGCCCCCCATGTTTCTTTTTTTTTTTTTAAGTAGATTCCGTGCCCATCGTGAGCCCAATGTGGGGCTTGAACTCATGACCCCGAGATCACAAGTGGGACGCTTAACCGACTGAGCCCTGAGCCACCCCAGCACCCCCCACTTTTTTTTCCAGGAGCATTTTAAAGTAATCCCAGGCCTCTTCCCATTTCACCTGGCAACACTACAGTATTTCTTGTTAACAAGTAAGAACTTTTTTCCTTTGTAAACGCGTAATTTCTGAAAAACACCACTTCTAAAAAAAAGAGTGTCTTTTGTTGTTGGTTTTGAACAAACCAGAATTCACACAGGCATTACGAAGAGAGGCATTGAGGATGGCCTTCTTTGGAGTTGTGCTGTTTTAAAAGCCTGCTCTGTGCTTGGGTAGGTTTGGGACCCAGAGGGGACAGACAGGCTTCTTTGGCCCAGGTCTGTTGAATAGGTTCCTGATCTGTTTGCTTCCGGTCAGCTCCACACTGAAGGTTCTTTGCGAGATGTAGTTCCAGAGCTTTTGCCCTATTTCTTCTTGGCCCCACTTTCTGCATCTCTGCCTCTGTCTCCGGGACCTCCCTCGAGGCTCTCTGAAACCAGGGCCCGGCTGAGATGTCAGCGCGAGGAAGAACCATTTGTGTGACCGGGCAGCCTCCACATGACTGGACAACGTTATTCTCCTATTATTTGGGCTGCAGAAGCTTTTCATCCCAGTTAGACTTCTCCTTTCTGGGTTGTTCTCATTCCTCCCATTGCTTCTTGAAAAGTAGCGTTTCTCTCCTGAGCTCATTGTCGTCCGGAAGGAATGTGCTCAGGCGGTCAGCGGTATCCAACACAGCCCACAGCCCCGCCCCTTCCACCTTCCAGAGGCCTGCGGGCCCGGGGGACCCTGCTCTGGCGCCAGGCTCTCCAGCGCCCCAGCCTGCTGCCTGCCGCCGGACTGCATTTCGTTTTTAGATTTTTGTTCCCAGCAGCACCTCATCTCAAGATCCTTATTTCTGCGTCTGTCAGAGTTCAGCCAGGAAAACAGAAACTGTTCTGGGTCTTTCAGATGCTGTGGGACTTTACGTAGCGAATCAGAGGCTGTGCCGAGGTGATGGTGGGTGGCAGGGGGCAGCCGGGCCCGGGAAGCTGCTGTCAGATTTCAGGAAATCGGGCCGCGCCGCGCCGCAGATCAGCTGGGCCTCCTGTGGGCTGGGAGGCTGATTTTCAGGAGGATGCTCGGAGGCTGCCCAGAGCCCACCCGCACCCGTGCCCAGGTGCACCTGCTGGCGAGCTTGCCTCCGCTGCTCCGGCTGTCTGTCTGTCCGGTTCTTGCAGGGTGGCCCGGCGTCTCGCCACGGGCTCCAGAGTACAGGGGCAGCGGTACTCGGGGCCCGCACGTAGCCTAGCGTCTTTTTTGTTTCTCAGCATGAGAGAATCCTGTTTATTCTTGTCCCCCATTTTACTGAGAAAGAATTGGCACACAGCTTAAGGCGCACAGCACAGTGGTTTGATTTACGGATGTTGTGAAATGATTACCGTGATGAGTTCAGCTAACATCCATCTTCTCGTATAGATACGATAAAAAGAGAAAGGGAAACAGCTTTCTCCTTGTGACCAGGACTCTCCGGACCTAATCTCTTAACGACTCTCCTGTGTGGCGGACGGCAGTGTTGGCTGTAGTCAGTGATCGTGTCACATGTTCCGTCCCTGGCACCTGTTTATCTCATAACTGGACGTTCGCACCTCTTGGTCGTCGTCTCCAGTCCCCGCCCCTGCCGGCTCCCCTGGAACCGAGGGGAGCACTGAGCGCTGGACACCATGAAAGAACCGTGCTCAGCCTGTCGGTGTCGGGTTATCGTGTGGGTTAAAAAAAAAAAAAAGACCGCCGTCTGGAAGTTGAGTACACAATACATGCATAAATACGTTTTCTTTGTGTGATTCTTTTTATTTGTAGACTATAAAGCAATTGGCAAAATAGGAGAGGGAACGTTTTCCGAAGTTACGAAGCTGCAAAGCCTGAGAGACGGAAGCTACTACGCGTGTAAGCAAATGAAACAGCGCTTTGAAAGGTAGGCGGTCAGAGACCTGTTTAAGACTAAAGACAGCTCTGGGTTCTGCAGTGGGGGGCTGGTACTCACGCAGTGACAGGTAAGAGACGATCAGCTTTCTTTGGGCAGAGGATTACGGGCTAACTTGAGGTTTATGACACTAGGTTTTATTCGTGTCCGGCCTTGCTGTAACGCCAGTGACCAGGGGTCACAGAACATTTAAATTGTAAAAGCGTGCCTCACTTTCAACAGCCTCTGTGTTCCTGAAAGTCGTATGTTGGACTTTTATAAATGAAACCTGTCTCGACATCGTAGAGACACTTGTGGTTTGATTAGTCCTGAGTTCGTTAACCTATTGAGAAACAATTTCCAGATCGGGTTGGGGAACTCTGTTCCCTGACACTGATCTATTGCTGCTCGTGGAGAGGGGAGCTGGCTTGTTCTGGGTTCATCACTTGGGGGACTGCTGTGGCTTTGCCCTCAGAGTGGTGTCTCGAATCCCTCAAGTTTGCAGCTTCTAACGGGTCAGACGCCAGGTGTGATTAGGAAGCTCTGTTGGGACAGTGAAGCCGATGCCGGCCTCACTGCAGCTGTGGAACTTTCAGTGAAGAGGTTCGAAGCTCAGCCTTTTTTTTTTTTTTTTTTTTTAATATATCAAAGGAATCGAAGTCTCTAAATATTGAAAGCAAGTTGAAAAGGGGCGCCTGGGTGGCTCAGTCGGTTGCACGTCCGACTTCGGCTCAGGTCATGATCTCGCAGTCCGTGAGTTCGAGCCCCGTGTCGGGCTCTGTGCTGACGGCTCCGAGCCTGGAGCCTGTTTCAGATTCTGTGTCTGCCCCTCCCCTGCTCATGCTCTTTCTCTGCCCTAAAAATAAATATAAAAACATTAAAAAATTTTTTAAATAAATAAATAAAAGCAAGATGTAAAAAAAGAGTCCTTCCCCCACATTGACACAGAGCCTTCTGAAGTGTTTCAGGGTATCAACCTTGATTTCAAACTCTTGGCATAAAAAATTACTTCTCAGATCAGAAAGGAGTACAGGGCAGTTCGCCATGTCAGAAGGTCTGAGAACAGTATTGTGATCTTCACGACATCCACACGGGGCGTGTGGGACCATCCCTGGTTTGCGAACACACGAGGAGAGGTGCTTAGAGATCGGAAGTAGCTTGACAGCTGTCACTCTAGGTCACTAGGTGGGCAGAGGCATATTTGAATCCAGATCTTACGCAGCCAAACTCCTCCTTCTCCCCTGCCCGAAGCGTGCGGTCATTTACCCGCCGCTGTTGAGACTCTGAAGTCACTGGGTCTCCAGCCCTTCCTCTGTGTGTTCTGCATCCTCTGGGTCTCTTGATCTTTTCCCTCCTCCGTCTTTACCTGTGAACGACTCGTGATGGGAATTTGACGTGCAGCGTACTGATTATCCCATATGTAAAGAGCAGACTTCCTTAAACAGCCAGTTTTCAGAGATGCCACAAACACAGAGTAGCAGAGAAAGGACTTTGAGCCGCGGGACGTGACACGTGCACCTTAGGAGAGGCCTGGAGTCCCCATCAGGTCCCGCTGTCAGGCTCGGGGTGGATGTGTACTTGCAACAGGGCTCACTCGCCCCTGTCTTGTGAGGAGGTAGATATGAAACGTGGACCAGACAGACAGCCTGCTGACCTGAGGCCTTCCTGCGACCGTTGCTGCGTCGGGGTGACGTGCTGGCCGTCAGGAGGAATCACAGCCGGTCACGGGTGTGCCTTCAGGAGAGTCGAGAGATCTCTGTAACGCATCGTAGAAAGGTTGCATCAAAGAACAGGGACGTGGTTTCCTGGCGGTGAAGCGCGGTCCGGATCCACCACCTACCAGGTCCCTGGCACACCGAGTGCCTCGCCCACTGAACCTTGGCCTCCTTGTCGTGAGGTGCTTGACGACTAAATGAGGGAATGAAGGGAAAGTTGGGAGCAAAGCGGGGGCACGCGGCAAATGTTCGGTACATGGTAGCCCTCCTTACTGTATGTGCGGTCATTTGTTGGATTTCAGAAACAATTAATGCTCTTTGTCTTAACTTTAAAAGTGGTTGATGGGGCACCTGGGTGGCTCAGTCGGTTGAGCGCCCGACTTCGGCTCGGGTCGCGATCTCACGGTTGGTGAGTTCGAGCTCCACGTCGGGCTCGCTGGTGTCAGCACGGAGCCCGCTTTGGATCCTCTGTCTCCCTCTCTCTCTGCCCCTCCCCCACTTGCACTCTCTCAAAAGTAAATAAAACATTTTAAAAAATTAAGAAAATAAAAGTGGTTGATTGGAACATATATTGTTCTTTTAAAAACTCATAAAAGTAAAGGTTTTTAATACAATGCCACTGAGTCAGTGTTACTTTTTAAATTTTGTTTTCTTTTACTTGTTTGTTTGTTTAGTAATCTTTACACTTAATGTGGGGCTTGAACTCACAAACCCAAGATCAAGAGTCCTATGCTCCACTGACCGAGCCAACCAGGCACCCTGGAGTTACTTTCTGTAAAGTTTGTGTACGTATAGGGGATTACGAACAGGCTTTGGTGTATTATTTTTTTTAAATATTTATTTATTTTGAAAGGGAGGGTGGGGAAGCATGAGCGGGGAAGGGGCAGAGAGAGAGGGAGACAGCGAATCCCAAGCAGGCTCCGCACTGTCAGCACAGACCCTGACGGGGCTCGATCTCACGAACCATGAGGTCATGACCTGGGGAACAGGCTTTAGTTTCTGTTGTATAAATAACAATTTCACATATTGGCTTTACTTAAAAGGAAGTACGTTTACTCCGGCTAGTGGTATTTTGTCGCTGTTTGATGTACGGAATCCGTGATAGAGTCTCAGGCTAGTTTTGATAGGTATCTGCCAGCCTGTGTAATTCAAACCTAAGAGGAAGTGGACTCTGGGTTTATTCACTTGAGTTCTGATTTGCTCTTGATACATAGGTTCAAACCTATAGAAGATTATAATCCAATACTGTCATTATTTATCTAATAATTGTTCCTGCTTAGATTCTTCCAGCTGCGGCTCTGGGGAGCTCCTTCAGGTTGGCGCCTATGTTCTTTTGACATGCCCCATCCTTTTTATCTTTTTTCCTTTTTTAACACTTTCATTTCTTCAGATCCTGAAGGCTCATCTTGTATTTTTCCTCCCCTAGAATCATCCATTTCTCCAAGGAGCCCTGGTTCCTTTCATTGGAGAAAGGTATTTAGAAAACGAGATCTTGGCACCAGGGGTGCTCATTCCTTCTGGGAAGTCAGTCCCTCTAGACTCAGCAGACAGACCTAGTATGTGCGTGTATGATCCATATGTAGACACATCTCTCTTTTTCTCTCTCCACCCTCTCATCTATCTTGTCAGGTAAGCATGAGTCCATACCGATAAATAAATGAGTGAATAAATAAATTGGGATGAGGGGACAATTCTTTATAGAAGGATTCCAGTTAATAAATATAGAAGGAATGAGGGAAATAGAAAATCCTCATTAGAATAACAGTGGTAATTTCTACAGGCAAGATAAACTGAGGAACCCTGAAATTAGTAGGTGAAGCTTGGAAGAGAACAGGGTTTCTGCAGAGCCTCCAGTGGTTCCCCCTAACTATTAATTAACGTGGTGGTTCTAGCATATGTCCATACATTGTTTGATATCCCTTCCTTCAGGAGGTGGGGCTTACTTTCCTTGCCTTTGAGTGTGGGCTGCACTTGTTCCTAAAGTACAGAAAATAGGAAGGGAAAGTTAGTAACTTTACAATGAAAAACCCGGAAGATACCACCTTAACGAAATGATTAACACCATCAGTAATAAGCCAGATAGGTGTCATGTACTTCCTGATACAATGGGATTGAAAAAGCACACATATCACCTCCATCGTGTTCTTTCCTGAAGATCCATAATCTCCGCTTACTTATGAGAATACATCAGCCCAGCCCAAATTAAGGGGCATTCTGCAGAATACCTGCTTGCTACTCCTAAAACTGTGAAGGTAATGAAAAACAAAGACACGAACCGTCACAGACTGGAGGGTGAGTAAGGGAACATGACATCTTAATTGCAATGAGGTATCCTTCACCCTGGAAGAGAAAAAGACATTCCCGGGGAAACTGCCGAAATCCAAATAAAGTGTCTAATTAATAGAATTGTACCAATGTTAATTTTTTAGTTTTGATAAATGTTGTGTAAGGTGTTAACGTGAAAAGAAGCTGGGTTACAATAGAGAGCTGTACTATCTTGATAACCCTTGTTAGTCTAAAATGATTTGAGGACGCCCAGGTGGCTCTGTCAGTTAAGCATCCGACTTGATATTGGCTCAGGTCATGATCTCACGTTTCATGGGATTGAGTCCTACATTGGGCTCCTCGCTGAACACGAAGCCTGCTTGGGATTCTCTCCCTCTCTGCCCTTCCCCCACTTGCACGTGCACTCTCTCTTTCTCTCTCTCTCAAAACAAATAAACTTAATAAAAATGATTATGGGGCACCTGGGTGGCTCGGTGGGTTGAGCTTCCAACTTTCGCTCAGGTCGTGATCTCACAGTTCGTGGGTTCGAGCCCCACATCAGGATCTATGCTGACAGCTCAGAGCCTGGAACCTGCTTCGGATTCTGTGTCTCCCTCTCTCTCCGCCCCTCCCTCGCTCACACTCTGTTTCCCTCTCAAAAGTAAAATAAAACATTTAAAAAATGAAGCAAAAAATCAAACAAAAATAACCATAAGTGACCTGGAATGACTCATATTGTTCCTAAGCTCCCTCCATTCTCATTTCTGAGTTATAGGAAGAAATGACTCCATAGTTTCTAGAAGAAAGACAGCTGCTTTTGGGGTCGTTTCTAGGAAGGAGATTGCTAATAATTTGTTGGATGTTCCAGGGTCGCTGATACTTGGTCCACAAGTTTAATGTTGTTCTTCTGTTTTTTAACCATGAAAATCATATTTCTAGCTTTTGGAGTTCTGGAATATCTATCACCATTATTAAATAGTTTAATCTTATTCAGTCGAAGAATAATTTTAGGTTCTTTAAAATCCATTTCTGCTCATGTATCACTGTCTAAGTAAATCCTCAAAGTCACCTTGCACAGTCGTGTGGGTGGCATGAGAAACGAGAAGCGGTAATAGGAAAATCACGCTGAGTCACACGGGCAGAGTGAGGCCGGTATTTGGAGCTGCTGACTCCCACCTCTTCCAAGTTTTACTTCCTTTCCTTTCCTTTCCCTCTTACTGAAATAGAAACGGACAGCATTTGCATTAATAGTGGCTAGTGTGAAGTGCAGGTAAGGTCACACAAGCCGGTTCTTTAGTGCTGTGGCAGGAAGGGTCCTTTCGGCTCACGAGGACGGTTTTCCTCCAGAGTCACTCAAAGCCTCGGTTCGGGATAGCGAGTTACTGGCCGGAGGCCTGCGGCGCGGCCCAGGCCTCCCGATCCCTGTTCTGGTCTGTCTTCCCAGTGGTCCCCACCTGCACTCACAAGCACAACAGTTCACTACAGCCCTCCCCCACCCCCCACCCCCACCCCCACCCCCACTTTCTTTTTCTTTTTGCTACGATCGTACTCTGTATTCTGCGCATAGAAACACTGTAAAGAAATGGAATGAGTCTCTTTTAAAAAGAAATTCCATCTCGAACTGTGTAGGCACTTGCTTTGTATCCTGAAGGAGTAAGACTGACACATACGTGCTACTCGTGGTCAGCACAGGGTCAGGGCCCAGGCTCTGAAGGTAGAACAGCTCTTCCACGGTTAGTTCTGTGGCCTGGGACGGTTCCTCACTCCCTCGGTGCCTCAGTTGCTTTGTAGCTACCAGGTAGATGCCTACCCGGGCTCGACCTCACGCGAGCCTCGCGAGGGTTGACCTGAGGCAGGTGGGCACCCCGCACAGTGCTGGTGCTGCGATCCAGCCATCGACCAACCTGCCATACGACAGTGCGGGTGAGCGGGGCTTGAAACCTTCTGAAAACCGAAGTGGGGTGCTAACGGCAATCATGATGAAGAGGACAGCGGCTGGTCACCACGTGTCTGGCGCCATGCCCAACCCTGGGTGAGCTGTGGACGTGCGGCATTTAATCCTCGCGGCAGCCCTGCGAGAAAGATGCTGTCTTGCCTTCTTTCAGACGAGGGAAGCGCGGCTGGAGAGCCGAGTTCTCTCACCTGCCCGGTGTCACCCAGCTGGCCAGCAGTAGGGCCCAGCGTGGGACCCGGGTCTGTGCAGGGCCAAGGCCTGCGTTCTCTCCAGGGCTCTTGACCGCGGCGGAATGCCGTGCGGCCGTCCGGTCTTGACTTAGTACGTGGTTTTTCTCAAGTCCCATCACTGCCTGGTCTTCAAATTACTTTTACCAAAATAAAGTCTGCTTTGTGAGGTTATAAATAAAGGCAAAGGCAAGCAATCCATGAGTCACTTTAAGAGCTTTTAGTTAATAATATAATCATAGAAAATCTTAACAAAGTAAACGGAACAGTGTGATGAACCCCAGGTACCCAGCAGCCAGAATCAACAGGCCTGTGATTTTGATTCGTGTGCACGTTTACCCGGTCCTTCCCCACTTGCTTGTTAGCATATGGGGCTTTTTCTTGAAAGGCAAAGTTTGCATCCATTACAACGCACATTTCTTTACTGTCTAATATTCTGGAAAACAGATGTTCTCGTGTAATTAAGAGATAGAACACTTCTGTCACCTAGAAGGCTCCTTTGTGACAGTTCTCCACCCCCATCCCAGGCTGCCACTATTCCGGGTTTTTTCTTTTGTCCTCTTGTAGAAATTCGTATTAAATGGAATCTTGGAATGTGGTCCCGAGACCAGCTCTGTCGGGTCAGCGTGGACTCTCGGAGGTTCATCTGCACTGTTGCACCCACAGTCGATATCTTTTTACGGCTGAGCCGCACACACTGTGACCTCAGCACCCTTTGCGTGTCCATTCTCCCGGTGACGGGCTTTGCTGTCGTTTTGGTTTGGGGCTGCTGGTGGTAAAGCTGCCGTGAGAACTCATGCACGAGCCTGCCTGGGATGTGTGTCTTCGTTCTTCCTTAGGCAATCGCCTAGAACAGCATCTCTGGATCAGAGGGTGGGTGTATGTTTAAAAGAAGCTGCCAAGCCTTTTCTCGAAGTGATTACACCTGTTTGCATCCCCACCAGCAGAGAAGGAGAGTTCCAGGTGCTCTGTACCCCCACCAGCATGCGGTGGTGTCCGTGTTAAGTTGTAGCCGTCCTGGTGAACGCCGTGGCCTCTTCCTGTGGTTAGTTTGCTCGTCCCTGACAGCCGGTGGCAAAGAATGCTGACTCGTGTGCTTATCGGCCATTCGTGTACCTTCTTTCGCGAAACGTGTCAGAGTATTTCTTTCCTAAACATTTGAAATCATTCACCTGTGAAATCTCTGGGCCTAGAAGGTTTCTTCGTGCGGAGCCCCCCCCCCCCCCCCCGCCCCGGCCCCATAACGTTGGTCACGGCGTCACTTGTAGTGGCGACGAGCTGGAAACGGAACGAAGGAGTGGGGCGGGTGGGACGTCATGGTACGTCTGCACCGTGGGATGTTGAAGAATCAGAACGATGCTAAATGATACAGGGTCCTTGTAGGTTTTTTAATTTTTTTTTACTTTAAAAAAAATTTTTTTTTTTTAACGTTTATTTATTTTCGAGACAGGGAGAGACAGAGCATGAACAGGGGAGGGTCAGACAGAGGGAGACACAGAATCTGAAGCAGGCTCCAGGCTCTGAGCTGTCGGCACAGAGTCCGATGCGGGGTTCGAACCCACAGACTGTGAGATCATGACCTGAGCCGAAGTTGGCTGCCTAACCGACTGAGCCACCCAGGCGCCCCTTCGTAGGTTTTTTTAAAGCTCCATTGAGATGTAATTTACATGTCATCAAATCCACCCATGGTAGGAGCAGTTTAGGAAATTTATGCAGGTATCCAGCTGCCGCCATGATCCCATCTTAGAGCACTTCCGTCAGCCGTGAGGAGGCCCTTGCTAACAAATTCCATTTCTTTGGGAAACATGGGGCTATTTTGATTTTCAGTTTTGTGTCACATTTGGTAATTGTGTTTCTCAAGGACTTTGTCTATTTAAGTTGTCATATTTCTTGGCATACAGTTGTTCGTGTTACCCCTTTTGCCTTTTTAACATCTAACTGTAGTGATATCGTCTCTTTCACTCCTGATATCGGTTCGCAGTGTTGGTGTTTTATGTCATTTTTTCCTCCATTGGTCTTGCCAGGGTTTTATCAGTTTTATGAATCTTTTCAAAGAATTGTTGTTAATTTCCTCTGTTGTTTGTTTGTTTTCTGTGCCATTGATTTCTGTTCTTCCGTTATTGCTTTTCTTCTACTTTGGTTTAATTTAGTTTTCTTATTCTGCTGTCTAAAGGTGAAAACTTAGATAATTGGTTTTTAACTATTTCTTCCTTTCCAACATAAGCATTTAAAGCCATATGGGGTGCCTGGGTGGCTCAGTCGGTTGAGCGGCCGACTTCGGCTCAGGTCACGGTCTCGCGGTCCGTGAGTTCGAGCCCCGCGTCGGGCTCTGTGCTAACAGCTCAGAGCCTGGAGCCTGTTTCGGATTCTGTGTCTCCCTCTCTCTGACCCTCCCCATTCATGCTCTGTCTCTCTCTGTCTCAAAAATAAATAAACGTTGGGGCGCCTGGGTGGCGCAGTCGGTTAAGTGTCCGACTTCAGCCAGGTCACGATCTCGCGGTCCGTGAGTTCGAGCCCCGCGTCGGGCTCTGGGCTAATGGCTCAGAGCCTGGAGCCTGTTTCCGACTCTGTGTCTCCCTCTCTCTCTGCCCCTCCCCCGTTCATGCTCTGTCTCTCTCTGTCCCAAAAATAAATAAACGTTGAAAATAAATAAATAAATAAATAAATAAACGTTAAAAAATTAAAAAAAGCCATAAATACACTTCTAAGCCCTGTTTTCCTGCATCCTATACATTTTGATATGTTGTGCTTTCTTGTTGCTTGGCTTAAATGTTTTCTAACTTCCCTTGTGATTTCTTCTTTACCCGTGGTTTATTTACAAGTGTGTTGCTTAATTTGCAGGTGTTTGGGATTTTTCTAGCTAACTTACTATCATTGATTTCTAGTTTACGCCCATTGTAGTCAGAGAATGACATGTTCTGGAAGTCTTCGTATTTGGAAATTTATCGAGATTTATCTTTGGGTCCAGATATTCATCTGAATGGAGAGCATATTCTAGCTCCAGGTGTTAAGTAATAGGTGTTATGTAAAAGCTCGTTAGGTCAAGGTGGTTAACAGTGCTGTTAGGATCTTGGATCTCTTTACTGGTTTTCTGAATGACTGTTGTGTCATTCAGTTGTGTCTCAGTTGTGTCTCAGTTGTATAGAGAGTATTGAAACTTCCAACCCTTTCTTCTTTCTTCTGTCAGTTTTCACTTGTGTATTAAAGCTTTCTTACTTAGCACACACACATTTGTAACTGTCATGTCTTTTTGATGTATTGTCCCATCACTATGAAAGCATTATAGATAGTAATAATCTTTATTTAGGGGCACCTGGGTGACTCATTCGGTAAAGCGTCCGACTTCAGCCCAGGTCATGATCTCGTGGTTCGTGAGTTTGAGCCCCACATCCGGCTCTGTGCTGACGGCTCAGAGCCTGGAGCCTGCTTCCAATTCCGTGTCTCCCTCTCTCTCTGCCCCTCCCTCATTCATGCTCTGTCTCTCTCTGTCTCAAAAATAAACGTTAAAAAAAAATTAAAGAAGTAATAATCTTTGTTTTGAAGTCTAGTTTGTCTAATATTAATATACCCACTTCTTCCCCTTCAGCTTAGGGACTTTCTTCCTGCAGACTGGATTGGTTAGATAAACTTTTCTGTAAAAGCCTTCCAATAAAATGAAGTGTTGACATTGCAAAATTAATATTTTTTATTCTTTAAAGACTTGGACCCGGTAATATAATTTTTCCAGTTGCGGAAAAACGCACGTACGGGGGATCTTGTCTCTTCCTTTTGGAGCAGAGGCTGCCTGCGCTCCTCTGTGTCCAGTTCCACGATCGCTTCGGTCTCCAGCAGGACAGTGAAAACGAACAAAACCCTGAATGTCACCTGACCACAAAATTCGAAGCAACTCCAAGGCGCAGAAAAGTGGTTAATTCCAGTTGTTAGATATTTTCATTGTTCTTTTTAAAAGAACAGGGTTTATTTGTATTTTATTATTATTATTTTTTTCAACGTTTATTTATTTTCGGGACAGAGAGAGACAGAGCATGAACAGGGGAGGGGCAGAGAGAGAGGGAGACACAGAATCGGAAACAGGCTCCAGGCTCTGAGCCATCAGCCCAGAGCCCGACGCGGGGCTCGAACTCGCGGACCGC
Organism: Lynx canadensis; assembly: GCF_007474595.2. NCBI lineage: Eukaryota > Metazoa > Chordata > Mammalia > Carnivora > Felidae > Lynx > Lynx canadensis. The sequence continues at coordinate 143,281,551 of NC_044308.2, read as the reverse complement.
GAGATCGTGACCTGGCTGAAGTCGGACGCTTAACCGACTGCGCCACCCAGGCGCCCCTATTTGTATTTTATTAAAACGAAATATTGTTGGGGCACCTGGGTGGCTCAGTCAGTTGAGTGTCTGACTCTTGATTTCAGCTCAGGCCATGGTCCCAGGATCGTGGGATCAAGCCCTGTGTTGGGCTCTGCTCTGAGTGTGGAGCCTGCTTGAGATATTCTCTTTCTCTCTCCCTCTCTCTTTCTCTCTCCCTCTCTCTCTCTCTCTCCCTCTCTCTCTCTCTCTCCCTCTCTCTCTCCCCCTCTTTTCCCCCCCTCCCCCCCAATAAAATTTAATAAAATATTGTTATTTGAACAAAGGTAGTGATACTTAGATGAAAATGTCTTTTTAAACGTATTAGTTCATTATTTCTGAGAGAAATGTCTGTGGAGACACGAAAGAATTATGTCTGCAATAAGCAATCATGTGTTTCAGGGTATGATAACAGGTTTTCATATTAAAGCTGAGCAGAGTGGATACTTGTTCGTCTCAATGACCAGGCTGTTTGACCCTCCAGTTCGGAAAACCTATTTTTTTCCCGTAGGGTGTTCGGAAATCAGAGCTGTTGCCGGCTCCACTGGTCTCTTGCTCTTTTTTCCACCAAGGCAGGGTTTCCCAGCCTTGGTACTGCTGACATTCGGGCCCAGGTTATTACTTATTGTGGGGCCTGTCCTGGGCCCTGTGGGATACTGAGCATCAACCCCGGCTGCTGCCACTGAATGCCAAATGGAACAGTATGTTACAGAACCTGTGACAGCTAACGGCGTCCCAGACAGTGTCAAACATCCCCTGGGGGGCAAGGTCCCTCCCCCATGAGAGCCACTGACCTACGGCATGCCAGGGGTAGAGGCATGACAGGCACAGGCACCGGGTGGAGGTGGGGTCTCCAGCAACCTAGCCCTGAGTCAGGAGCCCCCCCGCCCAAGGTGCGGGACCTCGAAGAGGGGCTCAGTGGTCTCCTCCAGTGCAGACCCCAGGGAGAGGGATTAAAAGAGGCTCTTCCATCGGTTGCCCATGTGCCCCCACAAGAGTGTTTCACTTGATCTTTCTTTCTTCCTATTGCCTGATTGGTATCTTTGTTCACCTCCCCTGTCCGAAGGAAAAAAGGTATTCCTATCATGCCACTCAAAGGATGGTCTGGAGCGGTGTGTTCTCTGGAACCCTCGTTCTAAGGGTTGGTGACTAGATAGTTTGTAAGAAGTGATCCTAGGGCAAAAAAGTTTGGGAAATGTTGGTTTCAATAAAGGTAAACTTTTATGGGATTTTTAAATGTATATTTATTTTTGAGAGAGAGAGAGAGAGAGAGTGAGCAAGCATGAGTGGGGAAGGGGAAGAGAGAGAGGGAGACACAGAAACCGAAGCAGGCGCCAGGCTCCGAGCTGTCAGCGCAGAGCCCGACGTGGGGCTCGACCTTACAAACCCCGAGATCGTGACCTGAGCCGAAGTCGAATACAAACCGACTGAGCCTCCCAGGCGCCCCAATTTGTAGGATTTTTGAAAACTTTTCAACAGTAAAATCAACAGTAGTTTATGGCTTTCCAAAAGGAGCTGGAGTGGGCCTATCTCAAACTTTCTGAGTGTGAAGTTTCTTGATAAAGCATTTTCTAGAGGAAGAATGTTCTATGGGACATATTTGGGAAGCATTGTTCTAAAGGCACCTAGGGGAGGCCGTGATGCTGGCGAGGAGCAGGTGGTGGGGTAGGCACTAAGCTGACAGAGTGAGTGGAGAGCGTCATGATCTGGTCTCTGCACACGCCAGGCCGAACACGGTGGTCACGAGAACAGCGAAAGACTCCTACTTTGGGTAGTAACCGGCTATCCTGAGCCTCTTGAGTGCTGACCCTTCCCATCTCCACCCTACACCTGGCCCTTGGCCGGCACTCCCCAGACCTCTCCTCTCTCCAGAGCTAAAAGGTTAGTACCTGGTTCAACAGGGGCCCCCTCTGTAGGACCTTGTTCCAGCACGGTGGGCTCTGTCTTTTCTGGTTGGTTGTTGACTGTGATGCACAAGTTGCGAACATTTTGCATATGTCGTCCTGGGTGTGAGGGAAGCAACAGGGGAAAGTAAATGAAAAAGAGTCTAAAACTTGTAGTCAGAAATATCCTTACACTCAGACTATTCAGGCTTTTCTCATATACCAGGCTCCCATTTGTTGGCTGGCACGAGACTTAACATATTCACACTGATTTAAGACAGTAATAATACACTATTGGGTATAACTGCTCTTTGAAGAACCAGACAAAATGCTGAGCTTTACACTGTATATTAAAAGTTGGCAGAACAGAGTTTTGGCAGTTCAAAGGAAGAAGACTATTCCCACAGTAGTTCCTTTCAGAGCCGAGGCCATGGAAGTCTCTGGTGGATCTAGTCATTTGATTGGACGTGACCACGACCACGACCGTGACCGTGGGCCCGTCCATGGGGGGTTATCTCTTGGAAGCGGTCTCTGGAGTGTGGTGACAGCCAGCCCATCCCCATCTGCTTCCGTCCCACTCACATTGGCGAGGTTTGGGATGTAAACGGCGTCTGGCAGACCCGTCTTCGTAAAGAAGAGCTGGCGGTAGGTAAGTCACACCTGCCGAGGGAACGCCAGCCGCCAGCTGAACGAAAGTGAGAAAATGTACGGCTTTCGTGAAAGATAAGGAAGATTAGCGTGTTCGTGGAAATTTGAAATGGGTATTTTCAGGGGGTATTTCTGTTGCTCAATTGGTTAGTTCCCGTAAACTGATTAATAGGAAATTCTAATGTTTGTTTCCATGTTTACTAATTATAAAAGAAACCACTAAGGTATTCTTTCAGGGGCTTCGATGGGAAAATTTGAATAAATGTCCAAAGCCATAAGAACCTTGATTTTTATCAGATGATGCAGAACGAGACATGTTGAACGTCACCTGCTGGCGGGAGAAATAATGAGTCGATGAACTTGCTTGAAATATGTGTGAGGTTCTCAGTTGTGATCATGGGTAATAAATAATGATTGAATAACCCCAATCTGAGGCTGACTTGAATTATGAATTAGTTATTTATTTTTACCCACGCAATAGTATCGAGCAAGTGAACAGTCTACGGGAGATACAAGCACTGAGGCGCCTGAACCCACACCCGAACATCCTCACGTTGCACGAAGTGGTTTTGTAAGTATTCCTGGGGCTTTACGATGATCTGCATTTGATGACAATGATCAAATCTCTTTTTAAGGAAGAAAACTGTGGTGGACATTTGAAATATTTGCTTTGTAGCTCAGGGAGTAATGATTCTCATTTTATCTTAAGTCACGTATTTATGTGGACAAATGTGTGTCTGATTCCTAATGTGGAAATACCTTCCTTTAGGTGATTCCCTATCATAAAAGTGGACAGAATTCAAACGGTTCCTCTCCCGTAGCTCAGTGAGGCTTCCTTGTAGGCAGTGGCCTGTGCATCTGAGGCCTCGAGTGTGAGTTATGGGCAAATGGGAAAGCACTGTAGTCCTACATCAGGGATTGTCATGTGTCAGGGATTGTCCCTGCCAGCTGTCATGTGTGCACCGTGTCAGGTAGTGTGACCCCCCCCCCCCGCCACCTTACTATGGTTGCTGTAATTTGGGGGACTTGTCACTTGTGTTCTAATTATAGATTAGTCTCCTTACGTGAGGCTCACCTACCCATCAGGAAGGCAGGGCACACCTCACCTGCGGGTGCCGGCAGTTCCGCACTGCCCTTCTGGACTCTGAGCCAGGAACTCGGACCCTGGGTTCTGGAACTTGCCATTCTGTGCGCCCTGAGAAGGTGCACGCTCCGTGAAGCTCTCCGCGGCGCTCCAGGCCGCTTTAAAACCAGCCGGGACACTACGGTCTCTGACAAAGTGCAGTGGGTTTTCATCAGGGAAGAGAGCAGTTTGAAACTCACAGTGGAATGTCTTGTCATAGCCGCATGGCCTCCTGGCCTGGAGCCCGCAGTGCGCACTGGTCACAACACCGCCCACTGCACACCGCGTCCTGGGCACTCTCCGGGCCTGCGTGTGCGCCCCCCTCCAGGCAGCCCCTCTGGAGGCGACCTGACTAGTAGGGTCTGGAGTGACACGTGCTCCTCTGCCGAGGGCTCAGGGGCCTTCAAACAGGGCAGTGTCAGCTCCAGAGAAGCTGGCAGCCCGGCCAGAGGCCTCGGTCCCCACCCCGTGCAAGGCCTGGACCCTACCTGGGCTTGGGGTGACCCATCTTCCTCCCTTTTCCCCTGACTGGTTTGTGGATTTTTGTCTCCCCATCATAATTTATCCCAGGTACATGGAAGAATCTAGGTAAGTTAGAACTAAATTTGCAGTCACGGAGCATGAATTAAATTCTTTCTCCTCTGTTTTGCTTAGCCGACTCTCGACCTCCTTTCTCCTTTCTGCCAGTAGTTAGTTCTTTTTTATTTTTTATAGTTCTTTTTTATTTTTAAGACACATCTCATTAAAAAGGGGGGAAGCATTTAGAAGTTTTGCTTAAAGTGGGATTTTACTGTTATTTTATTATATTGTATTTTATTTTTACTGTTATTTTAAATTAATTTTAAATTAACTGACTGAAATAATTGACTGAAAATCGCAACTTCTGTTTCAGTCACTATGCCCCAGGCTTTGAGGTGGGAGAGCTTTATGTTTACCAGAAATGTGCACAAATGAATTAAATATTTGATGATAGTTTCTGATGAAGACAAGAAAAACATTTTTAAAAACCTGATTTCTTCTTCAGTGACAGAAAATCTGGTTCTCTTGCACTAATATGTGAACTTATGGACATGAATATTTATGAGCTAATACGAGGTACGTAGAATAATTTGCAAGCTAATCTAAGATCTTCTTCTAAAGCCTGTCGTCCACGTATACTTTGTTTTAGTCTCAAAATCCTCAGTCACCTCTTGGGAGGTATTTTTCTGCTAGTCTCGTCTCCTCAACACAGGGCGGTCAGTGAGAAGTAAAGCCATCTAGGTCCGGGCTGGCAGGTGACACGGGTGCTCAGGCCTTCCTCACCTCAGGTCCCTGCAGGGGGCGCTGTGACGCTCCAAAGGTCACTCTGGCGGCTCTGCTCAAAATAAGGCGAGGCTTGTCCCCCAAGATCCTCCCTCAGCCGAGAGACGACCACCTTCTATTCAGATCCTTATAAAGTCTTTCTCCCGCGTTACAGGATGCTCATTTATTCACTTTCTTCTGAACGGCAGAGCTCCGTTCGGGAAAGCACAGCGCCCGAGCCGGCCTCAGTCAGGGCTGGTTTGGGAGGCTGATAGAGGGCACCTGAAGGAACACGGAGGCGGATGGTTGGCCCACGTTCAGCAAATATCCCTGGGGGTCTGACTGCACCGTTGCGTTAGATGTCAGGACGAATGAGCCTCGTAGCTGTCCCTGAGAAAGCACAGAAAGCGTGGTATTTTACCGACCGATCACGCGGTGCCGATCGGACGAATGAAAGCAGATTTGCCTTGCGTTGTGTGAGTGACTGTTTGTGGCTTGCAAGAACAGTTTACAAACTGCTGTGTTATCTTAAACAAATCAGGCCAGCCCAAAGGTGGTATGGAAAGCGGCAGGTAGCATTTTTGAGATCAAGAAGCTATTTTTGCGACGAGGGTGACCCTGGTGTGGAAGAAGCACATGAAGAGTCGGAATAAAATGGTGATGAAGTCAGAATGTGGGGAAAAGCGTCGTCATCAAATTAGTAGGTCCTCTATGCGATTTGAAATGTGTGCTTTAGTAGCTCACTAATAAAATAAATAGTAGAAATAGGCAAGCTTTTCTACACCCACAGAAGTTGATGAAGAGCTTTTGGATCTTTTCGAGAAAGTAGGAGATCGCCCTTTGTCTGGGCATGTATGGTATTTCCTATGTTACAAACCTTGTGTATTTTATTCATAGGTCAGCCCATCCCCTCGGGGACCTGTTTCATTGCGTTTTGAGTACAATGCTAACAAGGTTGCCAGGTTTCTCAGTATAGAACCCATTCGGAATAGAGCCATTGGCTAGAAGGAGCTTCTAGAATTCGGCCCACCAGCAGTAACGGGAAGCGACAGGTGACAGTCCTACAATGGGGGATGAAACTGAAAATATAAAACGGGAGGACAACAACAGCAGCGCCACCGCGGATGAGCGCAGTCTGGGCAGCCGGAAGACCCCAGACGCCCCAAGACGGGTTAGAGAACGCGCGGCCGCGGGCTGGACTGCGGTAAGCCTACCGCGCCGGTAAACGTGATGGAAACAGTAGGAAAGTGAAGAAAAGATTTAAAAAAGCTTCCCAGTTAAAGGATTACAATAGAGGAGAGTTTTACTTTCAAAGAGTAAACCTTATTGGGGCGCCTGGGTGGCGCAGTCGGTTAAGCGTCCGACTTCAGCCAGGTCACGATCTCGCGGTCCGGGAGTTCGAGCCCCGCGTCGGGCTCTGGGCTGATGGCTCGGAGCCTGGAGCCTGTTTCCGATTCTGTGTCTCCCTCTCTCTCTGCCCCTCCCCCGTTCATGCTCTGTCTCTCTCTGTCCCAAAAATAAATAAACGTTGAAAAAAAAAATTAAAAAAAAAAAAAAGAGTAAACCTTATTGATCTGGAAACTTCGCTTGTTAAGCATCGATTCCAAATAGCCTGGATCCATGAGGTGTTGCTCAGGATTACATTTTCTCCTACGTCCTGTGGGATGTGGATTGTTCACTCTGCTCCTCCCCGTACATCTGTCTGCCAGAGTGTCAGGACAGGGTCCCCAGTACAGTCAAGACAAACAACCGCCAAACTTCATTATTTCGTTATGTGAGCCAACATTTTGCTTTTTTTTCTTATTAAAAAAATTTTTTTTAATGTTTATTTTTGAGAGAGTGAGAGAGAGAGAGACAGTGCGAGCGGGGGAGGGCCAGAGAGAGAGGGAGACACAGAATCCAAAGCAGACTCCAGGCTCTGAACTGTCAGCACAGAGCCCAACACAGGGCTTGAACTCTTGGACTGCAAGATCATGACCTGAGCGGAAGTCGGATGCTTAACCGACTGAGCCTCCCAGGTGCCCCTGATTATCCCCATTTTAAAGATGGAGAAATGGAGGCACGGGGAGATAAGTCCCTTGTCCGAGGTTATGGACATGTGGTAGACACGGAGTTTGGACTCAGCCTGTTCCAGAGTGCGTGTTCTCAGCCACCACACATCCAGCCTCTTGACAGCCCTCTTTGGTTGGCACTGTTATCATCTACACTTTACGGACAAGGAGACCGAGGTTTCAAGGATTAAGTGATAACCACCACACCCCACTGCTCCTCTGGGTCTCTACTGCTGGCCCCAGCTCAGTGCCTCAAATGAATGGGCGCCAGCTAACAATTTGTTGTTATTGATGGTCACAGTGGTTTATTGAAACCTGAATCGGTCACGAAAGCTTTTTCTACTGGAGTGACAATTCATTTTACTGAAATGACTGCTCTCCTGGATGATGAGAATGTCGAGTAGCACCGTCAGATGCGGAAGAACCGGTTAATGGCACAAGAGAAGGATCGCCCAGTCTTGACTGGATTGTCTGCTTATATGCACGGCAGCGTGCAAGGTCGGGCAGAGGTAGAGGAGAAGAACAGAAGATGCTTTTTTGATAAACAGTGTAGAGTCTGTTGAAGAGAGAAGAGAAACTATATGAAAGTCAAAATCATTAGAGGCGAATTGCTGGGGAAATTTTCTCTTTACCCCGTGGGTGTCAGATGAGGCGGAGATGACTGGGCTTTACCCGGAAGATTGGGGGAAGTAGGCAAATGCAGGCGAGGGTGTCTCATTCACTGCTACATGCTATGCACTGCTCTGGAGGTGGACCCAGTGGGGAACACGACAGACACGGTCCCATCCACGTGGGCTCACGCTCAGGAAGACGGAGACACTGAACAAGTGAAGAAATGATCAAGAAGGAGATCAAGACAGGATGAGTGTTACGAGTGAATAAAACAGGTCCCATGTGAGATTGATGGGGACAGAGTGTTCCAGACAGAGACAAGTAGTGCAAAGGTCCTGAGGCCACTGTGAGGTTAGGAGGCCAGTGTGGCTGGAGCACTGGGAAGGAAGTTAGAAATGAGGTAGGTAGGGGCCAGGAGGCAAGGAGGGCCAGGGTAAGAATTCACATCATTCTAAGTTCAGTGGGAAGCTTTAGTGGGTTTTAAGTGTTTATTTAATTTTGAGAGACAGCAAGCAAGCACGAGAGGGGCAGAGAGAGGGGGAGAGAGAATCCCAAGCAGTGTCCATGCTATCAGCGCAGAGCCGACATGGGGCTCAATCCCACGAACTGCGAAATCATGACTTGAGCCAAAATCAAGAGCCGGACACTCAATCGACCCAGCCACCTCGGCGTCCCACATTGACGGGTTTTAAAGCAGGGAAGAAGCATCTTTTGATTGGGGTTTAGACCAGTGTTTCTAAAACTATAGTCGAAGACCGGTTGTTTGTTCGTTTGCTTTTTCCCAGTGTGTTGTGGACCGGACTTTTGTAAAATACATGAAAATTAATTACTGGAAAAACAGTCATATGCTTGGATGTCACAGCGGCGTTGAATTGCTGTACAAGTTTCCGGTCACTCTTAGTTTTTGCCGTCTCCTCCTAAACCAGAGACAAACGGCCCCCGGACTGGTATCAGTTCACAGACTGTGCTTTTTAGAAGCACTTTTCTGGATGCTGTTTAAAGAATGAACGGGCCACCGGAGGATGTACCTTCCCATTGCAGACAGCAGCCTCTGTTCTGGCCAGTGTAACCCCAGGGGACCCAAGTGACACGGATGGCTCCGCAGAGTTGCCGGGAGGACTGAAGAAACGCTCGGGGCGTGGCCTCCAGGGAGGAGCTCCCAAAAAATGACTCTGCAGGATTGGGCTGCCCCAGGTGCTGCTGCCTCTGCCACAGACAGGATGCCCCAAATGAAGGAGCCGCTGCTGCCGCTCTGGGCTCTAGAACCAGGCCACCTTTGCCCGGGCAGGAGGCGCCCTCCGCCAAGATCCGCACTCAGAGCGGATGCTCTCCCTCCTCTCGTCTGTCCCTGGAACTCGGGCCTGAGTCCTCTTTCTCGAGCGGTCTGGTCTGACGGACGCAGAAGCCAGTCACATCTGGAAGTCCCAGTCACGAGCGTGCCTGGCCCGCGAGGTGGCGGTTGGGATGGGTCTGCGTTGTGGTGGGGAGACGGGCAAAGAGATGGCAAAGGTATTGTGCCCGCTGCTCCCTTGGGAAGAACTGTCACGGAGCTGTCCACGCAGGGAGGGCGTAGCTGGCGCCCCGGGGCACCAGCCACACCGCCGGCGATCCTGCCGTCCTGGCTGGTTTATTCGGGCGCACTGTGCTTATGGCGCCGGACATCTGCCACCTGCAGCAGGGGAGGGCTGTCTTGGAGTTTATAAGGAAAGACTGGATAAGACTATAACCTGGTCATGGAGGCATCTATTATTTTGTTAGTTTTTTAAGTTTTTATTTATTTAGCTCATCTCTGCACCCACGTGGGGCTCGAACTCACAGCCCCAAGATCAAGAGCGGCATGCTTTTCTGCCCGAGCCAGCCAGGCGCCCCTAGGGGCATCTGGTATCTTAATGCATTGTATCTGATTCTGTTCTTGTTCTTCTCCTCCTTCTTTTTTAAACTGTTTGAAGTTAAGTGACCGTGCTTTTGTGAGTGGCTACCGCCCTCCGGTGCCCGCCTGGAGCCGTGGGTGGCTGCTCCTTCACCTCGCCTTGCCCCCTCTGTCGCAGCTCCCTCCTGTCTCCTTGATCTCCCACGTGACGCCTGACACGCGTCCGCTCCCCCGGTGCTTGTCCGACTGTCCGCCGGGGCATTTGCTCTCTGGCGGTGGGGCCCTTGCCGGCTCCGTCACGGGTGTCCTCTCAGTGCCCGGCCCTGCTCCCGGTGTGGCTCGGTGTGTCGTCCACCTGGGTGACGTTCACAGGCACTGAGTGTCGTAGGTTGTTGTTATTGCCAGGGGCGCGTGCCGCGCAGCTCGTGTGCGGCTCGTTCACACACAGAAGAGACGGTTTATTGTAAAACCTCGGATTTCCTGCAGGAAGCTCAGTCAGGCCTCTTGGGAGGTGGGGCCAGGAAAGGCCCGGCTGCCAAGGCCACCGCTGACCATCTCGGGGCCACGTGGTCCTCTGCCCCTCCTCCTCCGCGTGGCCCTCTGCGTGTCTCTTGGCAGACTTGGCCACTCAGACCCTGAGACCCTCCGCTGGCGGCAGACGGGCCAGGCCCGGAAAGCCGAGTCGTTGGCTACCTCCCGGAGTGCCGGCTGTTCCAGGTCCGGTGAGCTGGCCTTGTCCCCTTAGAGTCATGCCTTTTATTTTTTAATTTTTTTCTTAACATTTATTTATTTTTGAGAGAGAGAGAAAGAGAGACAGAGCACGAGCAGAGGAAGGGAAAAGAGAGAGGGAGGCACAGAATCCGAAGCAAGCTCCATCCGAGCTGTCAGCACAGAGCCCGACGCGGGGCTCGAGCTCACGAGCTGTGAGATCATGACCTGGGCCGAAGTGGGACGCTCAACCGACTGAGCCACCCACGCGCCCCAGGGTTATACCTTGTAGAGGCCGTGGGTGGGGCAGGGACCTTGAAATAAATCTGTGACGTTGGGGAATGAACCAAGTGGGAAAGAGCAAGACAGGTTCGATTTGACTGCAAACATAGCATCACAGTTCCACGAACAGCTTGGGCGGTGCGCCTTATTACGATTCTTATTAAGAACTACTTTGCCTGACGTTACAGTGTCAGATCAATTCAGTTGTATTTTTATACTTCATCGATCTGACCCACTGATTGTAAGACGCAGAATTTTTAGAGGAAACGTTGCCTACCAACTGTGACACGTAGCTTTCTTATCTACTCAGAGCAGTTTTAGTTCTGTGCTTACTAAAAGAGCTCTTGGGATCTATTTAGACTTTCCCGCGTATTTAAAAAGGAAAGTTGAAGTGAAGTAGATCTGTTTTGGCATTCCTAACACTTCCTTGAAACATTCTGACACCGTGATCGACGCCTTTGTTTTCCTTAAGCTCTTGGGTCTCTATGCCATTCAGACAGGGTGTGAGTGATACCGCATTTTTGTCTCCTGAATTTTCTTCCAAGCCCATGTCACCATCCTGTTAGTTGTGATGCTGTTGCTTCTGGGAAGCGTGGCTCCAGTTGTGGCTGTGCTGACACAGCACAGGTGTCCCCTGTCCTGTGTATTTAACGATGGTGGGTCCAGGTCAGGCCCGTGAGCCTCGGTCCTTGTCTGTGAAATGGGAATAAACCTAGTGTCTCTTGGGATTGTTGTGAGGAGCAGATAAGATAATGTGCCGCGTTTAGGGCAGGGGCCACTGCACAGTCTTCAGTAAACACGGATCGCCGTCATCCGCGTCGTCAACGATCACGTTAGCACCGCGTAGTGTGCGTGCATCTGACCCTCCCACCCCAGGTGCTTGCCTCCCTTGTAGAGGTGAGGAGGTGGGATTCCGCAGAAGTTCCAGCACTTGCTTAAGATGAGCCGGGCAGAACTAGGGGGCTCATCCTTGCGTTTTGCCAGGGATGGTTCGGGCTCCGCCTGAGTCCGACATCCCACCTGCTACCTGCTGCATTTGCCCGTGCCCTGCTGGACCCCGCTATGTGCCTCCAAGCCTGGCCGGGATAGCCAGGCACAGGCCGGCGGATGGGGTCTCTTGTGGGACCGGGTGTGTGCGGCATATTCTGTTACGATGCGGACTACCCTGGTGGCCGTGTTCCTTCCATTCGTACCGGCAGCGAATGCCAGAGTTTATTATTGTGCTCACAGAAACATTTTCTACAGTATTGATATAGTATATGACACTCTTTAGAGTCCTTTTTTTAGAGTTTATTTTGAGAGAGAGAATCTGAAATGGGCTCTATGCTATTAGTGGGGCTCGAACTCACGAACTGTGAGATCATGACCTGAGCCAAAATCAGCTGCTTAACCGACTGAGCCATCCAGGCGCCCCCTTTAGAATCTTCTTAATGAGGATATTTGGATAAAAAAAAAAACAGCTGGCAAAAACTCGGTCGGGACGGCGCGGTGTGTTTGTTGGTGGTCAGTAAGGCTCCCACAGGAACTTCCGAGTGGTTTATTAATTGTACCATCTCCGTTTGTTTCAAGATGTTTGAAAACAAGAATCTGTTAGGAACCCAATGCAGTCTCGGGCCTGGAAGGTTTAGGATCTTGTTTTTGAAAAACCATTGTAGAGAATGGATAGTCAGCCTGCTTCTGGTCAAGGGTGTGGACTCCGATGGTTCCGAGCACCATCCCACTCCCACGGTTCACACTGCGCCTCCCTCCCTCAGGAGGCCCCTTAGGTAGGCGGGGATTCTCATAGCGGGGTGGGGGGCAGGGCTATGAACGGTGGTGGCCGGGGGACAACGAGGAAAGGGAGGGTGAGCCCCTAAAGAGGGCTCTTCTGCTGGGGGCTGAGGGCAGCCGAGAAATGCAGATTCCTGGCCCATGTCTCTGGTTTTGAGATTCATTAGGTCTGGGTTTGGAGCTGTGAGTCGCCATTTTAAAGCATCCCTAGGTGATTATGAAGATGCGGTGGGTTAGACTTTCCCTAAAAGATTCCACTTTGCTGAGGGCGAGTTCGGATAACTGTCCTGACAAGTTTATGCTGGAAGATCTGGGCGTGTGGGCGAGGCTGGAAGGGAGCTCCCGGGAACAGAACCGCATGAGCGCAGGTGTATAGCAGGAGAGCTTTGGAGGCAGGGACACAAGCATCTGCAGTGAATTTGGCTGGCTGGGGCGTTCGGTAAGCAAGAGGGGTGTGGTGGAGTGTGGTTCCCGAAGTGAGGACCCAGGCCTGGCAGCTGCACCTGGGAGCATGTTCAGAAGGCAGTTTTTGGGGGCTCCACCACCCCCACCTGCTGAACCTAGGGGTGGGGTGGGGGGCATTCTGTGTCTTCACAGGCCCCCGGGGGATTCAGATCCTCCTGAAGCCTGGGGGCCCCTGGTTGGGAGGGTAGGGGGTCCTGAGTGCTGAGCTAATTCAGTGGGCTGTGAGAGCCCCCCCCCCCCAGGATGAGAACTAAATTTCAGGAAGCTTCATCCAGTAGCACATGTGATGAAGAGCGGAAATGTTGCTTTCTTTTCATCTTCATACAGCTAAGAATTTAATATAAAATTACAGAATTACTCAAGCTAGGGAAAAACGACTAAGTCTTAGTTTAATTCTTTTAAACTCTAGAAAGTGGGTGATAAATTATGTGAAACAGAATAAAAAGATTACAATATTATATGAAAGAATTAATTGTACTTAGACATTTTGTAATTTAAATTACTTTCTATTAGCATAAACATTTTTGTCTAGTTATGAGAGAAAAAGAATAAATTTATTTGACATTAGAAATGGCAAACTTAAGACCAAAAATGTCAAATGGGATGTGTGCTCACGGAGGGAAAGTGGTTTTCTGGATTGTTAGGCCGGAACAGTCGTGTTTCAGATTTAAAACTTAACGAGGGGCGCCTGGATGGCTTGGTCTTAAGAGTCTGACTCCTTATTTTGGCTCAGGTCATGATCTCAGGGTTCTTGAGTTCGAGCCCTGCATCAGGCTCCGTGCCTGCTTGGGATATTCTCTCTCTCTCTCTCTCCTCTCCCCCAAAATAAATAAATATTTAAAAAAAAACTTAAAACATACACTTCTGAAATTGAAATCAAGTAAAATGTGACATCCTCTGGACCAAGGATAACTGATGCTGGCGTGCGTGTGGTATTAAGAGTTGTAGAACATAAAACCTGCCGGCAGGCCTGGTGAGCAGGTGCGTGGACGGCCGAGCGGGCTGGGGCAGCGGAGCTGTGCCAGGAGACGCCAGATGATGGCTGCTCTTTGTCAGAGAAGAGTGCGCTATGAAATTCAGAGCAGTCGTGGGTCTTGGATTAAAAACGCGCTTCTGTTGAACTGAGATCTCTCCCCCTATAAAATGGAAATCTCCGTTCAGACCGGAAGCCGAGGAAAACACTGGAGTTTCAAGCGACCCCTGACACCTCACAGTCGGCATGGGGGAGAGCGTGTCCTGGAAGGCCCACCCGGGAGGCTCGGCCCCAGGGGTATCAGACCAAACTACTCTGCTGCTTATTGCTTGGTTCTGTTCTTGTGGTAACCAGAATGCGCGCATGCGGGGTTTCCCATGAAATCATGCCCGCGAGTAGAATTTTGAGCGGTGCGTTTCATATGTATGCTCCGTACTTCCGGAAATTACTTCAGGTTATTTGTTGGATTTTCATACATCATTGAATAAAATGGTGGGATTCTATTTTTGTCTTCAAGAAGTGAGGTATGTACCGTTGGTAACCGTCTTTGGCTACTTCCTTGGCCGCACAGGGAGAAGACACCCATTACCGGAGAAGAGAATTACGTGCTATATGTACCAGTTATGTAAATCCCTTGATCACATGCACAGGTACGCTCTTGGGGACTTGGCAGCTCTCAGATTAAGGAAATGTATCAACATTCATTTAAAAGCACCATGTAAAAGAATTTGAATGAGGTGCAACTAATTCTATCCTTCCTTTTATATTGCATGCAGAAATGGAATATTTCACAGAGATGTAAAACCAGAAAATATATTAATAAAGGTAAGAACTTCTATATGAAAAACTGATCTCAGAATAAACGTAGAATGTGAAACCTTTTTACTAGATAGGCTTTCAGCCCCAGATACCTGGGCACCATGTTATGTTTTGTTTTGCTCCCAGTTTGGAAAAAATGGTTTGTTTAATAAGTGCCATCAATGTAACCATACATCTGGAAGGAAGAAATCTTAGGCACTCTTACTATATGCAAAAATAAACCTCCAGGGGCCCCCGGCTGGCTCAGTTGGTAGAACATGGGACTCTTGATCTCAGAGTCGTGAATTCGAGCCCCACGTTGGGCGTAGAGATTACTTAAAAAAATAGGACCACCAACCAGGCATGTCATAGTCAAATTCACGAAATACTCAGGCAAGGAAAAAATCATGAAAGCAGCAAGGGAAAAACGTCCTTAACCTACACGGAAAGACAGATCAGGTTCACAGCAGACCTATCCACAGAAACTTGGCAGGCCAGAAAGGAGTGGCAGGATATATTCAGTGTACTGAATTGGAAAAATATGCAGCCAAGAATTCTTTTTCCAGCAAGGCTGTCATTCAAAATAGGAGAGGGGCACCTGGGTGGCTCAGTCAGTTAAGCGTCCGACTTCGGCTCAGGTCATGATCTTGCGGTCTGTGAGTTCGAGCCCCGCGTCGGGCTCTGTGCAGACAGCTCAGAGCCTGGAGCCTGTTTCAGATTCTGTGTCTCCCTCTCTCTCTGCCCTTCCCCTGCTCATGCTCTGTCTCTCTCTGTCTCAGAAATAAATAAACATTAAAAAAAATTAAAAAAAAAAGAGATTAAAAGTTTCCCAGACAAACAAAAATTAAAGGAGTTCATGACCACTAAACCAGCCCTGCAAAAATTTTAAAGGGGACTCTCTGAGGGGAGAAAAGACACATACATACATACATACATACATACCAAAAGCAACAAAGACTAGAAAGGACCAGAGAACACCACCAGAAACTCCCAACTATACAAGCAACATAATGGCAATAAATTCATATCTTTCAGTACTCACTCTAAATGTCAATGGACTCAATGCCCCAATCAAAAGACATAGGGTAACAATGGATAAGAAAACAAGATCCATCTATATGCTGTTTACAAGAGACCCACTTTAGACCTAAAGACACCTTCAGATTGAAAATAAGGGGATGGAGAACCATCTGTCATGCTAATGGTTGACAAAAGAAAGCCAGAGTAGCCATACTTATATCAGACAATCTAGACTTTAAAATAAAGACTGTATCAAGAGATGCAGAAGGGCATTATATCATAATCAAGGGGTCTATCCACCAAGAAGACCTAGCAGTTGTAAACATTTATGCGCCAAATGTGTGAGCACCCAAATATATAAATCATTTAATTAATCACAAACATAAAGAAACTCATCGATAGTAATACCATAATAGTGGGAGACTTCAACACCCCACTCACAGCAATGGACGGATCATCTAATCAAAAAATCAACAAGGAAACAATGGCTTTGAATGACACACTGGACCAGATGGACTTAACAGATATATTCAGAACATTTCATCCTAAAGCAGCGGACTATACATTCTTCTCCAGTGCACATGGAACGTTCTCCAGAATAGACCACATACTGGGACACAGATCAGCCCTCAACAAGTACAAAAAGATCGAGATCATACTGTGCATATTTTCAAACCCCCAACGCTATGAAACTCAAAATCAACCACAAGAAAAAATTTGGAAAGGTAACAAATACTTGGAGACTAAAGAACATCCTACTAAAGAATGAATGGGCTAACCAAGAAGTTAAAGAGGAAGTTAAAAAGTATATGGAAGTCAATGAAAATGATAACACCACAGCCCAAAACCTCTGGGATGCAGCAAAGGTGGTCATAAGAGGAAAGTATATAGCAATCCAGGCCTTCCTAAAGAAGGAAGAAAGATCTCAGATACACAACCTAACCTTACACCTTAAGGAGATGGGAAAAAAAAAAAAAAAAACCCAGCAAATAAAAGCCAAAACCAGCAGAAGACAGGAAATAATAAAGATTGGAGCAGAAATCAATGCTATCAAAACAAACAAACAAACAAACAAAAAAACCAGTAGAACAGATCAATGAAACCAGAAGCTGGTTCTTTGAAAGAATTAACAAAATGGATAAATCCCTAGCCAGTTTGATCAAAAAGGAAAAGGATAGGACCCAAATAAATAAAATCAAGAATGAAAGAGGAGAGATCACAACCAGCACAGCAGAAATAAAAACAATAATAAGAGAATATTATGAGCAATCATATGCTAATAAAATGGGCAATCTGGAAGAAATGGACAAATTCCTAGAAACATACACTGCCAAAACTGAAACAGGAAGAAATAGAAAATTTGAACAGACCCATAACCAGTAAGGAAATTGAATTAGTAATCAAAAATCTCCCAAAAAACCAGAGTTCAGGGCCAGATGGCTTTCCAGGGGAATTCTACCAAACATTTAAGGAAGAGTTACCACCTATTCTCTTGAAGCCATTCCAAAAAATAGAAATGGAAGGAAAACTTCCAAACTCTTTCTATGAAGCCAGCATTACCTTGATTCCAAAACCAGACAAAGATCCCACTAAAAAGAAGAACTATAGACCAATTTCCATGATATACATGGATGCAAAAATCCTCAACAAGGTATTAGCCAACCGGATCCAACAATACATTAAAAAAATTATTCACCGCGACCAAGTGGGATTTATACCTTGGATGCAGGGCTGGTTCACTATCCACAAAACAATCAATGTAATTCATCACATCAATAAAAGAAAGGACAAGAACCACATGATCCTCTCAATAGATGCAGAGAAAGCATTTGACAAAATACAGCATCCTTTCTTGATGAAAACCCTCAAGAAAGTAAGGATAGAAAGATCATACCTCGACATCGTAAAAGCCATATATGAGAGACACAATGCTAATATCATCCTCAATGGGGAGAAACTGAGAACTTCCCCCCTAAGGTCAGGAGTAAGACCAGGATGTCCACTTTCGCTGCTGTTATTCAACATAGTATTGGAAATCTTAGCCTCAGCAGTCAGACAACACAAAGAAATAAAAGGCATCCAGATAGGCCAGGAAGAGGTCAAACTTTCACTCTTTGCAGATGACATGATACTCTATATGGAAAACCCAAAAGATTCCACCAAAAAACTGCTAGAATTGATTGATGAATTCAGCAAAGTTGCAGGATATAAAATCAATGCACAGAAATTGGTTGCATTCCTATACACCAACAATGAAGCAACAGAAAGAGAAATCAAGGAATCAATCCCATTTACAATTGCACCCAAAACCATAAAATACCTAGGAATAAACCTAACCAAAGCGGTGAAAAATCTATACACTGAAAACTATAGAAAGCTTATGAAAGAAATTGAAGAAGACACAAAAAATGGAAAAAGATTCCATACTCCTGGATAGGAAGAACAAATATTGTTAAAATGTCAATACTACCCAAAGCAATCTACATATTCAATGCAATCCCTATCAAAGTAACACCAGCATTCTTCACAGAGCTAGAACAAATAATCCTAAAATTTGTATAGAACCAGAAAAGACCCCCAATAGCCAAAGCAATCTTAAAAAAGAAAACCAAAGCAGGAGGCATCACAATCCCAGACTTCAAGCTGTACTACAAAGCTGTAATCATCAAGACAGTATGGTACTGGCACAAAAACAGACACTCAGATCAATGGAACAGAGTAGAGAACCCAGAAATGGACCCACAAATGTATGGCCAACTAATCTTTGACAAAGCAGGGAAGAATATCCAGTGGAATAAAGACAGTCTCCTTAGCAAATGGTGTTGGGAAAACTGGACAGCGACATGCAGAAGAATGAACCTGGACCACTTTCTTACACCAGACGCAAAAATAAATTCAAAATGGATGAATGACCTAAATGTAAGACAGGAAGCCATCAAAATCCTCGAGGAGAAAGCAGGCAAAAACCTCTTTGACCTCCGCCGCAGCAACTTCTTACTCAACATGTCTCCAGGGGAAAGGGAGACAAAAGCAAAAATGAACTATTGGGACCTCATCAAAATAAAAAGCTTCTGCACTGCGAAGGAAACAATCAGCAAAACTAAAAGGCAGCTGACGGAATGGGAGAAGATATTTGCAAATGACACATCAGATAAAGGGTTAGTATCCAAAATGTATAAAAAACTTATCGAACTCAACACCCAAAAAATAATCCAGTGAAGAAATGGGCAGAAGACATGAATAGACACTTCTCCAAAGAAGACATCCAGATGGCCAACCGGCATGAGAAACACTGCTCAACATCACTCATCATCAGGGAAATACCAATCCAAATCACAAGGAGATACCACCTCACACCTGTCAGGATGGCTAACATGAACAGCTCAGGCAATAACAGATGTTGGCGAGGATGCAGAGAAAGAGGATCTCTTTTGCACCGCTGGTGGGAATGCCAGCTGGTGTAGCCACTCTGGAAAACAGTGTGGAGGTTCCTCAAAAAATTAAAAATAGAACTACCCTATGACCCAGCAACTGCACTACTAGGTATTTATCCACGGGATACGGGTGTGCTGTTTCGAAGGGACACACGCATCCCCATGTTTATAGAAGCCCTATCGACAATAGGCAAAGTATGGAAAGAGCCCAAATGTCCATCAGTAGATAAAGAAGATGTGGTATATATATATATATATGATGGAGTATTACTCGGCAATCAAAAAGAATGAAATCTGGCCATTTGCAACTACGTGGATGGAACTGGAGGGTATTATGCTAAGCGAAATTAGCCAGTCAGAGAAAGACAAGTATCATATGGCCTCACTCATATGAGGACTTTAAGACACAGAACAGATGAACGTAAGGGAAGGGAAGCAAAAATAATATAAAAACAGGGAGGGGGACAAAGCATAAGAGACTCCTAAATATGGAGAACAGAGGGGTTGTGGAAGGGGGGATGGTAAGGGGCAGTAAGGAATCTACTCCTGAAATCCTTGTTGCACTATATGCTAACTAATTTGGATGTAACTAAAAAGAAAAAAATAAACTGCATTGAGATTATCACTCTAAACACCGTGCGTGTAAAAGAAGAGGCAGGATTCACGCTCAGGTCTGTCTCAGTCCATAGCCACTTCGACCACATGTATTTAAAGTTTACGGCCTGGTAAGTCTGGGCAGACGTGTTCACCCGTGAAGCCATCATCACAGTCAAGCTAGCAAACAGATCTCTTGCCCCTAAAAGTTTCCTCATGCCCCTTGGTCATCCCTCCTGTCCTTTGTCCCCAGGCAAAGACTTTTTGTCATAATAAATTAGTTTGCACTTTCTAGAATGTTCTCTAAGTGGAATTGTATGGTATGTGCTTTTCTGACCTGGATTTTCCCCTCAGCATCGCCATTTTGGAGTCCGTCCATGCTGTGGTACCAGTGCCACGGTTCCAGGCGCTTTTGAAACGGTCCCGTGGTTCTTGGCTGATCTTTTCTGGTTTTGCCATTGTTTCCTCTCTTTGCATTTCAGTTTGGAAAGTTTCTGTTGGCATATCTTCTCGCTCCCTGCTTCTTTCCTTGGCTGTCTAGTCTATTGAGCTTATAAGTCACTTTTTATTTGTTAACGGTGTTTTTTATTTCTAGTACTTCCTTTTGATTCTTTCTTAGAGTTTCCATCTCTCTGCTTGCATTTCCCATCTGAGCTTGCATGTTGTCGGCTTTTTCCACTAGAGTCCTTACCAGATTACTCATAGTGATTTTAAATTCCCTGACTGGTAATTCTAAAATCCTTACATCTGTGCTCTCTCTGAAACTGGTTCTGACGCTTGCTTTCTCTCTTCAGACTGTTTTCTCTTGCCTCTTAACATGCCTTACAATTTTTGTTGGAAGTCCAACATGATCCACTGGGGAATGGGATCAGTTGAAAGGCCTCCGGAACGAGGTTTCGTGGTAACCTGGGTAGGAAACGTGCCCGCATTTAATGTTTGCCGGAGGTTTGTAGGTACCAGAGGCTCCAAGTGCATTACCAGCCTGTAGTTTATCAGCTGAATGTGTGAGGGGTAAACAGAATGGAAGAGGTATCCCGAAAAGGGTCTACCCGGTCTGTCTGACCTGCTCCCAAGAGCTCTTCGCTCCAGAGAACTGGCCCCAACCCTGCTCCCCTCCCCCTCCCCCAACAGGGAAAACAAAGCTGCCAGCAGGGCTAACTTCGCAGCTAGAGTCACGATCGGGTGACAGGATATGGTGTTTAATTCATTTGTAGACTCACGAGGTGGCTTAACGTTTCCCCAAACCTGTAGACGTCCGGAAATAGTCGTCATACACAGGTAGGATGTCTGTAAACGTGTCCCACTGAGCAGAGACCCCACTCTCTTATCTGTCACAGGCACTCTCAGGTGCTTATAAAGTAATTTCTTTTCACAAGCTAGTTGCAATGCTGGTAATTTTCCTGTTAGTGCATAAACACTTGAAATGGTCTGTGGTACAGCAGCGGCATGAGACGTCACTTGTCCCTGCCTTTCTCCCCTTGCAGCAGGACGTCCTGAAATTAGGGGACTTTGGGTCCTGCCGGAGCGTCTACTCCAAGCAGCCGTATACCGAGTACATCTCCACGCGCTGGTACCGCGCCCCCGAGTGCCTCCTCACCGACGGCTTCTACACCTACAAGATGGATCTGTGGAGTGCAGGCTGTGTGTTCTACGAGATCGCCAGGTAGGCCCGAGGCCCGCCTCGCGTCTGAGGACTCCCGCCCGGTGCCCCCCCCCCCCCCCCCGAGTGAACCTTCCCGAACAGGTTGCCTGGCGAGGCCCGGCCAGCCCAATGGCGTCATGCCGGTGCCTTCCTTTACCAAACAGATTTTGCAGTCATCCTGCTCACGTGACTGGTGTTAACTTGACGGAAAACGTCGCAGGCTTCCCTTTTACTTTGCGTCAAACACTCTCCTCGTCTGCTTCTCACAAAGTACAAACTACCGTCAGTCAGCTCTTCCCTGAGGTCGGTGGGCCTCCTGACTCGGCCTCATCGTGGAATGACTGACGTTCAGAAGCAGAGTGGAGGGCGCTCCCTGCCCGCTGGCGGGGCCTGCCGTGTGGGCAGCGGCCCTGCTCCCGGGGCCTTCCCTGGGAGAGACAGTCCACCGAGTAGGATGCTCTGGCCGAAAGCGTGAGGGTGGGCCACTTTGCGGCACGGCTGGATTCCAGAAAGCCCGGCCTCCCCGGCCTCCCCGGCCTCCTCTCCCCCAGCCTCGGGGCTTCGCCGCTGGATGGAGCAGTGGCCCGGGAGGAGGGAAGGGGCTGGTCTCCCCCGGAGGTGCGGAGGCCCAGGGAGGGGCAGGGTGGTGCCCACGTGCTCCGAGCGGATCGCGAAGGACGAGCAGGTGCGTTTAAGGTCGGGTGACGTGCCATCACAGGCGGGGACCCGAGTCATCGGTTGCCGCCTGCCCAACTAACCACTTCGTGAATACAGACACACACGTCCTTCAGGACGTACCTGTTGATAATCGGCTTGGTGATTTTGGAAAGCCGAGTGGCGATTTCACTGATGCTAAAAGTACTGACGGTCCTTTCCGCTGTGCCGAGATCCCTTGAATTAATCCGAAAGGATGTTGAGGGACTTCAGTGTCGAGAACGTGACGGCTGCTCATCCGCCGAGCGAGGGGCAGCCCGTGGGGAGACCGTCGTTCTGCCCCCCGCCCCATCTCCGAGCCACCTGCCCGCGCAGAAGTGGCCCCGCTGCCCAAGCCGCACTAGTAAACCCTCCGCCGTGGCCTGTCCTGCGAACTGAACTCACTTATAGAAGCCTAAATTCTTTCATCCGCGATTCCCAAATCCATAAAATCGCTGAAAACCAAAACGTTTCTTGGACTTCATCTGTCAACAACACCGGACCTGACCCACCATGAATTTTTGTCGAAAAAGCCCCTGGGACGCGAGACTTGAGGTTAGGTGTCCCGGTGTGAACATTCCTGTTTCGCTGCAGAGATCCCAGGGGCACGGAGAGGAACGTGGCCGCGTCTTAAGAGTGTCACCCGCTCACTGTAAAGGAGAAACAGGCCGGAGCAGTCCCATGCACGGGGTGCCATGCGGCTTTCGTGTCCTCGGGTTTCTGTGGGAGCTGGCCGCCCCACAAAGGGGGTCGCTGGGATGAGGTGGCCCCGGCCCGCCCTGACCGCAGCTCCGCCCTGCCTCCCCCTCCCCCAGCCTTCAGCCCCTCTTCCCCGGAGCCAACGAGCTGGACCAGATCTCAAAAATCCACGACGTCATCGGCACACCTGCGGAGAAGACTCTCACCAAGTTCAAACAGTGAGTGCGTGTGCGCCCCGGGGCCCCAAGTGGACCTGCCCCCTGCGGGGGCTGCTGGGGGGAGCCAGCGGGGTGGGGGGGGCGGACCGGGCCCCACCTCTGCTGCCCTCGTGGCTCCTCCGTCCGCCTGGGTCCCCTCGGCCGCTGAAGGGGCTCCAGGTCGGGCTGGTGTGAGCACCGAGCCGCTCGGAGCTGTCTCCCCCCACCCCGGGGGTCCCGCCAGGGTGCCCCTCCCTAGGTGCCGCGGGAGATGCTCCTGGCCTTGCTGAGGGCCTGGCCTTCGGGTCCCGTCCTCTGAATATTGACCCAGGACCCAGGGACCTCTGGGTGCAGAGGGATGCCACGTGCAGGCGGTGCGCAGTGAGCGCTCTGTGACCGTCAGTCACCCAGAGCTGCCAGCCACACTGACGCCCACACCGGCACTGGTTACTGAATCTGGGGAGCCGGGGGCCTCCGAGGGGGAGCCCGTGGGCTGAGGGGGTGGGCAGCTCCTGGGCCCTTGGAAGGCGAGGAGGTGACAACTAGTTTGAATTCTTCCTTTTTCTGCTTATAAACTTTACCTCATTTTTCTCAGGTGGGCACGTTCTCTGAGTCTTTTGGGGGGGAAAGTCGTTTTCTCACACTGATAGCATAACAGATTTCACAACCCCTGCCCTGTTTTTAAAAAGGTAGACTTTACTTTTCTAGAGCGGTTTTAGGTTCGCCGCAGAACTTAGCGGAAGGTACAGAGAGTTCCCTTGCACCCCGCTGGGGCGCACGCGGCTTCCCCCTGCGCAAACCTCAGCCAGAGTCCATAAGCCTCCGGTGACACATCATTGTCGCCTCCACAGCTCGTGTGAGGGGCCCCTGGGCTGTTGCACTTTCTCTGGGTTTGGACAATGGTTCCGTCCCGCCCCCTTCTCCGTGCGGGTCCCTGTAGGATCATGACGACGGCTGGCCAGGTGCTCTACATAATGGCATGATCGTTTATTGTCATTGGGCTTTCAATACAGGTCGAGAGCTATGAGTTTTGATTTTCCTTTTAAAAAGGGATCAGGAATACCTCTACTGACAGCCAATTTGTCCCCGAAATGCCTCTCCCTCCTGCACGCAATGGTGGCCTACGACCCCGACGAGAGAATCACTGCCCATCAGGCCCTGCAGCACCCCTACTTCCAGGACCAGAGGTGGGCTTCCGTGGGCCTCCGTGTGGTAGGAGGAGCTGGCTGTGGAGACCTGGGGGGCACGTGGTGGGGCAGCTGGGTCCGGGAACAGCTCTGTCCTGAACTCAGGGGCCCCGGGAACATACACCTCGTTCTTTTCTGGAATGGCCTCAGCGACTCCACAGCAGGGTCTGAGGGGGGCGGTTCTGGGGCTGCGCTGTGGCTGGTGCCCAGGCTCCGGGAGGGGCCCGGTGCACGTCGGTGTCGACCGGGGGATCTCGCCGTAAGGCTTGGGGGTGCTGGCACTGGGTACCTGCCGAGGGCGTCTAATTCTGCTCCTCCCTGTGCTCCAGCCGGTGTGAGCGGTGCGAGTGCAGGTGACGTCTGGCCCAGACCTCCCGGGGGGCAGGGCCCACGGTGCACGGGGCCCTCTCCTCTCCCAGCCCAGAGACCAGCAGGCCGACACAGAGGACGGAAAAGGCTCCCAGAACGGTTGACGTGGAAGAGGCGGTGACGAGGCAGAATGGTCGTGCTGCGCACGTTCTCAGGGGCCACTCCCCTCTCTTCCTTCCCCACAGGGCAGTGGAGAAGCAGGCTCTGGCCAGCCACAGGAAGTCCGTCTTCTCCGTGTGCCCCGTGGCTCCGGAACTACTCCTTAACGGCTGGCAGATTTCAAAGGAGGGCAGGAAACAGGTACTAAGTGAAGTCGGGGAGCTGGAAATGGTCTCGGTAGCTGGGACCCGATGCCCTCAGGCGGCCTGCGTCCCCGCGGAAGACACCGCCCTCGGCAGGTGCAGGGAGCCGGGCTCCGGTCGTGCCTGCCCTTTCCGTCCCGCTGGCCGAGGGGAGACGGCGGGTGCGGCACCCCGTGTGCACAGGCCTGGCGAGGTGGGACTGTCCCACGCGTGGGTGCCAGGCTCTCTGCCCATGCACTCTGCCGCTGTCCTCTGCCTGTGCCCCCTGACCGGCACAGGGCACAGGCCGCACTGACCCAGGTGACCCAGCTGGCGAGTGGCCGGCCCCAGCCACCACACGGCCTCAGACGTCCACACGGGTGCAGCGGGTCCGGGTGAGCACCGGTCTGGGCCCGGACCGGTCGCCTTAGAAACGGCACCTTCGTCTTGCAGTCTTGTCGTCCTCGGGGGCCCCACGTGGCCCCAGCTCTCAGCTCCCTGGTCCCACGTTCGGGGCTGGCCCCGCGCTTCGTGAGGACTGTGCCCTCCGGCACTCGCCCCAGCATTTCCTGAGCGTCGGTACGTGCCAGGAGCTGAGGCCGCGGGTGTGGCTGCCGCCAGGAGGCTTTCTGGAATTCTCGGCTGCTGCCCGATGCTCCCCCGCGGTGCGCAGGCCGAGTTGTTCGGACCCGGTCTCCCGGTCCTTCCCCCCAGACCTGCTTTTCTCCCCACGCCTTCCCTTTACGTGGGGGAGGCATCCCCCTCCCGGCAGCTCCCCACCCCCCACCCGAGCCTCCCTCTTGCACCTCCCAGCTGCCGTCCCTGCTCTGCCCTTCCCTCCTGGCCAGACACCTGTCCGACCGCGTCACTCCTGTCGGCGCTCCTGAGGGCTGCGCGCGTCTACGGGGGCCGTGCGGTAATAAGCCTTCCCAGCTTTGAGGGCCGTAAGGCCCTGTCGCAACCGCCCTCTTTTCTCTGGTGCCGTGGATGATCCGTAAATGAACGGCGGGGCTGTGTTCCAATAGGACAATCTCCACCGAGACGGGAATTTCCTATAGTTGTGACATGCCGTGAAGTTGTTTTCAGCTTTTGAAAAATGTAAAAAAATTCTTAGCACGTGAGCCACAGGAAAGCAAGGCCGCGGGCAGATTTGGTCATCGTCACGGAGTTGGAGTGGGGACCCTGGAGCTGCGTCACCGGCTCAGCCCAGGCTAGCGCAGGGCCAGCCGGCCTTGACGACTCGGCGCGGAGGCCCTGCCGCCCCCTGCTGGGCACGGTGACCAGCCCTGTCACTCGGGGGGGGGGGGGGGCCTGGGAGTCTAGTCACCACGTGGTCAAACCTCTGGGTCAAGTTAGATTAGGCGAAAGTCGTGCAAAAGAGCCCCTGTTGTATGTCCCGATTTCCATAAGGGGGACACCACTGCACGTTCAACGGGCCTGTGTTTTGTTTCAAGAAACCGTCCCTAAAGCCAGAGGAGGACCCTCCCACGAGACAGGGACCCGCCTGCCTGATGCAACTGCCCAAACTGAAGCTTTCGGGAGTGACCGAACTGGCCTCGTACCCCAGCCCCGCGCTGCACTCCGTGTTCGGACCCGGAGCGAACAGCAAAGCCCCGGTGCCGAGGCCCCTGAAGTTTGTCGGCACAAACCAGAAGGTAGCCCGTCTCGCTAGCGTCCCGCCGCTCGCCGCCCCGGGCCCGTCCCGGCCTCCGCTCAGCGTCTGCCCTTTCCTCTGACAGGCAGACCTGCAGAAGGACGTGAAGCCTAACCTGAAACAGTGTCGTCTGCCCTCGATAGGGAGGAGAGGTGGCCGCTACTGAGCAGCGCGCGCCGGTCGCCTGCCGGGGGCGCGGAACCAGGTGCGGCCGGCCGCCGCGATCGCCTCTGAGCCTTGGGTGGAGGGCTCCGGGGAGAGCCCCGTCCCCCTCGCGGAGCCTGGCGCCCCGAGAGCGATGCCCCGCTGGCCAGCCGGAGCCCGGGATCTGCACCCCGAGAGCGGCTGTGCTGTGTTCCTGCCGAATACGTTCGTCAGACCACCTCATTCGGGGCTTTGGTTTCATTCTCGTAACGTAAGAACTGGGGGTAGAGAATATTTTGTAGCTTTTTATCTGAATCCGAAGAGAAATCCGATTTATATTATGTATTTAGGCTCGGTGTCGCCGTGGCTGTGTGCGCGGCGCCTCCAGGACATCGCCGACGGCGCCGGGCGCGTGACGGCGTTACAGACTGTGCTGTCGGAGCTTTATTAAAGAATAAGTGTCGTTACGACATTTGAACACTTCCTGACTTTAACGCGTGTCCTGACCAGCTGTCTCTCTGCTTTAGGTTTTGTGAGCGTATTTGGGGAATTTATTTTGTTGGGAAGACCGGTACGGCTTAATTTTTGTTGAAAAGCCCGTAAGGAGTAAACGCAGGCCTGGCCTGGGTGCCGAGGCAGGGAGGCCGCCCAGCAGGAGGCTCGTCGGCGCAGGCTTCACCGCTTCCTCCCGTGAGTAGAGCGCGCTGCTCCCCGTGCGGGAACGATGCCTTCTTTCTTCGTCCCCACAGACTTACGACGTTAAAAAAAGAAAAAACAAAAAAGAAAAAGAGCAAATTTCCCAGGTTAGTTTCAGTCTTCTTGTTCCCTCTTTTGAGACAAGTCTGTGACAGGCTGGTCATCGTCAGGGAGGTAGAGTGGGGAGTGGGGACCCCGGAGCTGCGTCACCGGCTCAGCCCAGGCTAGCGCAGGGCCAGCCGGCCTTGACGACTCCGCGCGGAGGCCCTGCCGCCCCCTGCTGGGCACGGTGACCAGCCCTGTCACTGGGGGGGCTGGGAGTCTAGTCACCACGCGGTCAAACCTCTTGGTCACGTCCTCTCCGGTGGCCGCCACCTCTGGACCCGAGTCACAGGTGGTGGAGCAGGGCCCGGCCTCACAGGACAGTCGGCAGGTGGACGCGGCAGCCGCGGGAGGGGCGGGTGTGCGAGGCAGGGGGGGTGCGGGCCGAAGGGGGGCAGAGGCGCCCAGGAAGGGCAGAGTCAAGACTAGAAACAAGACTTGGGGGATGTTGAGAGCTGGGTGCACATGGCGAGGGGCTGAAAAGAGCTTCCTTTGACCCCATTTAACACCCCGGCGGGCTGTCCGATGCCCTGCTGTGCGGGCGGGCAGGGCACCGTTCTGCCTCTGCGGGAGGATCCGGGAGTTCCGAGACCCGAGGGAGCTGAGGCAGGGAGGCCGGGGAGACGGGAGCGGGCGCCGGGATCGCAGAGGCCCCGCTGTGGGTGAGCCCCGGCGGGGAGGCGCCGGGGAACCGGGCCCCCAAGGGCCAGCGGCTCAGCAGGGACGGGCTCCTGTCCTCGAGGACCGGCTCCACGGCAGAGTTAAGGAAAACTCTTACCCCCTTTAAGGGTGTAAAATTTGAGGGGAAAATCTTTAACGTTCTCCCGCGTGACTTTCTGAGAAAGCAAACTTGCCCCTCCCCACGGAGGGCCTCTCAGGCCAGGCCCCTGTGGGGTGTGACCTGTCCACCAAATGAAGCTCTTTTGGCTCAACGTTGGTCTCTGGAATGAAAGTGCCGTGAAGCAGCCACACCAGGCCCCAGGGTGGCCACGGCTGGCCCAGCCCTGCGCCAGAGCGACTCCCCCGTCCCGCAGATTCGGAGCGCGGGAAGGTGCTGCCGGCCGCGCTGGGGCGTCCCGCACCCCCTGGGTGCCCGCACGCAGCGGCCCGCTCTCGGCCCAGCGGTGGGCATGGGAGGCCGCGTCCGCCTCCGCTCACTCGCGACTGGGCAGGCGCTGAGGGAGGCCGCCTGAGCCTTTGCGGGCAACGCTATTAAAGGGCTCCCGGGCACAGGAGTTGTCGCCGCGGGGCCCCAGGAGGGAAGTGGGGTGGAAGTCCTGCTCCAGCACCCCGTCCACCTGGCTCACCGGCTCCCAGCCCGAGAGGGGACCCCTGGGGCGCGGGCACACACAGCCGAGGTGCGGCCAGCCGTGCCGGTCCAACGGTTCCGATTCTGACAGCCCTGAGCGCCACAGTCCTGCTTGTGGAGGAGGAAAAGCAGAGGCGATGCCACCCAAGCGACCTGGGCTCTGCTGCCCCCCGCTGCTGGGGACACCCCTGGGCGTGCGCCGTTTCCTCCGGCCGGGCCGCGTGGCCGGCCCGCAAGCTCGCTGCAGGGCCGAGGGCTGGGCCTCCACCTGTCCCTTCACAGGAAGAGGAGACGACCCCGGGGGGGGGGGGGGGGGTCACGAGGAACTCTGGACTTCATTTTCCAAGACGGCCCTTGGTGACCCTGCGGCAGTCCGTGGGCCTCCTTGTGCGTCTCTGGACCTGCGGGGCTGGGGTTCTGTGCGTCACCGACAGCGCCTGGAAACCAGCGCTTTGACCAAGAGGGCAGACGCCAACTCTCCGGGACGTGCTGTTTTAATGCGCAGGTCATACCGGATGTACAGGATACATAAATTGATTGTCTCACTTAAAACAGCAGGGTGTCCGTGCTTCCTGGTATTCACCTTCCCCAAAGTGCACGTCCCTGGGACCCAGAGGCTCCGTGAGCAGCTGTACCGGGCCTCTCCTCTGAGAAGCAGACACGGCCTGGGGTGAAGCATCGGTCCTGTCGCTGCGCTCGCAGAAACGATGAAAACAGAGTGCACGTCTCGAAGGGCGTACGCTCATTTTTCTCCCTAAGTCGTGTGGGCAGTGCCCCAGACTAATGTGCTCGCTTAGAGAGATGCGAGTCACACGCTCCTGGTTTACGGCCACACCAAATAAAAATGCCTTCAGGGGGTGCAGCTGCGTACGGCTTTTTAAAGCTGAGAATGTTCTGCCTGGCCGCTGCACTTCACCGCGGTTCTCTCGCCTGTGGAGTAGACGAGTGTTTGTGGCGCGACCTCCGCGCAGAGCCGTTCCTGAGCCGGTTTCCACCAAACACAAATCCCGCACGGTCCCGGGGCCCTCAGTCCCCGCGGGGAACGGAGCCCTCCACGCTCCCCAGAGGCCGACGGACGGACGAGCGCTCACGGGCTTCCAATGACAACAGCCGGGCCTTAAAGCCGGAAGGAAAGAACGATTCGCCGGAGCCCGTCCGCACACGTGCAGGCACCCACGACGGCCGTGACGGTGAGCCTGAAGACGGGGCCACGGAACTCTCCAGCTGAGCCGCGCTCGCTCGAGCGGCCCGTCCTGGCCGGGGCACCGCCAGCAGAGAGGGCTTCCGGGAACGTGGTGGAAAAAGGACGGGTAATTTTATACCAAACTTTAATTGAACAAAAGGTTACATTAAAAATGGAGCCGACTTGACAAAAGATAAACAAATAGTGTATTCAAGATAGTTTTAATATTAATATTTTTTTCATGAATTAGAAATATCACTCTTAAATTGATGAAAATTACTGGTGAAGTAACCACGTCCCCCAGAAGAATTCCATTATTTGTACATATAATACAGAGCCAGACTACACTGGAAACAACAGTATTAAAATAAATGTTAAGATTAAAAAGCATCTATACACCCTGGAGGGCCGTGAGTCCGTAAGACCCATATTTAAAGTCATTTCCTAACAGCAGTGAACTATTTTAAGTGCAAACGACTCGTGAAGATCTCAGATCGCAGCATCCACCGTCCTGAATGGCAGATTCCCGTCAGAAGGTGACAACTTTCACGAGTGCCCTCCGGGTTGCCTCCTGACCACCTAAGTATAAAGACATCAGTGCAAAACCAGAGTGAAGTGCTATTTGTAAGAGTTGAGTTTAAGGGGATTTCTTGTCCAAGAAACATTTTACACTATGTATGTATGTATATACTAAATATATATATATATATGTATGGATATATACACACACACACACATATATATATGAGATTTTAATTACATTGAACTTTCGAGTAAAAAGCAAGAAAATCCCATTTCTTATTTTTTACTGCAGCCCCACAAGAACGATTTAAAAATGGCAACGGCTTCTTTGGGTGAGTGGCAGAGAAGGCGGTTTCGAGCGGGCCCCGAGGGTCTTCCCACGACTCCGGGTGACAGCTGCCTCCGCGAGTGTCCGCGCCCGGGGCTCCCGCCTCCGTCCGTCGCTCCCTCAGGACCGCGTGGGTCACTATACTACAGTTCCACCTGGAGAGCTGGCCTGGTTTTGGGATGACAATAAGCCCTGCAAACAAAGCAGTTTACATTAATCCAGCAAAACACGGGGCAGCCAAGAAAGCCACACTCCTCCTTCGCCAGCCGGCTCGCGTGACCAGAGTTACCCTGTCGGCCTGTCAGCCAGTGTCCTCTGTCCTCTACTTCATTGTCATTCATGTCATTGTGTGACATTCCTAACTAATCAGGAGCCACTGAACCCGGCCCCTGCCTGGCTGTCCTCCGGTGGGCAGGGCTGGCCCAGGGTCCCCAGCACGTCGTGGGCCCGAAGGCAAGGGGCGGCCGTACGCCACCCTCCCCAGAGGCCGCGGCTCACGGCCACGGCGAGGTCCCCAGGAGAGGTCCCCGTTGGCGCCCACGGCCACCCCACCTGCACACCCGGCCCCGCGAGCCGGTCGACGTGCTCTGGTTGGGGTGCGACGGTGGTGCCCCCCCACCCCATCCCCGGCTTTAGCACCAGCGTGGACTCGGCCGGTGGACAGAGAAGGATCTGGGCCACGGGTGGGGAGGCCCAGAACGCGGCCCACACCCGCTCTGTGTCGGCTCGGGGAACAGGGTGCAGGAGGTGGTGTGTGTGCCACGGGGCGGCCCCTCCCGGCAGGCAGGAGGCCTCTGGCACTCCACGTGTGAGCGGGGCCGTGGCCGAGAGCTAACCGTGGGCGTGGGTGAGCGTGTGTGCTCATCACGGAGTTCCGTCACGGGCTGGCGGGCGACCGTCGCGGAGAAGTTTCAGGTCACAAGAGGGCAACGCTGAAGCTACAGCTTTTCGGCTCTGTGAACACGCTTACGCTGCCCCCAAAAATGCTTCCGTCGGTGACTCGTGGACCCACGATGAGCCTTGAACTCCACGCAACCGCGGCTGTGTTTTCACCCACTGCACTTGTGCGGACACCCCGGGGTCGCACCCACACCTGGCCGGAGGGAAGCCGGGTAAGTCGCTGGCCCCCCCGCTCACGCCTCGTTTCTTCAGACTGCCCCCCCCCCCCGTGACTCTGGACACGATCAGGAAGCCAAGGGCCAACGGGGTGTGACAACCGAGCCCCGCGCAGGGCGTCTGGGAGCACAAGCCTGGTCGGACGCGCCCCCCGTGTTTCCTGCTCCGCCCATCAAGGGGCCGCGGGACAGACGGCTCAGCACACCCGACCTCGGGCCGCAGCTGACCGGGGCCGCCTCCCAGCCTCCACGGAGCGGCGGGGAGGCCGGCAAGGCCCGACGCCCTCTCGGTGGCGACGTGAGGAAACCTTTAACACAAGGATGCGCCGCCTCCCTCGTCAAGGTTTCAGGTGATTCCGACTAACAGAGCTACGGGGTGTCCTGGACAGCTTGTCAAGTCTACAAAATAAAGACCTCGCTTTTCTCTCCAAACCAGAGAAAAGTACTCCGCTCCTCCCGCCAACGGGAGAACCACGATCCGGTCTGGGGACAGAGCCACACACCCTGCTCAGCGGTGGCTGCACTTATTTAAATACCAAGGACTCTCTGAGAAAGGCACCCCCCCCCACACACACACACATATTAGGGAAGGTGTTATCTCTAGACCGGCCTGGTCCAACACAAGGTCAAGGCAAGCCACGTGTGAAATTTAAAATTCTAGTAGCACATTTAACAACTGAGAAAAAGGTGAAACAATATATTTAACCTAATATATCCCATGTTATTTCAACACAGAATCAATTTAAAAATTACGAATGACGGACTTGACGTTATTTTTTCCCACAAAGCCTTTGAGGCGGGCGCTGTAGCACATCTCCGTTCGGCCCGGCCCCGTTCCCGGTGCTCTGTGGCCACAGGTGGCCCTCGACGACAGGCTGTGGTGCCGAGCGTGGGCCTGGCCGCCCAACACCACCCCCTCCACCGCCCGCCCCACGCCTTAGCCTCTCTCCAGTTGTGGGTGTGCAGTTCCCGTGGAGGGCGGGTGCTAAGGCACGGAGGTGGCCGGGGGCCCCGGCTTCCTGGGCCTGACATCAGCAGGGACACGGCGCCTCCACTGGCTGACCATCTCCTCTCCCCCGAGATGCTGCCTCGTCTTTGGGGCCCGGCAGGGAGGCCCGCTCTCCTCTCCTCCTAGGCGACACACACACACACACACACACTCATTCTGCGGCTTCCGTTGGCTGAAGCCTCAACCCCACAGGAACGACCCCCTGCGGCCCCGCTGTCCGTGAGGCCCAGGCTCGAAACAGACCGTGAAGGTTAGCTAAGCGAGCGACCACCCCAACGCCACCCCTCCTCACAACAACCCTCTACTGCCACATGTCCAGGGAGCGGCAGGGTCCGGATAACAGGGTTATTAGCCCTTCCGATGTCAACCCTGGTGAACGAATCTTTAATAACGGACACGGTGCAGCAGTGCGCACCAGAGACCCACCCCCAGGGTGCCGCCCCTCGGGTACCGAGCTGGAGAGCAGCCCGGGATGCCAGGACCGGCTGTGGGTGAGAGACCCGAGGGCTCCCTGGAGCCCTCAACCAGAGCAAAGGGAGAAGGGACAGAATGGCGGAAGCAGGACCACCGGCGGGCCACCCAGGCCCCGCCCAGGGAGCCCCGAACCCCGGGGTGCAGGTGCTTCTGGTGTGCGGGTGAAGGTCCGTGACGTTCCTCGGAGGGCACGAGGGCGCGTCTGACACAGGCAGCGGGCGAGGGCCGGGTCTCGCCACCGGCAGCGGAGGTCAGTGGGACGCAGACCCACACCCGTTCGCCTCCTACAGATGGAACTCGCTTTGCCGTGATGGACAGCAGAGGCACCGGGGAAAGACTGCCGCTCAAACAAAAATTCAACGTCAAGCTCACCTTCTCTCTGTACGCCGTGCTTTAAAGGTTACTGGGGGGACAAAGAGAAGGAGAACACACACAGGCCCCCAACAGAGACCAGACCACTCTCAGGAGGGAGGCCAGCTGCCATCATCACGTAAGAACAGTTTGGGGCACGTCCGGAGGGGGGGGGGGGGTCCCCGGACCCGCCATCCGTGGCAGACGCACAGTGGCCCTGCCGCCCGGTCTGCCTGCTCCCGAGGCCGGCTTGCACTTCACTGCGTCCTCACTGGTTATTTTCACGGGGAGGGGACAGCAAAGACCAGGCCCGGTTTAGAGACAGCCGTGCCCGTCTGGCCTGCCCGACGACCTTGCCGTGTCGGTGTCCTCAGCGGTGTGGGGACCAGTTTCACGAACAGCAAGTCTGCCCCGGCCCAGACCCCGCAAATCTGCCTAACACCCTATCGGGCCCCAGGAAGGAAGTGGTTACCGGAATAGTGACAATCCGGAGTCTAATTAGGCTGTCCCGCCGTCACCAGACTTGCCGTTTTATTGCCGCTAGAGATCTCACTCGAAAATTAAGCGAGGAGATACTCCAGCTCTCGGTCACACAGAGACTAAAAGGCAGATGCCATTTGTAAATTGATGTCCTTCTACAGATGGCACGGGCACAGTGAGAAATCTCAGCAGTCTAACTTCTTACAGAACGCCCGAGCCACACACCCCTCTTGCCTGACCCTCCACGAGACCCTCACGGCTCGCATGACCCAAGCGCTGCATGAAGAGCCCGTGGAAGCCTGGCGGAGCCGAAGCCCCAGACCGCAGGGTCAGGGGTGGGCACAGGGGTGGGCACAGCACAGCCCTGGTTCCCCGCAAGGGTGACCCCCCCCACAACGCCCCCCCCCCCCCCCCAGGGCCCCTCGTGGCCCCCGACCCACTGCTCACTTTGGGCCTGGGGCCTTGGCTCCTGCTGGGCAGTAAACAGACCCTGTCCCTGTGGTAGCCTTGATCTGCCCAACGACAGGTCACATCGGGGGTGACAATTTCCCCCAGGGAGACCACTCGGCCTGATGCCTCAAGAGAAACTCACCCGGAGAAAATGATGCTCTTTTCAGACATCCGGGCAAAAGGCTTTCTTGGGGCACAAGCATGTCGGGGCAGCTCAGAACTCTGCCTGGGGAAAAAGCACCCCCTTCCTATGGCAGGAGGAGGGGACGCTCTTGTGACCCTAAAAGCGCCTCTGGCTGGAGTCGCTTCAAGAGGGTCTCAGCCACCCTGGCCCCCACCCAGAGCGAGATGCTGGTCTGGAGGCCACCAGCACTCGAGGAGGGGAGGGGACCGGGCGCCTCCAGAGGCTCTGTCCCTTGCAGGAGACCACGGGTCCACAATCAACGGTTTCTTCCCACAGGCAGACACACGGGAGGATGGAGTATTTTTTCAAGGCACAGACTATTTTTAAAAGATTAAAACGTCGCGTGTGTCTTTCTCAACTTGCTGTCAACCTTGCAGCGTTTAGGGCCGAAAAGCTACTCCCCGCTAAGGGAAAAACATGCTGTTGCTGTCGGGAGATCAGGTCGGCCGCTGTGAGGGCGGACGAGCGACAGGCTCGTCTGCGCTGGCAGCTTAGCGTGAGAGGCGAAGTGCACGACACCTCGCGCCGGGCGCTCGGGAGGACGGCACCGTCAGAGGGTTCGGGGTCCAGCCCCCGGAGCACGCGGAGAGGCAGCCCGGAGGGAGCTCCAGGCCCGAACGTCTCCTGTCAAGGAGCAGCCCCGGGGCCCGAGCAGGTGACCTCCCACAGCCTCCGGGGCCCTTGCAGATCCAGGCTGGAGTCCGGCCTCGAGGGGCTCAGGGCCAGAGAGGCCGGGGTGCAGCTGGGGGGCCGGGGGCGGGGGGAGAACACCTCCCTGCAGGACGAGGCGAACCGCTGACTCTTCCCACCCCACGTGGGCCGGGCGTCTCCGGAAGGACGGCTCCACGGCGGCCACGAGGCCTCAGGCGGGCCATGTGAGACGAGGAGGAAGACGAGGACAGCCCGGGACAGGAGCTCCTCCAGGAGCCGGCCCGCCTCGGTGCCCCCAGCTACTGGCCAGGGGACCCAACGGGACGCCCGACGCCGAGCCGCTGGCGGCCCAGGCCGCCCCCTCGCGCGTCCGCGCCGTCGCCAAGAACCTTCACCCGGCGCGGCCGAGGAGTCCGTCGGCAGCCCTCGCCCAGACGGGACCGTCGGCACCTCTGCCGCTCGGAGCAGTGAGTCTCCAGTCACGAGGACGCGGAACTGGGCGGAAGTGTGGGAACTCCCGTGGCTGTTGGAGCTCTCGACACGAACAAGCACCGAGAAGCTTCCTTCTCCGGCCAGCTGGGACTGCCGTACAGCCTTGCTGTGGAAGTGACCACTGGAAACTGTCCACGCGTCCGGTGTTGGCACGCGTTTACGGACAGAGGGCCCCCGAGCGCCTGGGGACACGCGTGGGCGGGGAGGCCCCGGCCGCGACGGGGACGAGGGAACAGCTAAGACCCAAGACAGTGCCACACAAACACCGTTTTCTTAACGTGAGAAATCACCAATACTGCCATGAAAGCCTCATTAATTACTGTAACAGTTAAGAACTTAACTTACCAGCATGTCACGTTAGGAAGCCTCTTCATCAAATTTATTTGTCAAGAAGTTAGATGAAAACGTAACAAAGGACACAAATTTCACTTCTGATTTTCATTAAACGTAAATAATCATACAATTTTATACGATGCCACCTAACACAGCAGTCCTTAATAAACTTAGGTATACAGAAATAAAAAACGCAGGAAATTCTTCCTTTAGAGGCAGCAGCTGGAGCGTGACCGAGGTACCAGGGGGACTGTCCCCTCCACAGGGTCGGGGGAGGGTGCATTTTCTTACGGCTCAGAACCTGGGCTCTGAACCCAAGTGCTTTTCAACGCAAGCCCTGGACCCCGTTCTCCAGCCTGCCATTGGCGCTCGCGGGCCATCACCGGGCTCACGGCGCTGAGCCCCCTGACGACCCGAACACATGACAGTCCCAAGCAGTCCAGTGCGACAGGCGTGCTGACGGGGGGCCTCGCCAATCAGTCCCTGATGTGCCCCCGGGACGGCTGACGCTGCCAGGTTACTTATCAAGCCCACCACACGCACGTGGAGGCTCCCTGCTGAGGGAGGACACCCCGACAGTGGGCGCAGCCCACACGCGGGACAGTGGCTCAGAGGCCAGGAGGGGCGGGGCAGTGCCGAGCCCTCGGGCGCAGAGCGGGACGCTGCGTTCCGCGCCTCTCTCCCGGAAGAGCCCGGGGAACTCTGCTGCTAGGTCCTTCTCGGGTGCCCTCCCCGGCCCTCCCTGACCCTCAGGCTTTCCCCCCTCACCCTCTGAGCCTCCCCAACAAAGAACCGAACGTCTCCCTCCCAAGGCGAGAGGGGAGCCCCGTACGCGGTGCAGACGTCTGACCGAGCAGCTCCACCGATTTCTGCACCAACTCTGACGAGGGTCTTAACGATTCAGTGGAGGAACCGGGGGTGCGGCTGCCCGGCTACCCGCCAGCTGGGACTCGGGTCCCCCGGGACGTGTGTGCAGGCCCGCAGACAGGTGGAGCCTCGAGGCGCTTCGCTCCTGTGGCCCCTGAAGAGCTGACTCCCCTTTCCCGTCAGAGGCGCGGACGCTCAGCTCCAGGCAATGGCGCACAGAACATTTCAAAAACGCTAGAAGCTTCAATCAGCACACGAGACAAAATTAGGATTCTTTACCACTATTTAAGTGAATGTAGAACCCAAAGTTACTGATTGTTTTTCCGGAGTCTGCCCACTGCCTCTTACACATCTGCTTTTAGAAGAAGGCAGCGTTTTCCAAAGGCTTCTCTCTCCAGCCCTCGAAGGGATTTTAACCCCCCTGCCCCTGAGTAAGGGAGGATCTCAGAGAAGGGCTGGGGTGGCCGGGGGGCTCGGAAGCCACAGCACGGCAGGCTGGAGAGAGGCGAGCCGGGGCAGGGCAGGCAGAAAGGACCACGCACGATAGGAAAGCTGTGCTGGCCAAGCAGTAACGGCCTCCTCTTGCCAAAAGCTGTTCTATTCCAGAAGTCGGGTTAGAAAAGATATTCTTGCTCAGGATAATATTTAAGCAAAAACACCTGAAACAGTTTCAGTGAGGGAGCTCCAAGTTTGGTGCGGAAACTACAAAATCACCCCAGGGCCACCGTGGAAGCAGCTTGGCCCTGGGCCCTACACACCTGAGATCAGGACCCCGGGGGCCCCCCTCCCCGCACCCCACAGCTGCAGGAGTCATCATGGGAAGCCAGTCTAAGGGAGGCCCGCCCCTCCAAGCGCCCCCTCCGCCAGCGGCCAGCAGCTCTACTCCTGCTCCTCCGGATTGCAGGAAAGGGGGTGGGTGTCACAAGAGCGGGCCATGCGGCGCTCCCCAGCTCCTGACACCCAGCAAGTCCCCGGAGAGGGGACCCCAGAAACTGGAAGAACAAGATTGTGACCAAGCCCCAAATCCCAAACTGTGACAGGACCATGGTCTTTAACACTGGGTGGGGGGAGGGGGTTGGGGAGAGAAACACCACGGGCTCCTATTAGCACATGTCGAGGCCTGATTTTAAGGAAACCATACTCTCCTCCTCTTGCCTCTCCTGCCCCCGACTCCCACCGACAGACTCCGCCTGGGTCGCCCAGCAGTGCCCCCCGAGCCGTCCCTCCCTTACCGCAGCCCGTGCAGCTAAGGGTGCCAGGGGGTGAAAGGGATCAGAGAGCACCCGGTCCCCAGAAAGCGCACCCATCACGGCTTTGGAGCGATGCCCTCAGAACCAGGTCAGCATAAGCTTCCCCACGAAGGCTACTTACCTGGGACCAGCCACTCGTTACCTGGGCCAAATACAAGTCCTGAATTTTGAAACTGCATACTCAATGCCTCAGAAGCATTTGAAATGAAATCTCTAAAACGATGTAAAACCACACCTGGAGTGCTGGCTACGAATCTCTCCATCCGACAGCCTGATTTCGCTTCCAAAGTTGAAACCGTCCCCAAGGCCGGCTGACTTTGCTAACCTTAGGTCAGTTAACATTTAGGAACAGAGGACCGTATCTTACAAGCCAACGGGACACGAACATATACCCGGGGACACGACGCACAAACGGCAGGGGCGAGATGCCCCCGGCAGGCCAGCAGGCTTCTCGCGGGGCAGAGCACTGCCATCGGTAACAGAAACCCCTCGCATTCAAGGGGCAGGGTGGGTAGAGCGGATGGCCCCAGCGGGAGGCGCGGGGGGAGGCAAGCAGGCCCGGGAAGCGGGGGCCCGGGAAGCGGGGGCCCGGGGAAGGTGGGGACGGGCTGCGGGAAGAGCACACACAGCCGCTGCTCCGGCACCAGAGCTGGGCGCTGCAGAGACAGGAAAGCCCCCCGGTGTCTGCTTCGCTGAATCGCAGCCACTACTCAAACCGGTGTCAACGAGCAGCATCTCTAGGCTTCATCACAAAGGTGTGCAACACAGAAAACAAACCGAAACGACCAAAATAAGTTAACAAGATAACCGCCGTCTTGAACCTAAGACACGCAGCTCAAAGAACCGGGTCCTCCAGGTGAAACTGGAACTTGCAACTCCTCGCACAGGTAATCGGGACCACGGGCGTGAGAACCCGAGACTGCAGCACCCGGGCAGAAGCAGCTCGGGGTCCCCCGGAGGGAAGCACCCACGGCCGCTCCCACGGCTCTCCCGAGCAGCCACGAGGCCACCAGGGCCAGGGGTGAGGCCCTCCGGCAGGAAGCCACTGAGGACAGAGCCCAGGCGGAGCCACGACAGCCGTCCAGTAAGAAGAGAAGGGGGCAACCTGCACCTGCGCCCCCCCCCACTCTGGGCGGGAAAACAAAACCCAGACCAGCGCCCCCTCTGGAAGCGCCTGGAATCTTCACAAAACGGGGCTGCGGAGTCTGTCCCGGGCCACGGTCGTGCCTTTTTGACCAAAAAACATCGTCAAACAACAACAACAACAAAACCCACACACACACGAGAAAACAAAAAACAAAACAAAAAAAACACAAAAGAAACCAAAACCGCCTTTCCCTTGTTGGAAAAAAAAAACATAAGCAAAAAACGCATCCAACGTGAAGGGTCTCGGCTTCTGTGGCAACAGGCACTTGTGACCACCGCTGCTGGCGCCCTCGGCCCACGGTCCCCAGGACAGCCAGGCTCGGAGGAGTGTGGGGTTTTGTTTAGTGCACAGATTCTCAATCAAAGTGCTACAAACTGCTTCTTTGAAAAAAGATGTTTATTAATAAACAATTTTAATTGTCATAAAATGACTAAAATGGGTTTTAAAAATTAAGGCTCTTCTCTTTCTGTGGATTGCCAGAACAATGTAAAAATAATATCAATCAACCCTGCTGAATGCTTTGTTCCTAAAGTTAAATTTCATAGATTCCTAAACATTTTATGATTAAGATAAAAACTGGCCTATAAATGACAATTAATGGCCGCCCATACTGAACACACACTCCGATCAGGTGTACAACATTCTAATTGAGTAGTTAAGCAAAAATATTCCAGTTAAAGCAGAAATTTTAATTTTAGCATTGAAAGTCATTGTTCCCCACACGGTCATGATTTTCCTAAAATCGAAGTCGTCTAATACAGGAACGCTAACCTTGGGACTCTATATATTCCCAGGAGGGTGACTGACTTGGCTGGCAATTAGTTTGATTATATTTTTTTAAACGTTCTAAGTTGAATTATCAAATGATTCAGAATTACATGGCATGCAGTATCCAAAATTATGGCTCTGATGCATTTAGATTTACATTAAGAGTACGAAGTGCCATTCACATTCATTGTACACCCCACCCTCCCGCAAGAAAAAAATCACTACCTATTCGAGTTCTAGATCTGGTGCAGCATTAAGGATTAAAACTTACCACTTTACCAGGCCTTCCCCATGTGCAAATAAATCCCTCCTGACAAGCAGTGACTAGACAGTCTTCAAGAAAAATTAACACAGTCAGTCTTTCGTGTGCTATCTTTTTACAGATGAGCGGCTCTAACAAGGGAACGTCTTCCATCCGAGGACACAGGGGCGTCCCCAGGGTTTTAGCGGGGTCCGTTTTGGTTTTAGTAACCAGGTTCAGTTTGTCGCTGCTCTTGCTGGAAATGTGTCCCATGCTATGGTTTCGCTTGTGGTCTTTCTCA
Source organism: Lynx canadensis (assembly GCF_007474595.2). Lineage (NCBI taxonomy): Eukaryota > Metazoa > Chordata > Mammalia > Carnivora > Felidae > Lynx > Lynx canadensis. Next base: position 143,240,851 of record NC_044308.2, on the reverse strand, counting down.
TGGTGCCTGTCCTTCCGGTCGTGCAGGGAGAGTGTCGCGAATTTGCTGACCCCGGAAGCGATGGCCCCGTCGGCCACGCTGCTCTTGCTGCCGGCGCTGGAGACGGTGGAATGCGGGAGGCTGTTGGAGCGGGGCAGGGGCGGGGGCGCGGAGTTGCCGGGCGTCGTGACGCTGTTCCCAGTGCTGCCGGCGGGAGGGCTCGTGGCGTTCATGACATTTGTGTGTGTCCTTGCTCTCGAGAGCGGCTGGTGGGGGAAAAGGATGTCTTCCGTGAGGTCCCAGAGGCAGAGCTGCGTGTCCTGGCCCACGGAGCCGAACCGGTACGTGACGCTGACGGGGCGGCTCTCGGCCGAGTTCCGTTTCGACAGCCTGGACTGCGTGCTATTGGCTCGATCTCTGCCGAAATGGAGGAGGTCCTGGAAGTCCTCATCGCTGCCACTAAACTCCATGGGGTCGCTCTCTTCCACGCTAGTGGTATAGGGGTCAAACGCCACAACACTGACCCAGGATTTGTGCCCGTGGCCTCTAGCTATCACTCGGCAGTCTACGAAAGACCAGACCGTCACCAGGTCGTCCTCGCCCCCCGTCACGATGTACTTGCCGTCCGGGCTCCAGCACACACACAGCAGGCCCCCGAAGTAGCTCTTCATCGTGCCGTGCAACTCCACCGAGTCGAAGTTGAACACCCGCAGGAACCCGTCCTGGCTCACACACGCCAAGAACTTGCCGTCTGGGGAGAAAGCAAACTCGTTGAGGGCCCCCTCGCCCACCGTCCACTTAAGGAGAGGGTTCCTCGTGGATTTGCTCTTGCAAGTGTGCACGGCAAAGCTCTCGCCCTGCTTCAGAAGCTGGTAGTGGGGGGCTGTGGTACCACAAGTGTGCTCCACATTATACAAGTACATGTTCCCACTGGCGTGGGCTACTAGGAAAAGGCTTTCCGAACCGGGAACCCATTTGACACAGGTTACGCGTGACTTGTCTATTAGTCTCTGTGAAGACAAAGGAGAACAAGTTATCACAATGGAGCAGCTTTAACGGTCTACTTTTCCAGCAAGAAACGGGTCTGCTTCTCGGTGAGAAGGGAAGTCCGTCCAGGCACCACTGCACTCTCTATCCCGCGGTCGGCCAGGCCAGCGAAGAGCATCTGGGCCCCTTGTGGAATTACTCTCTAGAATCGCGCTTGGGCGTTAGGCCACTGGCTTTCGCTGAGGGAGTCAGTCATTCCACACACACTGTCGACAGCCTACTCTGAGCCACACACTGTACCAGGCGCTGGGACACACTGGTCACAGGGCCAGCCCCCGGGCAACTTTCGTTTCTTAGGCTAGGAGCGTCTGAATCTGTGATTCCTGGCACCTACACACAGCATCCTCTCTACGAAGACCCCCGGGAAAACCTCGCGGTCCTCACAGCGGGGAGCGCTACGCCTCCTGGCCCCTCTGCGTCTTATGGCGGCGATGTAAGTCATGTGCTGACTACACCTGCCCCCCTGCTGTGGCCGCTCCAGGGTGGGCAGTCCCTGTGCAGCCGCTGGCAACAGCACACGGGACTTCAACGCACACTTCCTGGGCTCCACCTCAGCCCTGGCTTCACTGAAACTTCCTCACTCCCAGTCGCTGTCCTGTGTGCATCTTTCTAAGCACTTCCTCCAAATCTTCTCTGGAACAGGGTGGTGTTTAAAGAAACAAACAGGCGATTGATGCAGGAGGATGTGCCTGCCCACGGCCGCTCTGCTCCGTGCTAATTTCTGCTCCACTGACCAGCCGTTCCTTTAAAAAGCACACATCGGGAGTCCGGCCTTTAAAACCAGAGAACAAAAGGCCAAAGTAAAAACCACCCCAAGGCACAAGAAGCGCGCGCTGCCCGGCTGGCGGACCTGGCCGCGGGGCTCACGGTGCCCCTCTCCGGGGTGCCCGGTCCCCGATCACATCACCAGAAACCATCCACAAGTGCCTAAGACTCCCACGTTTGTAGACACTCCTCCTCCCAAACATTCCCGGCACCCGTCTCCCCGGGAGCCCAGCAGACCCCGGTGGGTGGAACGTACCGCTTCACCCAGCGGCCGGGACTCCCAGCCCGAGCCTCAGGGCCGACGCAAACCGCCCTCCCTCCCCCGCCATCTGCCTGGCGCGCACATCCTGCGTGCGCAGCCTCTTACAGAAAATCACAGAACGTGAAATAACCTGTTGTCTTCACAGAAGAGATGAACGAACCCTGCAAGCTCCTGCAGATTACTAGACCACGCAAGGGGAGAGGAGGGAGGCCTGGCCCTGCACGGCACGCGGGGCCCGGGGGGTCGGGCAGGGGTCACCGAGCGGCAGGTGACGCTGCTCACTGCCCCGGTGTGGGAGCTGCAGGCCGGCCCGGCCGGCCCCCTTAATTAACACAGACGCACAAGCTGGCCTTGGGGACACAGCCGACGTTCTCGTCCCTCTTTCCCTTCCTACCCGCCCCCAAAAGGCACCTGACCTACTCCGACGCGGGCAACCTGAAAGCCCAGCGACCACTCTGGCAGGGTCTCCCTCAGGCCTTCACTGCTTCTCCACAAGAGGTTCCAGAGGTGACTTCGGGGCCTTCCCCACCCATCGGACCCTGCTGTACCCACCGGGCCCAGGCTGCCCCAGCAGGCCTCAGGCCGCCGTGGCCCTCGGCCCCTGGGGTGGCGGCCCGGTCAGGCGGTCGGGGGCTGCAACGCCGACTCGGGCTGGCGGGCGGGCGGCCGGGCCGCCGTCCTTCCCCCGACCCCACGGCTCTCGGTTCCTGCACCTCACGCGTCACCACAGCCAGATCGCGGTCCTGCCCGCACAACACCTCTGCCGCTCTCTCCTGTGTGGAAATTTTTAAGGACAGACTTAAAAACTTCCAGCACTGTGCTTAGAACATTTCGCGTGCCGCTTAAAGAGACACAACAAAAATAATTCGTGAGAATTCCAACTCGTAATACTGTCCGACAAACGTGAGGCGTGAAGGGAGATAGTTCCAGCACTACGGTTACAGCAAAGGTTCCTGGGAGGACAGAACCCACTTAGAGCTTTCATCCCCGACTGAAAAGGGGCACGGAGATGAGTGCCAGCAGATCTGTGGGCGCACCTGACGGACAAACCGCGGAGCCTCCACTCTGCGCCCGCCGGGCGTCTGAGCACACACGGGTCTGCCCCAGCACCTGCCAGTCCGGCCCAGCAGCGCAGGCGACCGCGAACCGCGACAAGCCAAGGCCCCCGGCGCCAGCTCGAAGGCGGAAGGGGCGCTCCCTAGCAGGTCACGTGCTCAAGCGTGGGGAAAGCACGGGCCTCGAGGGGCGGTCCCCGGGTCTCCTCCGGGTCTGGGGCACGCCGGACAGCGGTGCCGACTTCCCACTGGAGGATCTCCTCTGCGTGCCGGGCACCGGTAAGGAAGGGGCTCTGCACACACGCTCTTTCACCTCAAAATTACCCTGCAAGCTCAGCTTTTGCTTTGTTTGAATAGGTGACCCATTCGCAGTGCACACGAAAGTCTGCCGGAGAAAGCCTTACTCACGTCCCCCTCCTCCATTCCAGAGCACCTGTCCCCAAGTCACTGTTCCTAAGCTTCCTGCTTCTTTCTCCAGAGCGTCTGCGTCCACGGACAAGGCCGATGTGGATGTGCTCAGTACCATGTCTGTCCATCTGTCTGTGCTGGTACAAAGACAGCTTCCGGGGAGCCTGAGTGGCTCGGTCGGTTAAGCGTCCAACTTCAGCTCAGGTCACGATCTCGCGGTTTGTGGGTTCGAGCCCCACATCGGGCTCCGTGCTGACAGCTGGGAGCCTGGAGCCCGCTTCCGATTCCGTGTCTCCCTCTCTCTCTGCCCCTCCCCCACACATGCTCTGTCTCTCTCAAAAATAAACATTAAAAAAATTCAAAAAGGAAAAAGGACAGCGTCCTCGTTCCCTCCTACAGCTGCAGAGTATTCAATGATATGGCTGCACTGACAGACGTGCGTGTCGCAGTGGATGACCCCGCATACATGGCAGTTTTCACGGGTATGCGCATACATGCAGGGTGAACCCCACTAAAACAGCTGGGTCAAAAGGTATATACATCTATGATTTTCACAGATACTGCCAAATCGCCTTCCACGGAGGACAGAACCCTGTATTTTCATCAGCAATGTAAGAGCACCGTTTCCCCACAGAAAGGCAGATGTTCTCCCCGGACTGCCCACCAGGAGACAGAGGCGCACAGAGGTCAGGTAACCTCCCTGCCGTCCCATTCACTCGCCCACTCACCCGTTCATTCGCTCGCTCGTTCACTCACTCATTCATTCACCACCCTCTTCTTCTTCTTCACTGAATGCATTCATGCCAGGCACGGACACAGCGCCGATTAAAACAGACGGACATTCCTTCCTGTGTGGCATTTACGTCCGAGTGGGAGGGGAAGACCGTGAGACCCGCAAGATCTGATGGTGCCGAGTGCTGTGGAGAAAAACAGAGCAAGGAGAGGAGACACGGTGCCGATGGGGAGGAGGTCACAGCGACTTCCATTTCCAGCAGGAGCAGGAGGGCCTGGCGGGACTCTGTCCGGCGGTGAGGGCTGGCTGCAGGCTGCCAGGTGCAGTGGGAGACTGGGAGCAGGGACAGGCAGCGAACCCAGCCCCGGGCATCCGAGGGAAAGAAGGGAACCAGGGCAGGTTGGACAGACCGGGCAGGGTGGGGTGCCGTCTCCCGTGCCACCCACAGGCATCGACTAAGGCTAGGGCCAACGCCCGCCGGTGCCCAGAAACAGGACATGAACCCACCTGGGACGCACAGCCGGGGAGGGAGGCACACTCTAGGCCTAGCTAGCGGAGTCCCTGAATTTAAACAGCTCTGGTTATTATTTGGTTTGGGTTTAACAAAAAAGGAAGAGAAGAGAAAGCATTTTACTCCTTTTTTTCAAATTAAGAAACAAATACCTGGAACGTTTTATTCGATAAATACAAAGAACAAAGCCCGGTCGCTACACCGTAAAGGTGTATTTTCGCTCCTGAAAATGTCTAGTGAAAAAGGGAAAGAATTTTAGCGCTCCATGCTAAGGAACGGGACTACCCTGTTGGATTCTCCAGTATCGATGGGGCCCTGATCTGGACACGCACAGGGAGGAAACCCCTCAGTAGAAGCTGGGCCCTTCTGAAGAGTTCCTGAGCACATTGGGGCAGGAAGGACCACATGGAGAGCGGCTCGGGACGGAGCAGTCCGGGTCAGTCTGGGGACGTGAGTGGCACCTGTTTTGGCTGGAGCCCTGAGCTGCAGGGAATGAGGTCTGCAACTGGAACCAGGGCTCAGGATGGTGAAGTCTCAGGCTAAGGGGCTTTGGGCCATGACCTTAAAGCCCTGGGAGCTTGAAGCGTGTCTGAAGTGAGATGTGCTGTGTGTGTAAAATAGACACTGGGTTCTGAAAACTTGAAAAACTATGGAAACTCTCTCATTCGTAATTTCATATTGCCTAATGTTGAAATAATATTTGGACTATACAGAGAAAATAAAAATCTGAATTTCACCTATTTTTAACTTATTTAACGTGCTACTAGAAAATAGAAGATTGAATCTGTGGCTCACACTGTGTTTCTACTGACAGTGAGGCTGCAAGACAGCGAGGAAGTGAAGGCTTCTGAAGAGGAAAGCGATGGGATAAAGAGAAACTGTCCCACTGTCCCTGGCAGAAGGTACAGCATGGAAGACGGAGGGCGGGGGGGGCAGGAGAGAGGAACCGGTTAGGAGGCTGTGACAACCGTGTGTGGACAAAAAGGTCTTGAACTGGATGGTGGCAGCATGGCAAGATGGGCTGTTTAACAATGGACTAGGCCGGAGGCAGCAGGAGGTATGGGGAGAAGCGGGTATGACTGCTGCTGGGCTTGGAGCCTGAGCGACTGGGCCACAAAAAGAAGGATGGGATTGGGGTCATGCTGGGAGAAATCAAAGTGTCCCCATCCAGTGGGCAAGGAAGACCAGGAAAGCAGCTGAGAACAGGCAGAGCCGCATCTGTGGCATCCCAGGATCCCCAAGGAAGGATCCCCAAGCACGGAGCAAGAGGAGAGGGTGACGCTCTGCAAAAAACCCACTTCTGCAGGACAAAAGCAGAAGGAAAATCAGAGAAATGAAGGAAATCAGAGAGGAAGGGGCTGGTGCTGAGTGGCTGCCCCAGGCCAGGAGCTCAGCAGAACCACAATGCTCCTCCATCATGTGACAAAGTCTCTGAGGTTGGCTCTATCTACACACCAGGAAGGGAGGCTCGGAAGGAGGCCGTGACTCCAGCAGGGCCCAGGCAGGCAGAGCAGGAGCAGGGAGGCTTCCTTAGAGAACACAGGGAGTTCTGAGTCTGAGGGACCAGGGAGAGGAGTAGGCGGGATCCAGAGGAACCCCCCCCCCCCCCCCCCCCCCTGCTCCCAGACTGCAGAGGAGAAGCCCAGGGGACACTGACAAGTGGCAGAGGAAAAGGAGTGGAGGAGAGTGTGAGCCCCATTCCAGCACACCAGCAGAGGGAGGATGGAGCGGGGCAGGTGTTCGGGGAGGGGGCCGAGGGCAGGGAGGCGGCAGGGAGACTCAGACAGTCTCTGGTAGGTCACCTGGACCGGCCGCTGGGTTTCCATTAAAGAGTCAAATTCTAGAACACTCCAGGCCAACTTCTGCTTCAATAAAAAGCCAAACACAAAATCTGCAGATCCACAGGCTGTCTATGTGTGCCACAGAAGTGGGCTCCCACACCCTCACCTCTCCCCAGTGTTCGCCAGCAGCCCTGCACAATCCCCACCTGAATTCCGAGGAAACCGTCCCTTTTCTGATATGAATCCAGTAAAACTCAAACACCAAAACTAGCATCGCTAATGGCATTAACAGACTAGATTTTCTAACTATGATAAACTAGTTAAAAGGAAGCACGAATAAAAATAAATCTGTAACCACATAAGGTATCATTGCTAAAAGCACTTAGTTATCTTTTCATTTTTTTCTACTACTATCAACATGACAAGCAGGAGAAAATTATTTGGGGGCAATGGGTGTGAATTTTAGAATGCAGATATTCATTTATAACAAAAATACTAAAGCAAACAATTCAAAAACCACAGCAGCTGCTGGAAAAGCCATAATGTAGCCACAAGGAAAATTGGCGACTAAGGGCTTTGCTGATGTAAATGCATTTAAGGAGAGCTGCTTCCCTCAGGAAGCATGAGGAAAGGGTATTTCAAAGCCACCTAAAAGGTGATCAGATGTCATTTTATCTATGTGAAAGCTTTAAGGAGCTGATCGATTGATCGTTATGCGCTCATTTCCTTCCTCTGATTAAAAAAAGCAACAATAAAAACAAAGCGACCAACATACCCACAACCACTCTTTTGTCCCCAAAGTGGACAGATGGCTGCAAGGCTCGGCCTGGCTCTACCCTCCCGGGGATGCTGGGTGTCCCAACGAGAGAGAAGACGTGGCCTCGCCTCCAGTGGGCCCTTCAGTTGGACCACGCCTAAAGGCCACAGGAGCACGGACCCACCCAGTGTGACGGCCCTCGCCTTGCATGAGAGGGAGCAAAGCGAAGACAAAAGGGTCTCACTACATGTCAGCAACGACAGAAGCCACGATGACAAGCACAGGTGGGGTTTTACATCTCACTCATCTTACCCGACAATCAAAACATACTTGAAGATCCTCTGAAGTTACTACTCTCTGGATACACCCCTGAAATGATGAGAATTTCTAGAAAGACAAACAAGTCTGAGTTCATCATCACACACAAAGTGATACCATAACCACTAGCAGTAAAAAGCGAACCCCCAGCCCTTCCAGGTGCTTCACAAGAGGCTGAATGCTCCCGGGGTGGGAGGGTGGGGGGCTCTGCTCCCCAGGAGCCTGTGTAGGGAAGGCACACTCCGCGGTCTGGGAGCTCAGCGGATGTGCCCCGTACGCCCAGCAGAGGCCCACAGGCATAGCGCCCACACAGCGCCACAAAGAGAAACCCAGGAGCCGCGGAGAGACTGGAGAAGCAGACCTGCAGACACCGCTCCCCCACGGTGGCTGAAAAGGACCGGCGCTCCCTCTCTTCTGGGCTGAACAGGTATGGAGGCCGGGCCGTGTGGCGGGACAGGGACACTGGCGGGGTGAAGGGAGGAGGGCTCACCTCTCTGATCAACTGGCCAGACTGGGAGGAGGCGGTCACGGACATCTCTGATGATGGAAGGTGTGAATCTAACAGTCTCACCTCATGAAAACAATAAAAACTACAAAGACGATGAGGTTGACAATGTGTGCTGGGAATTACAGGTGACGCTTCCTATCTTCTCTGCACCTCGATAAGCAAGCATTTACAGTATTTTTCATTTTTTGAGTGAATGGGGGGTGGGGAATCACCTTTTAAGATATACTTGATTCCTAGATAGAAATTTTCATCTACTTTTAATGTCGGGTGGATTTCTAGACTCTAACTCCATTCCATCCATCCATCTACCCGTCCAAACATGTGTGATATTTTCGTGTGCCGGGAACCTGTGGGAAGGAGGTGAAGGTGGAATCGTCAGTACCGCGGTGTGCGCGTGAGTACACGTACGTGCAACGGGCAGCCGCGCGAAACACTCTGGTGAGCCGCACGCGGGACCAGCGTGATAAGCTGCTCCGCCGCACACACGCTCATCCTCTGCCTGGGTGGTCCTGGAAAGGGACTCTTTCCCCCTTTGAAACTGCTGGTATCTCACCTCCCAAGAGGCCCCTCCTTCCAACCCCGGGCGGAAGGTGCTCCCGGGACTCCCCTCTACCTGCAAAGTCTACTGAGCGCCCACCAAGGGCTCCCTCTCTGAGCCCTTTGCGAATCATCTTGCCCTCACCACACCTCCAGGGGGATCTGTCCTTCCCGTCCTCCCGGTGAGGAGAGGTGAGGTCAACAGTGAAGCTCCAGGCTCCGTGTTCCCGGCCGCCGGGCCAACCCCAAGTTGTAGGGAAACACACCAACCGCTGAAAGCACTCCTCTGGAGGCAGCGTGACGGGGGCCAGGGTCTGGGAGGACACAGTCCCTGGCACTCTTCACTCTCACTACGCCTTCACCACAGAACTTTCATCTAATCTCAGGGACGAGAGGGCTATTTACAAACCCAACTTCCGAATTTCTGCCTCTAGTTTTGGGCCCCAGGCCCACGTATCTAACACCTAGAGGCCTTTGAAGCTTATTAAGTACAGACTGGGCCTCCGCTCCCCCAAACCTGCTCCTTCCCAAGCTTACCCGGCATACGGATGACAGCCAGACCCCTCCCCGTGCCCCCGCCTCGGAAGTCGGGCTCCAAGCAGCAGCCTCGGTAATCTTCCAACCCGCTCCCCACCCCCTGCCGGCCCTGTGCCCCTGCTTCACTCCGTGGGCTCGTGCGCCCCAGCCGGGAGCACACCTGGGCCCCGGCCTACGTGGCACAGCCCCGGGGTCTCGCCCTCCCCGGGCACCCTGGGAGCGGCTCTCCTGTGCCCAGTCTCTTTCCTCCGCCAGGGCCCCCACCTGCCCTGCCTCCCGTGGGGACACTCTGTCTCCAGTTCTGTACCTAGAGCACAGCACCTCCCACCTGAGATGCTCTCCCCCGCCCCATTTACAGCGGTCTCCGGCTCCTCTCCCTCCTTCGGCCTCTCTCAGGCCTCTGCCTCCCCACACATCATCACATGTCAGCACTTGACCTAAGTGTGCGTGAGGGGTGGCCGTAGGGCAGGCCCGGAGTGGGCACGTGGTAAGTAACCCAGGTCTGCCGATGGGACGGGACATGGCCACCGCTCTCGTTCAAAAACCCCAGCTCGCACCGGAACAGGTCCCGGCCTCCCGCTGGCCGCGCTACCCTCATTCTCCCCAACCCAACCCGAGTGCTGGCAGGCGTTCTAAAGGACACATTTGACACGGGCACTCCCTTGATTAAAAGCCCGAAGCTACCCCTACAGCCTCCAGCGTCAGATCCACATTTCTCGGCGTGTCAGGACTTTGACCATCTGGTTCCGATTTCTCTGTTGGCTCCGACTCTCTGAGGCCCTCGTGCTGAGTTGGTCACGCCTGGTCACCCAGCACTCCTCGGCACACCAAGCTGTTTTCTCCAGCTGTGAAGGCCTCTCTCACACTTTCCCAATTCCTATAGCTTCTTTCAAGACCCAGAAGAAGTATCACCTTCTGGAAGTCTTCTAGACTTCCTCCATCGAACTTAACTTTTGCCTTATCTCAGGATACTTGATACATGCTAAAGAATACGGTTAACACATATCCCTTGGCACACGTCCCAGTACCCTGTCCGTCCACCTCACTAAACTGGCGGCTCCTAGGAGCACAAGGGTTTGCCTGTCTGGCGACCACACGCGGTGGGGCTTACAGTGTGTGACCAGGGAGCCCTCGTGGAAGTGATTTCCAGTTCCAACTCTAGCGTCAACTCTCTGCCTGCCTGGGACAACTCACTTACCTTCTCTTGGATTGTCCTTGTCTGTAAAGGGCAGCAGCTACCCGACTGACGGCGCGGAGGACAAACGTGAGCCGCCCCCAAACCTCTAAATCTTACACCATGGCCTCTGAGAGGACATGCCTCTGACGACCCTGCTCTTACGCATCCTGACCGAAACCTGATGAGAATGGTATCCGCACAGCCAAAGAACTTCCTTACTGTGAAAGCCAATCAAATCTCAGCCTCAAGCTATAAACGCCAAGTTGGCACTTAAGCACACACAGCCCAAGCATTCTCAACAGCCATTTTTCACATGAAATGGAAGACCAGTAGGGGAAAACTGAGGCTTCGATCGCTGCGTGAGGAGCTGCTTCCTAGCCTGCGATCCCTCCGCTGTCCAGAGCAGGGGACGGATGCCGCCGATGCCCTCAGGGCCCTGAGCCTCCCACCTCCCCCATGATGACACACAAGCCCTCCTTGTTCTCTCAGTGGCATCCTGTGCCATCCTCAGCCAGAGCATCCCCCGACCTCGTTTAACCAACAGCCCTTTAGGTGGCTGTAATCTCTCCCCCTTGTGTCCCCCACCCAGACACAAACCAAATTCAGTTTCCGGTGGCAGGTGCAGAGAAGGCCGGCTGCTCCCCGCCAATGGCCACCAAAAAAAAAACAGAACAAAAAATAAAACAACAACAACAAAACCATTCGGCTAGGAAGAGATCACTTCCCCAGGTACTATTAATAAGATACGTCGGTCAATAAAACCATTTTCTACTTAAGACTTTTAAAAACAGAGAATCGGAGTAAATACTGCTCTTCTATAGTTCTGTCAGTCCATAGGGCAAGTCCCGTCTCCAGTCAAGTCAGATGAAACCAGAAGCGGAGATGGCGTGGTTCACAAGATCTCGCCGAATCCGCTGGCGATGCCAGACAGAGACGGTGGATGGGGACCGGCGGGGGTGGACAGCGGCATGCCGTGACAACTACAAAAGAATCCGAATTTTAACTGCAACTTTGCGTCAAATTGAATATTCCTGCCCACAAAGAATTATTTCTTATAAACCAGAATCCATAATGCACTTCTGTTCCAAGTTAATGACAGCAAAACCAGGCAACAGTGCAAAACCACCTGTCCTTCCTGAGGGATCCCAGGTGACCTGACCCTCACACATCAGGGTTGAGGGGACAAGTTAACGCTGCGGACCCGGGGCTTCTACGTCAGCAAGCCCACTGTATCTTTTCCATTTGCCGGGAGAGTCACACAGAAGAACATCGAATCTGCAATGGCAACTCTTGGGGCCAAAAGCCACTCCGGTAGCTTTAACAAACAGAATCTATCTGGCAACTTCTATCTGCCATGTTTAACAGTTCTGACATGTTCCTGAACACACGGCTCCTTCCAGAGCAAAACTGGAGATACTAGAAACCCAGCACATGCTGTAACACTGGCAAAAGCTGTGTCATGTGATCCAATTTTAAGTGCCAGGACTTCAAACTATGTCAAAGGTGATTTTACAGCAAATATTTAAGAGAAAAAAAACTACTCATTAGCCAAACACGTGTCAAACACAGACACAAAAGGCTGGGTTACAATTTAAGCAGCCTAAGGAATTATTATCAGGTTCTTTGATCTGCATGAAATTTTCTGGTGATGTGAACAAGGTCTGGAGTTCTGTATTTTCTTATTTAAATGATAAAACACCAAGTATCAGCTTCGTCCCTGCCCCCATTATGAAAGAGTTTCAAAGCACCTGCTCTAGACACCTGAGCACGCTCCATAAAAAAAAAAAAAAAACGCATAAAACCATTATCCCAAGGAAGAACAGGTAGAATTCAACGAGTTAATTCACCACATTTGAAAGGGTAACACTAGGTAGGACAGCTGAAAGAGTGAGAAATGGGCTTGGCCCAATGTGGAAATGAAGGCCCACTGCCCTTGGTAAGAATGTGTAAATTCTTAAAGGGATTCTTAACGGCTAAGACAGGGTGCTACTTACTTCCTCATTAAATAGTTTGCTAGTTTCTTTTTTGATTGGATCTATAAGCTGGACTTGGCCTGCGGAAAAGCCCACTAGGAGAGAGACACTTTCTGCTGTGGCTGTTAGGTGGTTGAAGTCATGACAAGTAGGCTGTGTTCCTTTGTATATCCTTTTATCTATTGGTTTACTCAAGTCAGCAGCCTGGAGGAGAAAGAGAAAAATACATACGGTAAACAGCACATTGAGATGAGAAATCTAACAGTTACACTATCTTATACTCTATTATGATGTTCAATCTTAAAAACAAAGGTATTTTAAAAAATTTTTTTTCAGTTTTCAGCATTTTGTAAAAGCACTTTCACACACATTAGCCAATTTGATAACATTAGACTCTTTACAACTATTACTTTCACAACTCATTCTTCTTCAAATCTCTTTAACAAAGACTCCTGGACTTCAGGAGGGAAAATCCTTGAGATGCTAAATTCAGATTTGTAAAATGCATTCATTCCAAGCATTTTCTAACAGAGTGCCTCTAACCACATAAAAACTCAGCTTGCAAATAGATCTATAGCATCTAAACGCTCACTGGTGAGTTACCTGTAGCCCAGGGGTTCTCAAAGTGTGGTCCCCAGGCCAGCGGTGGCAGCAGCAGCATCACCTGGAAACTCAGAAATGCAAATTCTCAAGCCCCACCCCAGACCAAATGAATCAGAAACTAGAGGGGTGGGCCCAGCAAGCCTTCCAGGTGATTCCGATGCCCACTCAGATTTGAGAATCACTGCTGCAGCCAATTATAAGCAAGAGCCTTCTTACTGGGTCGCGGTCCCTCTTCTGTATTAGCTCTTGGGTTCCTTTCATTTATTGAGCCCACACTCGAGGTGCACGACACACATCGCCTTTTACCCTTACGATGATCATTCAGAGCAGAGAATACTGCCCCATTTCACAGATGAGAAAACAAGCTCAGGGAGGTTCGTAACTCAGCCACGGTCACCATACCTACCTAAGTAAGTGGCTAGATGTAGAACCCTGGTCTGTTTGACCATAAAGGACATGGGAGGAACACACACCCAACACACCCCAAAGTCAGAAGCAAATGACTTCTGACTTGGACCAAAAGTGATTTTTCATTGCACCTCCCCCTCAATCCCTAAAAGTACGACTTTTTTCCTTCACGAGAAATGCTCCACGCCATCTAATACGCTGGGCTGATATTGTGGAAATAAAGGACACCACCCTCCAGTCTTAGTTGAAAGTCACAGGCGCAGACAACTAGGTTGCTGAGCGTGTCCTCTGACACGACCACTCCGGCCCTGGGCACTGCTCTGGGGCCATGGCCCCCGCTGTCTGCTGACCAAACCCCTGTGCTAGGTTCTAAAGATTTCTTTCTTCCAAAGGGGCCTGTGCCACTGTGCTGAGTAGTCTAATGTTTCATTTTTTCAAATAACACACATAAATACTGAGTAGAAAGGAGGACCTCAAAATTATAGGCATCTTTGAGCAAACTCGAAACCCCAACATCGGCAAGTCTGGACCGAGTGGAACAGGAACTCTAAGAACACAGGGCAAAGGAACGAAGATACATGCCATGCGGACACTCTCCCAGCCTCACCTCAGTTAAAACGGAGATGAGAATCTCTGTTCTACCAACCTCATGGATTGTCTGGAGGATGAAATAAGAGAATATATACATGAAAGAGCCCTGAAAAGTGTAACATAAAGACACAAAACACAAGGAAGATCTGACTTTGCAGCAAGGAGGAAAAGGGGCCGGCGGGGCTGGGAGTCAGCGTGGAGGTGGGCTGGCGGCCGTGCTCAGCAGAGGGCTGAGGGCTGCAGAAGCCGAGAAAGCCACCACCCCCCCAGACAGGGACAGGGTGCCTGTGGGAAGCCGCCCCCGGGCTGGACCCTAAAGGCAGGGAAAAAGCAGCTAGGCTAAGGGACCACAGCAAATCATTCCAGAGCAAAGGGGTATCAGCAAACGTCAGAAGTGCCCAAAACAGAAAGTGAAAAAACACTGGCAGCTAGTGACAAAGAACAAATCTGAAATAGGAACAATTAAGTTGTTACATGATCTCTGTATCAGCAGGTATAACTCTTTGAGAATTTTTTTTTTTTATTTTTTTAGAGCTTGCTTTGGGAACTTCCCCCTTCAAGAATATATCTAAAATTATGCCCAAAACTATAAAAATCAGTTCAAAGGCAAGCCAAAAACTGACAGAGAAAATATACTACTGTTTAATGCTCATACATGAGCAAAAGAACACACACTGGCTCCAGGGACAACAGAGGAAGTGAAAGCTCTGGACTGGATGTTCCAAGTATCATCACTAGTACAGAATTAACCTTACAGATCCCTCACAGTAACCACATCAGCCTCAGTTCTTGGGAGACTTCTTTTACATCCCTACCTCCCACCAAGGAACTCTACTGAAAAGATGTCATCTGGAATTAGATCATATGTGCACAAACGCCTCAAGTATTTTAAATGCCAACTGAAAGACTTCTACTCTTAAATGGTGTAAATATTCCCCAAACGTCTTATTTACTAATTTGCTTAACAATTTTCTTCCTAGATCACTGCTTTCAAAGGGTACCAGTTTGTGAACAGTTTACTGGTCTGCAGTCAAGACTGAGCACAGAAATTAAGAATAAACATTTAGGGGCACCTGGGTGGCTCACTCGGTTGAGCATCCGACTTCGGCTCAGGTCATGATCTCACAGTTCGTGAGTTTGAGCCCCGCGTTGGGCTCCGTGCTGACAGCTCAGAGCCAGGAGCCTGCTTCGGATTCTGTGTCTCGCTCTCTCTCTGCCCCTCCCCTGCTCATGTTCTGTCTCTTTCTGTCTTTCAAAAATAAATAAACATTAAAAACAATTTTTTTTCAAAAAAAAGAACATTTAGAAACTTTTTATGGCAATCAGGGTAATTTTGTATCTGTCGACTCTACTAAAAAAATTAGAATTTATACTCTGCACATCTTTTTCAATTTTGTTTTCCAGTAATTTTGTTTTTATTTTTAGAAAAGTATC
Organism: Lynx canadensis; assembly: GCF_007474595.2. Taxonomy (NCBI): domain Eukaryota; kingdom Metazoa; phylum Chordata; class Mammalia; order Carnivora; family Felidae; genus Lynx; species Lynx canadensis. The sequence continues at coordinate 143,225,467 of NC_044308.2, read as the reverse complement.
AGTTCCAATGGATTGGAAATTTTTGAAATTGGTCCTTCAACACTGGTGAAAGGCACTGTTCTAGAAGGCACAAAAGTAGACGCGTAGGCCCAAGAAACAGTCAGAACACCTCTTACCTGAGGTCACTCCTGTCCCCACCCCCCACAGCACCCATCGTACTAGAACCAGAACAGCACAACCCACCAGGCAACATGGCGCCTACCACAAGCAGGGATTACCTCGGAGCCTCAAGTGACCGCTGGGCCTGTACCCACCATAAGGATCCGCCACTGGGGCCTGAGCCCTCTGGAGCCCAACCCCAGAGCGAGGAAAGTCAGGTTACCGGAACCTGCCTTTGCTCAAACCGTGCCACCATCTGTGACTCATCTTGTCCTTCTTCAGCCAATCCTCAAGTTCCCTTTTCCCACTGATGTGCTTACTGGTGGCCTATTTCTTCTTCCTCCTCTTCCCCTCTTCTTTGGGGATGGCGGGGCGGGGGGGGGGGGGGAGGAAGGGTGGTGAGCTCACACACCTTTTTAGTAGTGGCAGTAACTACCTGAGTCGGCCACACCTCTTCTGCACAGGGTCATCAGTCCCTGACAGGTGGCTTCCCTGGCAGACGCAGTCTGGCAGAAGGAGAAAGAACCGGACTCTGGAGCCAGGCAGGCTCCCCTCTGGGCAGCCAGGAGGCCTGGGGCAAGGTGCTCCCTTCCTCTCCAAGAAGAAAGCCCCCTGACAACGGATCTGAGGCACAGAGCATGCGCACACAACTCAGCCGCTAGCTGCCTCTATGAATCTGCCCCTGTCAGGTCCCACCTCTCTGGTCAGACCCTTCAGGAGCTTCTCACCTTCCATCACACCAGAGTGTGGAAGGCCGGACACGACTTCCGCCTGCAGAACACTTCCTGGGCCCCGGCAGCCTCACATCACATCTGTAGTCTCAGCCACCCCTCCGGGGGAGGGGGCAGGAACTGCTGCAGGAATATTCCGGCCCCAGGGCCTGGTGGGGCAGGTCCTGAGGGTGCTGCAGGCTCAAGGCCCCTCTCTCTTGGCGGCCCCTCTCTCTTGGCTTCGGGAGGCTGCCCCGCTGGTTGCAGCTGGGGAATTTCACCCAGTGGTCCAAGCCCCCCACCTCCAACAGGCTTCTTCCCAACTAGCATTCTTTGGGTTGGCTCCTTCCTCCGAACTCTCAAGTACTTAATTTGTTCCACAGAATTTAGTATTTAATCACTTACACTATTACAGTATTGTTTCATGTCCATTATCATTGATTACAATAAAATTACAATTACAATAAAAATTATAATAAAAACTCCCTTAAGGAGAACTTCGTTAAGTAGTTACCACTGTATTATTCCATAAAATCGGTTTTTGTGTTGCAGCTTTCTGGCGACTTCTGCACAGATAAGTTATCGACACTTGAGATGTTTTTAATGTATCTGCATCCTAATTACTGCCAGTTACCTGAATTCTTAAACATGAACTTACAGTGCAACATAGTTAAAAAATCTTACCGATTTTAAGAATTAGATCACATTTGGTTACTCAGCCCCAAAAGAGCATCCCGTCTGTCACAAATGCTCAGTGTCTGCTACCTGCATAAAAGTGCAACGATTTCACTTTTTTCAGGGGTAAGATTAAATCCTACCCATGCTCATTCGTTTCTGCATAAGGAGTCATTGATTACAAATAATTTGTCAGTGTCTCATTCTCAACAGGGAAGTTTTAAATGATGGCTTAAGAATTCCTACTACAGACACGAGCTGGTCATCAAAATCCTCGATCAAGAAGTACACACTAAAATGTCAAAATGTCACGCTTCCCTTTCCAGTATCACAAAGGTCTGCAGAAGCAGCCCTTTTATTCCGGCTCACATCTGCACCCCAGACCCCCACCCGGCCTGCTGGGGAACGCCCCGCAAAAGGAAAGCCCCCACAGGCTCAGCGGGCCTACTTGCCACTGTCAGGGTCCCACACCCTGGCCCAGCCCTTGCCCTTACAGGAACTCCGAGAAGGCATGTGGGCCTGCGCGGAGCCCCCTTCATGGCAACCTGCTACTTGACCCTCCTGAGCGCCCAGAAGCATTTTATGTGGTATGGAAAATATCTCCGAAAGACCGGTTTTGAAAAGTGCACGTCAGAATATTATTATACACGGGAGGCGGCAGTGTTGCTAATCAAGGCGGGCTTTAATTTTCCTACATTTAATATTCTCCCTCCCCATCTGAGAACCACCTCAGAGAGAATCAGTCCCACAGAACTTGCCAGAAGACAGACCCTCCACCCATTTCTGCACATCCAACTCATCCCACACACTACGCCAGATTCATCTCCGTGAAGCCTTCGGTCACCCTCCCATTTCAAACCTCCGTGGCTCTGCCCCGGCGCTGGCTAAACCCCTTGGCCTGGCACCCACGGGCCTCGCTGCCGTGGCCTCATCACCCCCACGCCCTCCAGAGGTACTTGTTCACATGCTGCCTGTCCTCTTTACACCTTCTGGCCTTTCCTCACACCCCTTCCTTCGCTCAGAATACCTTCCCCATGGGGCGCCTGGGTGGCTCAGTCGGTTGAGCGTCCGACTTCGGCTCAGGTCACGATCTCGCGGTCCGTGAGTTCGAGCCCCGCGTCGGGCTCTGGGCTGATGGCTCAGAGCCTGGAGCCTGCTTCCGATTCTGTGTGTCTCCCTCTCTCTCTGCCCCTCCCCCGTTCATGCTCTCTCTCTGTCCCAAAAATAAATAAACGTTGAAAAAAAATTTTTTAAAGAATACCTTCCCCATGCACAGCGTCCATACAATCCTGCTCACGGCGGCCCCAATGTCCTGACCTCCTCATCTCACCTCTGGGGAGCACGCTTTCGCCTGACCTTCCCCGACCGCCATCACTACGGGCCACATGCATCGGCTGTAATGTTAACTGCATTGCATACACCGTGTAAGTCCAGCTCCTTTTAAAAGCAAAAAAAGTCAGGAGGCTGCTGAGTCACTGAAGGCCCAAATGAATTGGTCGAAAATAGCCGGAGCAGCCCCGGTGACACAAAGGTCTCCGTTACGCCATTTAAAAGTCAGAAGAGAACTGACACCATGCTTTCTATGATCATTCCTCTTAACCACATCTCAGACGACCAAAACAGGAACCAGAGATGAACAAGGGACAACTTCCCAGGGCCACAAAGGATCACCTACTTGGAAAGAAGGAACATTTGGAGTCCTATCTCGAGACCTGGGATCCAAAACAAGCCAGATTACAGACTGTTCCAGTTTTCCTGGGGAGGGTGGAGGCTTGGGGTTTCCAGGGTCTAGGGCTGGACCACACCTAGCTGGGCATCCTGGACGACACGTGGGGAAGTGGAGGAGCCCTTCGAGTCCCAGATGCGGATAGATGCAACTTCAGCCACTCAGAACTGAGGTAGATTCACTTTGTGAATAAAGCTCAAAGTACTCTTTAACCAAAGCGCTCTTCCCCACAGTGGAAAATACCCCGGGCTCTGACAGAAACACCACAGTGATTTCCAAACGTCCTCACTGCCCCCCTGCCCGGAAGCAGAAACAAAGGCTGATCGTGCGAAACCCCCACCCAATCCACCTTTCTCATGGTTTCTTCAGCTCAACAGCTACTCCCAAAATATCTGCATAATTGAGTGGTACTTAAAGAGTTATCTAACACGGACTTAAAATATGTATCGGGGCAGTAAGAAGTCAACCAGGTTTGGGATCTCCTCTCCCAACAGGAGGAAAATGTCAATCATCTGTACAGTTTCAGTGTTTCAAAAAGGACAGAAACTTATCTGCCTCCTTCACCGCTCTATCTCCAACACCTAATAGAGGGCGTGGCGTGTGAACGGTATCATTAATATTTACTGCAGAAATGAAACAATTCTAAAAGCGGAAGGAAAAACTTCCACAGCCAGAAGTACATAAAAGCAAATATGTGGGGGTGCCTGGGTGGCTCAGTTGGTTAAGCATCTGACTTTGGCTCAGGTCACAGTCTTGCGGTTTACAGGTTCGAGCCCCACACTGGGCTCTCTGCTGTCAGCATGGAGCCTGCTTTGGATTCTCTGTCCCCTCCTCTCTCTGCCCCTCCCCAGCATGCCCGGTCTCTCTCAAAAATAAACAAACACTTAGGGGGGGTAAAAAAAAAAAAAGCAAATGTGTGGTCTGCTGCTGACCAAACTCCCAACCAACAACTAACGTCTTCTTGGGTGCCCGTCTGTGAAAGAAAACAATCTCCGTGAGCAAATATCAGCACGTCACTGTCCGGCTTACAAAGCACCTCTGCGCATCGGTTCTTTTGGCCCTCCTTACGCATCTGTGTGCCGGGGACTCCTGCCCCTGCATTTTATAAGGAGGCAAACAGAATCTGCAGTCAAGACGAGGCGGAGTCCAGCCCCTGTGCTCCCGTGCCACGGGGCGCCGACGGGCAGCTGACGAGGCACCGTCTGAGGCCGCACCTAGATCTGCAACCCCATCACTCGCCCGGGTGGGAATCAGACACCCCAGCCTTGATCGGTGTGGCCCAGACTCCAGGGCTCCCTTCTCAGTGCATCCACCCCGCAGGGCTGTTTCGTTCACAGGAGGGAACAGGCTAGAGTCGCGCCTGGCACTTCAAAGGCACTTGAGAAAAGTTCTCTTTTCAACTCACGTTTCTCCTTGTGCATATGTGAGGATTTGCCCCCGACCACAGACAGGCTTTGAAAACCCTCATCGTTCACTAATACCTTCAAAGAAGTATACAGAAGGAAAACAGGGTTCTTTCTGCCCTAAATTTCCTGGACAAAGACAACAGGAGAAGCCAAGTTTAGGGCATGGTCTCCTTTCTACGGAATTTTCCCCAACAAGACAGCACCTTCCCTTTCGTAGCTTCCGTGCCTCCTTCCTCCTCTAACAGCACATGCCCACGTGACGTCCGACCCCTTCCCGTTACTAAAAACAAACAAACTGCCGGGTGACACCTGCTAGCAGGCTTCCCCTGGGCTCCGACCCTGGAAGGGGCGCCCAGAGCCCCCACCTGAGACCTGCCCTGTGGGCACAGCCACGGCCACGGCCGGGCCGGAGAACGTGGAGGGAGAGAGCCGAGAAGGCCAGCGAGCCGGACGTCCTCAGAATACAGGCAAATGAGGCGTAAAAGGTGAGGGGCACCACCCTTACATCATTCCAGAACGGGAAGAGTCGCCCACTCACAAAACGCACAAGATACGTTCACTGAATTTTCACAGCGACAATCTGTGGCGCGGCTTCCCGGTCTCCAGAGAAACGCTTCCCACAGGGGCAGGGAAGGCTCCCTCTCCGGAGGGAGGTCAGCGGAGCAGGTCGGCAGGGCGCAGGGCGGGGCAGGGGTGCCGCGGGGAGGAAGCAGGACGGGATTACTTGGCGCATCTTCTCCCCCGGCCCGGCACTGCCGTCAAGGACCTGCTGAAACAACAAGCGTCTGTTGTCATCCCATGTCATTTTCCCCAAGGCAGCCTGTCACCCAAAAACCGACTCCCCTACCCTCGGATGATTTCTCAAAGATGAACTGAACAAGCCGCCGAACTACCACTTCTTCGCCAACTCTCCAAGTTCTCGAGCCGAATGCCACGCTCAGGTCAAGGCTCTTCCGTGGTGTTGAGATTCTACAAATGGCTGCCGCCGCTTAGGCTAATGGAACACGGATTTCTTCGTTAAAGAAAAACCACGAATCGACATCAGCTGAATTCAGTTTGCCCACATTCTAACACCAGATCTCATCACATTAAAATGCTGACATACACAAATGACCTATTTTTTATTAAACCCTTCTGTTAAATATGCACAAAATATGCACTCCTATTCCTGAGGGAATACCAACACCTCAAATGGAAGAAAAGGCAAGGTGTTTTATTTCTGCAAAAGATACTTCAAATTCTCAGAAAATACTTTTTTTTTTTTTTAAGTTTCCCCTTAAAGGGGCTTGGCGGGGAATCCTTGGACCTAAAAGCGTTGCGACACTGGTAAACTGCAGGCCACTCGGAGGCAATGAGCACTTCCTATGTGCTGCTCAATGACTGCCGCGCTATCTTCCTAACACCGAGGCCATCCATGAGCTTGTGGTGCTTGGCACGGCACCAAGAGGATTTTTAAATTTTCCGATTCAGGTTGCTTTGTAACCTAAGCAGCAATCTGCAGAGGAACTCCCATTCTAAGTCAGAAATACCCGAAATCCCCAACTGTCTAGAGGCCCTGCAACCTGCAACCTTCCAGCTCCCATTTCCTCATCCTACTGAGACACTGAGGCCCAAGGAAGGGTGGTGGTCTGCCCGACGTTTCCCAGAGCGTAGAACCGTGCTTTTAGCCCCAAACTGCTATTTTTCCAATCACCCAATCTCAGTTGGAACAATGAACTACTGAATCTGTAACAGACGAATTTTTCTTTTAATTGGCACCGATGTGCTCTAGTAATTATATATCAAATGACAGCACTCTGGAGCCAGTACGATGCCATGTTTCCAAACAGAAAGCAAGAAAGCTAAAGAGAATGAACAAACACTAAACTTCTCTTACACCATGGAGATGAGCCGCTAAAGCTGTGGCCAAAATATTCTATTTGGCCTCTGTGATTCAAAGACTTCGTCTCTAATCAGCCAGAGCTCAGCTGAAGGGAGTAGCCTCAGATCAGTGGAGCAGGGGAGAGCTGACCTGCTCTCAACACCAGCACCAGGAAAAGTTCCAACCTCCCCTTCATCTACAGTTTTACAGCATCACCGGACCTACGCGCTCGGCACTTGTGCTCAGTCACTTGTCACGGATGTCTTACCTCCCCAGCTAATGCAAAGCTTTGAGGGCGTAACTTTCTCATAGGCCACCTCAGTAACAGCCATTCAGACGTTTCTGATGGTTTTTCCCTGCCAGATTAGAAAAAAGCCTCTCCAGGCACCTGGAATGTACCATTGGCCAAGCAGCGCAACAGCAGCCTGTTTCAAGATGTGGACCAGCAAAACTGGCACCTACAGGAACGTGGAGAGGCTGGCCTCCCCTCACCACTGCAGGAGCATAAGCTGGCAGAGCCTTTATGCAGGGCAACTTGGCAACACGTAGCAAATGCCTCCCTTCCTCTAACCACAAATTGAGCTCCTAGGAATGCATCCTTACCCTATCTTTCAAGTACATAATTTGTAGTAGCCCCCAACTGGCCCAACATAAATGTCCGTCTATAGGAGGCTAGATAAAGAGCGGGCTAACCATGGAATGCTACTACACTGAGAACAAATGTGGATAAACCTCAAAAAATATATTGAATGAAGCCAAATATAAATGAAGCATATAATAATTCCATTTATATAAAGTTCAAAAATAAGGAAAACTAATCTGCTATGCTAGAAGTGAGAACAGTGGGTACCCTTGAAGAGTGTGGGGAAGGGGCCATAGGGCTGGTTGGCCAGGAATGCTGTTCCTTAAATCTGGGATTGATTCTGCTTTGTGACAAATTAACACAGCTTTACACTTAACACACTTCTTTCTTTATGCTATTCCTGAATTAAAAAGAAATTTTAATGAGCAAACACATGTACAAAGACAGCCAGTTCAACTCTGTTTACACTGAAACATTATTAACATCTTGTGTGTTCCAAAAAGGAAATTGGTAAATATGTCATGTAGCCATTTAAAGTGAAGATATTTACTTACTAGCAAAGAAGGATGTTATATGCTTTATTAAGTGGAAAAATGAAACAATAAAAAATAGGATTCGAAAGACAAAAAAAATTGCAAAGACATCTTAAAATCGTATTCATACTGTAATCACATTGTTAGTAATAACAGTATATCGTTATTTTGAATATACCTTGTAGAAGCAAGCTGATTATGTGAATGTCATTAGGAGCTGAGACTTTGCACATAAGAGGTATAAATGTAAAGTCATTCATCTTAAATTTGACTAGGAGGGGCACCCGAGTGGCTCAGTCGGTTAAGCGTCCGACTTCGGCTCAGGTCATGATCTCACAGTTCCTGAGTTCAGACCCCACGTGGGGCTCTGTGCTGACAGCTCGGAGCCTGGAGCCTGCTTCGGATTCTGTGTCTCCTTCTCTCTCTGCCCCTTCCCCTCCCCTCACCCTCGCCCTCTCTCTCTCTCAAAAATGAATAAACCTTTTCAAAAAATTGACTAGGAAAGACCAATAGAAAACCGTGTGTATGTGTTTTCTTTAAAAAAAAAAAAAAAAAAAAAAAAAAGGCATTTTCTAGCTCTGTGCAATAAAAGGGTATAGATGCAATGACCAAATAGCAACTTCTGGTGCCTAGACTCTGCCTCGAACAGTATTTGCCACTTAAAGTCACCAAGGCTCCTAGAACCTGATACCAGGTATGGGGCAAAAAATGAATGTGGAACATCTTTTTGTACCTCTGGGCAAGAAAGCTATCAAAGACTACAAAAGCTGGGCCCAAAAGACTTAGGGGGCAAGGCAGAGGGGCTACCATTACACAAAGATGGGGCAGTTCAAACATCAAAATGAGGGGTACCCGGCTGGCCGAGTCGGTACAGCACGTGACCCTCTATCCTGGGGTTGTAAGTTTGAACCCCACATTGGTTGGAGATTACTTTAAAAAAAATACATCAAAATAATACTACAGAATTTTCATGGAATAAAGTTAAGAATCTGAGTTTATACTGATGATAATAAATGGAGAAAAGAAAGCTCTTCCTTAGATTAGACTAACACCTAACAAACGTAGGAGGAAAGAATAATGGAATCTGAAAATCACCATTTACAACTATTATAGTAACACAATAACAAGTGGTTCAGCCAAAATCAATGAATGCTACAACTAGTGGATAAAGGTTTAATGAGAAACAGGATACTTACACAGTCTCAAAGTGTCCCCTCACAAATTACCTCTCAATTACAAAGAGAAAAATGGAACTTTACAACAGATTAGTTTAGTAAATACAGCTTTAATCAGGTTAACGTTAATTTGCCCACTAATACTGGGGCAAATCAGCATCATGTGCCTCTTGACATGCTGCCCTGGGATGAGCACAACAACATCAGTTCTGTGGTATTTCTCCCCAAAATGCAGCCCATGAATCTAATCATGAAAAAAAAAAATCAGACAAATCCAAACTGAGAGGGATTCTACAAAATAACTGAACTCTTAAAAATGTCAAGATCATGGTAACAAAGAAAAGGCTAAGGAACAGGTCCAGACTAAACAAGACTAAAGAGCTTGCAACTAACTGCTGTGTGTGAACTTGGACAGGACCCCAACCAGGAAAAAATGACTTTTAAAACACAGCACTAGGGTGGGGCGCCTGGGTGGCTCAGTTGGTTAAGCACCAGACCAGCTCAGGTCATGACCTCACGGTTTGTGGGTTCGAGCCCCACATCAGGCTCTGTGCTGACAGCTCGGAGCCTGGAGCCTGCTTTGGATTCTGTGTCTCCCTCTCTCTCTCTACCCCTCCCCTGCTTGTGCTCTGTGTGTGTCTCTCTCTCTCAGAAGTAAACAAACATTTGAAAAAAAACATTTTTTTTTTTTTTTAAAAAACAGCACTAGGGTAACTGGTGAAAAAAAATTTAATGTTTATTTATTTTGAAAGAGAGTGTGCATATTGATGCGAGCAGAGGAGGGACAGACAGAGGCAGGGAGAGAGAGAAAGTGGGGCGGGGGGGGGGGAGAGAGAAGGAGGGGGGGAGGGGAAGGGGGAATCCCAAGCAGGCTCCATGCTGTCAGTGCAGAGCCTGATACGGGACTCAAACTCACGAACCACGAGATCATGACCTGAGGGGAAACCAAGAGTCACATGCATAACCAACTGAGCCACCCAGGTGCCCCGTAACTGGTGAAATTTTAATGTGAACTGTTGATTAGATAAGAGGAATGCATCAATGTTATATTCCTGATTTTGATAAATGTACTATGGTTATGTGAGTGACAATTCTTGTTCTGGGGATAGAAATGGACACGATGTCTACAAGCCAGTCTCAAATGATATATATTTTACATACACAGAGGGGCAGGGGGAGAGAGGGAGGGGAGCATACAAATGATAAAACAAATGGGCAAATTTTAAACAATTAAGTCAGTCTGGGTGACAGGCATATAGGAGTTCTTTGCACTGTTCTTGTCACTTTTCTGTAAGTGTGAAATTATAGCAACGTAATTTTTACAAAAGAGAGACTTAAGAGGTATGTATACTAAATGTAATGTGTGGTCCTTGTTTGTTAATATAGGTGAGTAAGCCAACTAAAAACATCTTTTTGTGGTAGTGGTCACATGAATCTACACATGGGATACGACGGCACAGAAGCAACCAACCACACACACACACAGACACACACACACACTCACGCTAGTGCATCTGAAACTGGTGAAATCCAAACGAGCTCTGAGGACTACACCAACGGTGATTTCCTGATACTGATATGTACTATAGTTACACAGAATATTACCCCTGAGGAAAACTGGATGAAGGGTACATGAGACCTCCATGCATAGTTCTTGCAACTTCCTGTGAATATAGAATCATTTCAAATTAAAAAACTAAAAATAAATTAATAAAAAGATCCTTATGAATCAAGAAACCGTAAAGAATATTTACGAATCTGTCAAAGAACAGACTATATTCAAACGTCAATTTTTAACATGTGAAAATGTAGTTTCATTTCTCAGAACAGTCCACGTATCATAGAAAAAATACAAAAGACACGATGCTTGGAATTTGCTTTAAAATAATGCAGTAAAGCAGGAGCCTGGGTGGCTCTACGGTCGTGATCTCAAGGGCTGTGAGTTCGAGCCCAGCATTGAGTTTACCACCGTCAGCACAGAGCCCGCTTCTGATCCTCCGTTCCCCACTCTCTGCCCCTCCCCTGCTCGCTTTCTCAAAAACAAATGAGTATCTTTTAAAAAGTAATGCAGTAAGGGCAACAGAATCGATTAAGTGAGACTAGTCATATGCTGACAAATGGCAAAGCTGGGAGACAGGTGGACGGAAGTTCATTATACCATCCTCCCGACTCTTGTGTAAGTTTGAAATTTTTCACAATTAAAAAAGGATTCCTTTTAGAATATGCATTTATATGTGTATAGTTGCAAAGAAAGCAATTCAAATAGATACTCATCAAACTATGAAACGTGGTTATTAAAAGGTTAGGGGTAGTATTTAGGTGATAATTTTTTGCCTACCTTAATTTCTAACTTTTCATCAATAATTATATATTACTTGTGCAATTTCTTAAATAGAAAAAGGAAAAAAAACCTACAGGCCAAAAAAAAAAAAAAAACCACTAAAACTTTCAAAATTATTTTAAGTGGCTTAAAAGCATGTCATGGCCTAGTGCAGGGTCACAGAAAAATATGTGCCTTTGTGAACAGTAAAATTCACCATAAAAGAAATCTTACTGTGACACCAAGTAAATGCATGAATGGGATGATATATCACCAACAGGTGATGATATATTTTGAACTAGGCAAATCATAAGTTTCACGCCAGTTGGGACCACTGGAATATGTTATTAATGTTTCTGTGGCACCAATGATGTCACTCAATGAAATGAGAAAGGACAGGAAAATTCTTTAAAGGAGCCAATCATTCAGAGGACAAATAAGCAGGCCATGGCTGGTTCTACTGTTTCACTCTTCGAATAGTACTGCAGTGTTAGAAGGGCTCACTGTGCGCTCCTAATTTGCTACAGTGGCAAATAAAGTAACTTTTCCCAGAGGCTTCTTTGGGAAATCCAATCTGTTCCAAGTCTATCTCCTAACTTTTTCCCTACTGTAGATTCATAATTGAGTCCCCATCTTTCTCACAAGAATTGAACTGAGAACTCATCATCAATCCCAAGCTCTTCTAAAGATTCTAGGAAAACTCAATCCTAAATTATCCTCAATCCAGAAGAAATAGCTGAAAGAGTAACTCAGTGGAATTTGCTTTTCTGCATTCAGTAATATTTTAGCACTTAAAAGCTAAAATCTCTGAGGCCTGAAATAAAACTGGTAGGCTCAATAGGGACAGTATCGTATGCATAGTCTCAAAGGGGACAGCAGTGTATTTTAAATGTGGGTTAGCAGGCCAACCAGCTTGGAACTGATTAAGAAGTGCCACAGTGAGGGCAGAAATCAACCATAACCCGGATGTTAACATTTGGCAACAACTGCACTTTTGCTTCACTCCATTTGTCATTCATTATCTCATGTAATCAAATACATAATTAAAAATGTGCAACTATTAGGGACGCCTAGGTGGCTCAGTCGGCTGAAGGTCCGACTTCGGCTCAAGTCATGATCTTGAGGTCCATGAGTTCGAGTCCTGCATCAAGCTCTGTGCTGACAGCTCAGAGCCTGGAGCCATTTCAGATTCTGTGTCACCCTCTCTCTCTGTCCCTCCCCAGCTTGTGGTCTCTCTCAAAAATAAATAAACATTAAAAAAATTTTTAATGTGCAATATTAGCTTTAAAAATTAAATATAAAGCTATTCACAAAGAAATGGATTGCTTATGGATTGAAGCAATCCATTTCCCAGTGTGAGTAATTTTGTAATAGATCTCCATATACAGTGGTCTCATATGAATGTTGGTTAACGTTCAGTCTCATATTCATGGAATCAGAGGACAGAGATAAAAGTGGAGCTTTTAAAAAAGCCACATTTGCTCTCAAGATGTTGCAGCTTAAGGGGCGCCTGGGTGACTCAGCTGGTTAAGGGTCCGACTTCGGCTCAGGTTATGATCTCACAGTTCAGGAGTGCTGACAGCTCAGAGCCTGGAACCTGGTTCAGATTCTGTGTCCCTCTCTCTCTGCTCCTCTCTCTCTCAAATATGACTAAACATTAAAAAAAATTGTAATAAGTTAAAAAAAAAAGATGCTGCAACTTAAAACCAAAGATGTAAGCTGCCTAAAATCATAAATCAATTCATCCAGCAGCTACACTTGGAGCTCTGGTCCTATTGGCTGTAAGTGGGCTATAGCCAGTAAACTCGGGGAAAGCACAGGGTAACCTAACCCAATGCCCTCACTTCTGTCTCCTTTCCTTTCACCTGTGGCATTCCTGCTTCTACATCAAACAGTAACTAGCTGTCAGAACTTGAAATTCTATTATTTATAACACAGAATAGAGAAATACAGAAGACTCTGCAAAGCTCACGAAGCTTAGCATAAACCCAATGACGCTCATTTGGCTGGCGCAAAGCTCACAGGTAAGTCCGGACCACTGCCAGCCTTCTCTTGGCTAAGAAGGGAATAGCTTGCTTGATAATTCACGGTTTCAAGCCGGCCGTGTCCTGAGCAACCAAGGCCAAAGCCCACTACCACAGCTCCTTCCAAACTTCCTGACTGCCTTCCAGAAAGCCTTCCCTCTGCAGCAGAGTCAAATGCCCGATGAGAAAGCTCTGGCCAGCAGGGACGCGCGCCAACGCAGAAAGGATGGCGGGACAGGCGGGGGCCCTAAGCGAGGCTGCAGATGCTGAGAGCCAAAGAAACGCTCGCCCGCAGCTCAGCCTGACGGTGCGTGTGGTCACAACGAAGGCTGAGGCTCCAAACACCAGCAGGTCCTATAAGCAGCACCTGCGGCTACAGACCAAGAGACAGTCTCTCGGGTGGTATGGAAAGATCTCTGATCTCTCTTCCATGTAGAGTACTTCGACCATGTATGTCTTTAAATTTAAAGAGACACAGAACAACGTGACACCCATTTCCAAGTGTCTTATTGTCTACAGCAAGTCCAAGTGCTTGTACTGTTCTCACAAGTCCTTGGACCTCAAGCCACATGCATGAAGGTCAGGCAGCAAGAAACCATGGCCGACCCAGGGCCCCAAAGGAGGAGGAGCATGGCAAAGCACAGAGAGCCAGCCAGGGCCTGTCCCCGGACAAGACGAGGCTGGGAAAGGCACCATGAGGCCGCTGTTCAGGCCCCGCAGTGTCCCAGGCCAGAAGGCCACCTGCCATCATTTTAGGACACGTTCTGCCTGAGTCCCTGGCAAACACCTGAATTAATTAACATTTTTAAAGGACCTGAGTTATTTCTCTGTGAGAGCTCACACGTCCTAACCTGGAAAAACAAAAACATGGAACAGTCCACCATTTCAAAGTGCAGAGTAAAAACGTTTTAGAGAAAAATCTGGTTGGAAACCTACATGACATTCTGAAGAGCAGTTAAGAGCACAGACTGTGGAGCTAAGACGGCTGGGTCAGACTCAGCTCCTGCTGTTCCCAGCCCTATGAGCTCAGACTAGTTATTTGCCTCTCCACACTACTGTTTCCACAAAATGGGAAAATAAGGGTAACAAAAGAGTTCCACCACGTATAGAGGGCTAAGGAGTTAAAATGTGTACGTGGTTAGAGTGGCAACACAAAGTGCTCATGTAAGTACGAACTAAGTAAGTAACATCAATTTACATCTGCTAAATGCAATCAAACAATAATAGGGAGTTAGCAAGGAAACAAGCATTTGATTCCTCATAGGCATTTTATCTTTTTAATGCTTATTTTTTTAATGTTCATTTTTGAGAGAGAGAGACAGAGCATGAGCAGGGAGGGGCAGAGAGAGAGGGAGACACAGACTCTGAAGCAGGCTCCAGGCTCTGAGATGTCGGCACAGAGCCCGACGTGGGGCTGGAACCCGTGAACCATGAGATCGTGACCTGCTCTGAAGTCAGACGCTCAACCAACCGAGACACCCAGACGCCCCATAATGTTTATTTATTTATTTTCGAGAAAGAGTCAGAGGAGCACAAGCAGGGGAGGAGGGAGAGAGAGAATCCCAAGCATGCTCCACACCGTCAGTGCCGAGTGAAGTAGGGCTCAAACTCACCAAAAGGGAGAGCGTGACCTGAGCCGTGATCAAGTATCGGCTGCTCAGCCGACTGAGCCACCCAGGCGCCCCTGATCCCTCGTATCTTTAAAGATAAAGGTATTTTCCTGTTTAGTTGCCTGTCCAAAAATGTGTGTCAGTGTTGGGGGTAAGAAGTGGAGGAGGTCAGAGAGGTAAAAGAGAGCACAGAGAACCTAAATGACAAGCCCTGTCCCTTCACCAGAAATGACAACTGTGTCCTGGGTCAAGAAGTGCTCACTCTGATAACCTATTCACTTTCATACACGGCTGGACCAAAGCAGAGCCAGCAAAATTACGTTTTTCAGTCCATTCAGATTTTACCAAAATTCAGTGCAACATAATTTTTGCAAGTTGTAAAAATTAAGTTCAGAGACCAGAACTGTGTGGTACCTCAATGAAAGTACAGGTTAATTTCTGACACAAAACTACCCGTGGCACGTTACAATGTGATGGTCAGGTACGTGAATGTGTAGAGCCTGGACTATGACGTCAAAGGCTCTCTCTCACCTGCTTCTCTGACAGACAGTAAGCGAATGAATGTTAGAAAAAGGAAATAAAATGCTTCCCTTTAAAACAAAAAAAGCCGATAGGCTGTTGTTCAGTAGAGTAATACAATGAGTGTGCCCGACTGGCTCAGTTGGTGGAGTGTGGGACTCTTAATCTTGTAGTCGTGAGTTCAAGCCCCACGCTAGGAGCAGAGATTGCTTAAAAACAAATTCTGGAAAGAAAGAAAGGAAGGGAGGGAGGGAGGGAGGGAGGGAGGGAGGGAGGAAGGAAGGAAGGAAGGAAGGAAGGAAGGAAGGAAGGAAGAACATAATGAGGGAAATCCAGAAATATGGGTATTACAATCATTTGTTACGTGCCCAGATGACAGCCACGTAGTCACACGCACTCTTTGGGGAAAAGGATTTGTAGGAAAGACAGTGTACGTGCTAGGAAGGACACTGGCTTCGGAGTCTGACAGATCGCCCGTGCCGCTTACCAGCTGTGTGGCCTTGGCACGTGACCTCATTCCTCAGCGTCTCCCTTCGCCTCTAAAGTAGGAAACACCACTACCTATTTTACGAAGCATCTGAGGATGTGAAAGCGCCCAGCTGAATGCCAGCAGAGTACATGTTCAATACACGGTAGCTGTAATGATACACAAAGTAATCAACAGCTATTAACGCAATCTATATGTTAAACAGCCAAGAAGCTTTCACGGAGGGTTGACTGTAAGGAAAGCCTCAAATCACATGTCATAAAGCAGTGGCTCTCACACCTCAGCACACCGGTCACTGGCTAGTTAAACAGATTGCTGGGCCTCACCCCCAGCGTTTCTGGGTCAGCTGGGGGAGCCAGGGCCCTGCAATCTGCCTTCCCACAAGCTCTGAAGAGGTGCTGACGTGGCTGGCTGAACACCTCCCAGAAGAGAACCACCGCTCCAAGGGTAGAGAGAAGGAAGAGGGGCCTGACAGTTTCTGTAAAGGTAAGAAGTCAAATACCTAGGCAATGGGATGGTTGAGCAGAAAGGCATAAGGCGGCACTATGAAGAAAACCAAGACAGGGGCGCCTGGGTGGCGCAGTCGGTTAAGCGTCCGACTTCAGCCAGGTCACGATCTCGCGGTCCATGAGTTCGAGCCCCGTGTCAGGCTCTGGGCTGATGGCTCGGAGCCTGGAGCCTGTTTCTGATTCTGTGTCTCCCTCTCTCTCTGCCCCTCCCCCGTTCATGCTCTGTCTCTCTCTGTCCCAAAAATAAATAAACATTGAAAAAAAAATTTAAAAAAAAAAAAAGAAAAAGAAAACCAAGACAGACAGACAGACAAAGCAGGGACATCAAGGTCAGCTTGGCCAATTAGTATCTCTGGGAGAATCTCATCGCAAGAACTGAGAGATTTTGAAGAAGCCATTCAAAGGCTAACTTTCTTACGAGGCTCGGCTCGTATTTGGTGGTTTGAATAAAATGAGCCATTATGAATCCTGGGAAAGTCAGCCACATGGTGAAAATGACAACTGCAAGCAGGGATGGGACAGTAGGTAAGGCCAGGCTAAGTGGCACGGAAGCGGAAAGAGCAAAAGCAGTGAAGGTCCATTGCTGACTGTGATACAGGTGATCCTGAAGCACCTTTATCCCAACAGCCAGGACCTTTAGAACGTACATTCTACAAGATGGTGGTCCATGAAAGGGTCTACCAGCTAGGAGAATCAAGACCCATTAGGGCCTACTATTTATTAATTTGGTGTTACCAGGCATTAATCAGGGGAGCTAAGAGACCGCAAACATAATTCACTCAAATAAGAGAGGAAAACCTTGTATCTCCTCAGTTACCGAACGTGTTCCCTAAGTATAGTGCATAATGTTAGCTGTCACTGCACCTGTTATTACTATCTGATTTTTATTTGCCAGAGGAAAAGTCTACAAAATTTGTTTTAAAACAATGCTCACGAATAGACTATATCTCAATCAACACTTTTAGGTCAATAGTGATAAGATAAAGAGAAACATAACTTAAAATGAAAAAACACACAGGACATCATGGCCCACTGGTCTACATCACTCGAAGTTCAGAGAAAACTGCTGACAGATTATTTTCCATAAAAGACAGGAGAGATCAGGAAATCCTAAGATTGTTCCGGGGGAAAGAAAAGAGCTTGAAACCCTATTCCATATCTTATACCAGAATAAATTTCAGCAATATCAAAGATATATCAAATATAAACAATGAAACCTCAGAAGTACAAGAAGAAACCATGAGGATCTTTAAAAATAAAATTAGGAAGGTTAACTGGGACCCAAAACCCACAGCCATAAGATAACAGACTAATACATTTGTCTATGAAAACAAAAATAATTCTACCCAAGAAAAACCACCATGAGCAAAATGAGAACACAACTGACAAATGGAACCAAGTGCTGCCACTCCAACTACAGATTAAGGGCTAATTTACATAAAAGGACCAAAATCCTAGTTGAAAAATGGATATAGGTCATAGACAACTCACAGGAAAGGCATATACTTGAAACTATTGTAGCATTATATGTAACCTATATTTCAATTAAAAGAAAAATAAAAGATACAAGTTAGCTATGCAGGAAAAAAATACAAATGCCTCTTACGTACATGAAGTGACGCTTAATTCACAGTTCAAGAAACGCCGAACTACAGTGTTACACTATTTTTCATCTGCCAAATTGGCAAAGATCAGATAATAGTATGTTGTGCCTGAAGTATTAATTGGAACAACTTGTGGGAGGCAAGGTAACTGTAGCTATCAAAATTACAAACCCACATGTCCTTTGACCCAGCAATTCCACTCAGGAATTTACTCCTTGCAGGTACTAGCAACACGGCAAAATGATATATGCACAGGTTATTTATTGCAGCATCGTCTGTAATAGCTAAATCTGGAAACAATTTCAATGTCCAACCAAAGGGGAAGTATTGTACATTTTGTACATTCGTACAATGGGATATTGTGCAGCTATTGGCAAAATAAAGAAGCTCTTTACACACTGACAAAGAATAATCCTCAAAATGCATTTTATAAAACAAACCAACAAAAAAACAAGGTGCAAAACTGCGCCGATACTAAAGTTTACATTTTTAAAAGAAGGGAGGAATAGAGTATGCCTGAGATTCTTTGTGTAGGACCAGGGGTCATCTCTGGAAATATATACAGGAACTTCACAATGGTTACTTCTGAGCAGGGTAACAGGGCGGCTAGGGACAGGTTATGAGAGACTTTTCACTGCAGGCCATTTGAATTTTGAATCATGTGAATATTACATTTTTATTTTATTTTATTATTTTATAGAGAGGGTGCAAATGAGTGAGGGGTGGGGGACAGGGGGAGAGAGAGAATATCCCATGAGGGGCAGAGAAAGAGAGAGAGAGAGAGAAGCAGGACTCACCCGAGCTGGGGCATGAGCTTGCCCAAAGTGGCACACGAGTGCACCCAAAGAGGGACTCGAACTCATGAACTGTGAGATCATGACCTGAGCCCAAGTCAGATGCTTAGCCGTAACCGACTGAGCCACCTAGGCGCCCACTATTTTCAAGTAGGCTTCATGCCCAGTGCATGATTTGAACTCATGACGCTGAGGATCGAGACCTGACGCAGGGTCAAGAGGCGGACGCTTAACTGACTGAGCCACCCTGGCGCCCCTAGGTTACCTATTTTAAAAGTAAAATGTGCCTGGGGGCCCCTGCTGGCTCAGAGGGTAGAACATGTGACTCTTTTTTTTTTTTAACGTTTATTTTTGAGAGAGAGAGAGAGAGAGAGCGAGCGAGCGAGCGAGCATGAACGCACAGAGAGAAAAAGGCTCTGCGCTGACAGCTGACAGCTGACAGCAGAGAGCCAGATACAAGGCTTAAACTCACAAACCACAAGATCATGACCTGAGCTGAAGTCGGACACTCAACCGACTGAGCCACCAGGAGCCCCAAAACACGTGCCTCTTGATCTCAGGGTCGTGAGTTCAAGCCCTACCCTGGGCATGGAGCCTACTTCGAAAAAGAAAAAAAAAAAAAAAAAACGTGAAAAGAAAAGAAAATACGCTTATGAGAAGTCATATTACCTATATCCTAAATGAAGATTTTCAAACTACGCCACTTGAGATAACAAATTTCTTTTCACCATCCATTCAAAGTTTACCGAGTTCTGTCTGCACCGAGCACCGTGTCAGGTGCTGGAGCCTCAGCAGCAAAGACAGTAAACCCTCCTCTCGTGGGCTTTAGAAGGGGACAGTCAGCGGACAAGTCACCCGTGAGCATCAGAGAACGGTAGGGACGGGGAAGGGGAGTCGGAGACCAAGGGTGCGAGGGTGACTGCAGCACACTTCCGGGCAGGGTAACAGAAAGCTTGACAGGCTCGTGTTTGGGTAGAGCCGTGAAGAAGCGGGGGAGGCAGCCCTGTGGCTGGCCCGGGAAAGTAAGCGTGCGACTGAGGGTCGCTGGGCTCCTCCTCAAGGGACAGAATGGAGGGAGTAAGGGCGGGTCAGGTAGCAAACCACACGAGGGGCTTGGGAGAGGGAAGGCACCAGATCCTAACGATGAAAAAGCATCAGAAACTGTTCAGCATTGGAAAAACTGATCTGACCTATATATTGTGTTAAACATCATTCTGGCTGCCATCAGAAGAGACCGTGAGAAGCAGGGAGCCCACTGAGAAACCACCCCAGTAATAACCCAAGTGAGGAGTGATGCTTCCTTACACTGGGGAGGCAAGGGTGGAGGTGGGAAGTGACCAGATTCTGGACGTATCTTAAGTCGGGGCCAAAAGCCTTCACCACTGAAGGTCTGGACACTGAGAAAAAGAAAGCAGTCACTGGTGACTCCAATTTAGCCCAAGCAACTTTCTACAACGACCTAATAGGTTCATCTAAAAAGAACAAAGCTCAGCTACTCTAGGTTATCAACACCATCAACAAGACACAATGCTTATCTGCAAACCAAACTAGGGAGCTGCAGGAGATTTTAAAGTTGAAAAAGGATCCATACCTGGGTTCATTCTCTAAATACTTAATGAGCACCCACCCCTGCAGGGACCTAAATTATGCTTAAAATACGTAAGTGAGCACCAAAAATGGACTGGCAGAAAAAACAACAAAATACTAACCGCTGCTGGATATGGGATTTTTTTTCTTCTTTGAATTTTCTTTTTTTTTAATTTTTTTTTTCAACGTTTATTTATTTTTGGGACAGAGAGAGACAGAGCATGAACGGGGGAGGGGCAGAGAGAGAGGGAGACACAGAATCGGAAACAGGCTCCAGGCTCTGAGCCATCAGCCCAGAGCCTGACGCGGGGCTCGAACTCACGGACCGCGAGATAGTGACCTGGCTGAAGTCGGACGCTTAACCGACTGCGCCACCCAGGCGCCCCTTCTTTGAATTTTCTACCATAAACATACCCTACTTTGAACTGCAGGGGGAATAACTTTCCTTTTTAGTGCCACCAATGAAGGACAAATTCTTACAGGGCAAACTTAATAGTTTGATCAGCAAACTTTTCTTCCAAGAAAACTTTTAAAACTGAACAGATTTCTCTGTTTTCTTTCATGCCTCCATTGGTTGCCAGTGCTAAGGGACGGTGTATGGGGAAAACATGTTTGGGAGAAGGGGGGGAAAGAGGAACAAGGGAGAAATGGGGTACACACAACAGCTGGCTGTTCTTTAAATGCAGTAGCTCACAAAACACAAACGAGACAGATCAGAGATTACTTTGTTTAAAAACATTTAACCCAATACCAACCACGTACAAGACAATATGCTCGACAATACTAATGTTCCCACCGTCCAGAAACAAACGACGGTCACTTACACATTTCTCCATTCATTCGGATACTCACAGAGCGCCTATAACGTATCAAAAGCACAAGCCAGCAGTGAACTGGAGAAAATCAGCCCTCCTCAGCTGGCAATCTGGCTTAGGGGGTGGGGAGAGAGGAAGGACACTAAACTTCAACTTCAAGTTACTCCATTACTGCCAAGACACGTGCTAGAGAGACGAGCTGGTGGACGACAGGAGGAGACCTGCCCTAGTCTAGAGGTCAGGGTAAGAGGCCTGGCACAAACCACACAGGAGCTACGATGTGCAGGAGCAGGAATTACGCGGTGAAGGGGAAAGGGGATGGGGAGTGGAAGGGCCCCCACACAAGGGAGCCAGCACGGAAGAATCTGCGGCAAGAGGGTAAGGAAGCCTGGTTAAAGACACGAAAAGGAAAGCAGTACGTCAGAAAGACACAGTGAAAGGAAACGAGGATGGAAGGAAAGCAAGGGCCAGCTCGATCAGGGCCCAGCAGGCCATGTTAACCACTTTGTTCTCAATGTTGAAAGCAACTCAAACCACTGAAAGATCTTATTAGGCTGGAGTGATGAACAGATTCACTTTTAATTTAATGTTTTAATATGCTTTATTTTTTAATGTTTATTTATTTTGAGAGAGAGTGAGGGAGCGTGTGTGTGTGTGTGTGTGTGTGTGTGTGTGTCTGCGCGCGTGCGCGCGCACGCAGGGGAGAGGCAGAGAGAGATTGAGACTCCCAAGCAGGCTCTGTGCCATCAGCACAAAGCACGACGTGGGGCTTGAACTCATAAACCATGAGATCATGACCTGAGCTGAAATCAAGAGTCAGACACTTAAACACCTGAGCCACCCAGGCGCCCCCAGATTCGCTTTTTAAAGATCACACTGGCTCCTGTGTAGGGAATAAGTTAGAGCGGAGCACAGGCACAGCAGAAGACGAGTCAGAGCGGCTGGTGCTCAGGGGAGGCACCATGAGGGCAGTGAAAGTGTATTTCAGAAGTAAAAATCAATCAGGACTCCAGGGGCGTCCAGCTGGCTCAGTCAGAAGAGCATGTGACTCTTGATCTCTGGGGTTGTGAGTTTGAGCCCCACGTTGGGTGTGAGGATTACGAAAAAAAAAAAAAAAAACTTAAAGAAAAAAATCCACTGGGGCACCTGGGTAGCTCAGTTGGTTAAGCATCCGATTTCAGCTCATGGGTTCAGGTCATGATCTCACAGGTCATGGGTTCGAGCCCTGCATCAGGCTCCGTGCTGACAGTGTGGAGCCTGCTTAGGATTCTCTCTCTCTCTCTCTCTCTCTCTCTCTCTCTCTGCCCCTCCCCTGCTCATACTTTTTTTTCTCTCTCTCTCAAAAATAAATAAACTTAAAAAAAAAATCAACCGAGATTCCTGACAGAGGGAAAGCGGGTAGGGGAGAGAGGGAGGCAGAGAAGAAAGTGCCAAAGACAATAATGAAATAGAAAATATTTACAAGGACACATTGAAAACAAAAACTATGTAAGTTGAAAATAAGGAATAGAAAGACATTCCATGCAAATACTAACAAACATAAACTGATTTTCCAATCCTCAAAACAGAATTTTGGGCAAAATTAGACATGATCAAGAGTACAATATGCCAACACAAAGAACAATCTACAAAGATTAACTATTCTGAATTTAAAAAAGCAAAAAGTGGGGCGCATAGATGGCTCAGTCAGTTGAGCGTCTGACTTCAGCTCAGGTCATGATCTCACAGTGTGTGGGTTCGAGCCCCACGTCGGGCTCTGTGCTGACAGGTAGAGCCTGGAGCCTGCTTCGGATTCTGTGTCTCCCTCTCCCCCTCCCTGCTCACACTCTGTCTCTGTCTGTCTCTCAAAAATAAGCAAAAAGAAAATTCAAAAAAGCAAAAAGTGATAGAGAAATTGACAAGTCCAGAATCAGAGATACTTATCACATCAGAAACTGGTAGTCAAAAAAGCTGTAAAAATACAAACACTGCGAACGGCATTAAAAACTCACACACACACACACATACACACACATGCACACACAGACATGTCATCTTGGCCTAACAAAGAGAATATACATTCTTTTAAAACGCATGGAAAACATTTTAACTGGACCAAAGAAAAGTCTCATCACATTTCAAATAGCGAATATCAATAAACATATTTTAGGACCATACAATGCAAATAAATTGATCAATAACAAAATTAAACACCATGAATAGAAACTAAAAAGTGCCTGCTTAGAAATTCAAGGGTTAAAGAGGGACTAAAAATTGAAATAACAAAATATCTAGATCTTAATAACAATGACATCACCATATATCTAACATACAGAAGACTGCTAAAGCAATACTGAGAAGGAATCCTACAGTTTTGAGCACATCATTAAAAATAAAGGCTAGGGGCACCTGACTGGCTCGGTGGATTAAGCCTCCGACTTCGGCTCAGGTCGTGCTCTCTCGGTTTGTGGGTTCGAGCCCCGTGTCGGGCTCTGTGGGTGGGGAGCCTGCTTGGGATACTCTCCACCACCACCCCCCCCCGCCCCTTCCCCACTTGTGCACGTGCGCTCGCTCTCTGTCAAAATAAAATAAACTTTTTGAAAAAGGGCTAAAAACCTATGTTGTCAAATCAGAAAGCTAGAAAAAGAGTACACCTAAAGAAAGCAGACAGGAAATACAGATTACAACAGATTCACAAACAGTAGCTGAGTATTTGAAACAAAATCTTAGTTGACAGACTCTTGTAACTCTGTTCTGGGAAGAATTAAAATACGAACAAGAGGGCAAAGCCCAGCTAGTGCCTGGGCCCCAGAGCAGGTCACAGCTCTGCAGAGGAGGGGAGCACACTTCCAACCCAGTCACGGCCACATCCACAATCGCCAACAGACGGTCCAGACAACGCAAGGCAACAGGAACAGGAGAAGGAACTGGCAAAAGTCACCATCAAGAAGGAAGGTCTGGGATCTGGAGCTGATGGTGACAGAGCAGGAGCTTTGCCAGAGCACATACCTGTCACTGGATTAATTTACTGCAGTAAGCACTTTTTCCTTTGGGGAAGGGGGAGAAAAGGCATAAACAATTTTAGAAAACAGAGAGACTCAGAATAGGAGACAGCAAGGAAAAGCGAACAGGGCCCAGTTCAAGGTGAAGTAGGTGGGGAAGAAAAAACTGGCAAAGGGGATGAAGTAGTGAATGGCCAGAGAGGCGTGGGTCAAAAAGGGAGAAAGTCAGGGCACCTGGGTGGCTCAGTTGGTTGGGTGTCTGACTTGATTTTGGCTCAGGTCATGATCTCACTGTTTGTGGGATTGAGCTTCCCCCTCCCCCTCCCCCCCCCCCCATCAGGCTCTGTGCCGACAGCACGAAGCCTGTTTGGGATATTCTCTCTCTCTCTCTCTCTCTCTCTCTCTCTCTCTCTCTCTCTCTGCCCCTCCCCCACTCATACTCATGCACTCTCTAAATAAACTTTTTAAGAAGTTTCTTTAAAAGAAATAGTAAAAAAAAAATAAAAATAAATAAATAAATAAATAAAGCGGGAGCCAAGGTCACACTGGAGCAGGACAATGTTTCTAACTGAACTAGTAACTTAGGGCTGAAGCCCATTCAGCCCCCACTAAGACCTGGGGCATCACTATGGAAGTCCGTGCCCCGGGTGGACTAGAGAGGTGGCTGGGGGTGGATGAGGAAGCCAAGGTGCCCCAGGCGCTGTGCAGCGGACGCAAAACCTCCCCAGAGGACGCCAGGACCGGAGTGGGAAGGAAGGATGGGAGGCAGGGACTAAAGACTTCAACGAGCAGAGGCGGCCACGAGGAAGGAGGAGAAAAGCAGAAGAGTCTAAAGGGCAGAGCCTTCGGAGGGACACCAGGAGTGGCAAATGGACCGTGTCCGGCTCTACCTGCGCCCCACTTTCGGAGCAAGCTGAGCTAATCCCGACCTCGGTCCTGCTAGCACACGCACACCTGCTCCAAGATCCGGAGGAAAGAAAAGCACGATGTCAGAGGTTGTAAAGTTTCCCATGATTAAGTGGGAAGAAGGAAAAGGGACTGCAAGGGACAGCATGAGCAATTCTGCTTGGGACACCAGCACAAGGAAGATGCAGGTTCCAAACAAAGCTAGCTCCAGATGATCAAAGCTCTAGCCACAGCCTCCTCCTGGAAAAGCCCAGAGGAACAGCACAAGATTCGAGGTTGGGACTAATTTCTAAGGAGCCTCTCGACAAAAGCAATCCGGCCTCTGCGAGCTTTGGTAACTAACAGCGACCATATTTGGCTTGTGACAGGGATTTTAAAAGATCATCTCATTTACTCAAATAAATCCTCAGAGGACTACAATCTCAACGAATTCGTTCATTTAAAATCGACACAATGTGCCTATTATGTACAGGCTCTGTGATGGATATGGGTGAATAAGATGGCTTCTGCCCTCAAGATTGCACAATCCAGTGGGGGAGACAGAGATTCAAACAAAAAATTCCAAATTGTATGAAAAAGTGGAAGGGCATTCATAGCAGTCAAACAGCAAGAGCAAAGGAAAGAGAGGTTTCTTTTTTTTTTTTTTTTTTAATGTTTATTTATTTTGGGGGGGGGGGGGAGCAGAGAGAGGGAGAGAATCCCAAGCAGGTTCATGCTCTCAGTACAGAGCCTAATGCAGGGCTCGAACCCACGAACCGTGAGATCATGACTCGAGCAGAAATCAAGGCGGATGCTTAACGATTGAGCCCCCTGGCTGCCCCTAGGAAGGAGGTTTCTCAACTGCGCAGAAGTACAACGCAGCCCGGCCATCCTCCAACTGCAGTGCGTCGCCTTCCCCATTGTATTCCTGCATCTCACCAGGAGCTCAAGGAAAAATCTGTTACATCTGGGTCCCTGACACCTGAGCCGGTGTGAGACGCTCAGTGTAGTTTGCACCTCTTGGTTGCCTACCCAGTACCTATGTGTAGATCTGTTCTCCTGTCTGCTATCTACTCGCAGCTCCAGAGTGGGCTCCAGGGAAATCAGGATATGAGAGAATCCAATCTCCTTGCCAGAAGTCACTCGGTACATACCTCCCTGGCCATGGGAATGGGCTGGTAATCCAGTCTGGGGCAAAAGGTCAAAGAGGAGGTTTGCCAGCGGCCTCAACGAAACAATCTTTCTCACTCTCCTGAGAAAATGACTAGAAGACCTGTTCACTCATCCTGGATACTGGCTCTCGTTCTGGACCATGTGTTACAGAAAAGTGAAGCCTGGACCTCTACCACCGTTTTGCCACTTAGGCCAGGCTGACACCAAGTGGAAAGCAGAACCAAGAGAGTCTCGGCCAAACTGAGCTGGCACCTGAAGCCCACCTCACCCCTAGAATTTTCAACATAAGCCAATGCATCCCCTTTAAAGTTGAAACACCTTGTTGGAGCTGGGTTTCCTGTTACTCGTAAACCAAATCACACCTAACATATTTGAAGTATATTAAGTCATAAAAACTACCAGCAAATCACCATCCACCAGCTGCTTTTACAGCACATTTCAATGTTTATCTCTTGCTCCTACAAAAGTCTTTGTTAAACCGAATTCTCAAATATTAAAAGGTAAATCTCTTCCCTCATCTTCAAACTTTGGAGGACAACTAGTTTATCTATAAAAATTTACTTGAAAAAT
Source organism: Lynx canadensis (assembly GCF_007474595.2). NCBI lineage: Eukaryota > Metazoa > Chordata > Mammalia > Carnivora > Felidae > Lynx > Lynx canadensis. The sequence goes on along the minus strand of NC_044308.2, from coordinate 143,198,821 downwards.
TTACAAATTTAACCACAAAAAGGATGAAAATTATTCAAGGTAAAAACAAATACACACACACTCACCCCTAAGCAAAGTTACAAGACTGATGACAAATGAAAGAAAAAACATCTGTAATTCGTATCACAAAGGGCTAATCTCCCTAATATACATAAAGAACTCCTTTTTTAAAAACTTAAGATACCCAACAACCAAACAGAAACATGAGCAAGGGATATGAGACAGTCTGTAGAAAAAGAAATACATTCAATTCTTAATATATAGAAAGATGCTCAAGCACTCTCATCACATGGGAAAAACAAAAACAATACAAATTTCTCCCCTATCAGATCGAATGCAAGTTCGACAACGTGCCCTGTTGGTGAGGCTGTGGTAAAACAGGTATTCTCGTGTGGGAGTACAAAATGATACAACCCCTCCCTGGGGACGGTGATTTGATGATACATGTCAAAAATGCATAAGGGGGCGCCTGGGTGGCTCAGTCGGTGCACAAAGCATACGACTTTGGCTCAGGTCATGATCTCAAGGTTCCTGAGTTTGAGCCCCGCACCAGGCTCTGTGCTAACAGTTTGGAGCCTGGAACCTGCTTCGGATTCTGTGTCTCCCTCTCTAACCCTCCCCTCTTGCCCTCTGTCTCTCTCAAAAATAAATAATAAACATTAAAAAAAAAACCTTTTTAACATGTAGGCATCAACCCTCTGCCCCAGCAGTACCTCCTCTGGAAATACATCCTGTTAATATACCTGCCTACGTGCAAAATAATATACATGCAAAGTTATTCACTGCAGTGTTATTTGTAATAACAATAATTAAAAAAAGATAGTGATATGTATCCATAGCACAGAATAAAAAGCAATTATAAAAAAAGAGTGAAGAAGCCCTCTATTTACAAATATGGTAAGCTCTCCAATATATATATATATTTAAGTGGAAAAAACTGAGACACAAAATACCATAGTGTGCTCCCTCAATTTCTTCTCTCCTCAAATGTCATCTTATTCTTACAGCAACAGAAGGATGAGTCAAAAACAAATACAATGATTATAGGCAGAGGGAGAGAGCTTTGCAGGGAGAACAGAAATGGAAGCTAAGCATCTCTGAACAGAAACTGTTGTACAGTTTTGATGTTGGAAGCACATAAAAGTCTTCCGTAATTAAAACATAAAATTAAATTTTTTCTAATAGATTTATTGAAGTATAATTAACATACAAGGAATTGCACATATTAAATGTATACAGTTTGAGTTCAGACATGCACACACCCATGATACCATCACCATAACCAAGGTAACAGACACGCCCAACACCTCCCAAAGTTTCCTCATGTCCCTTCGTTTTTGTTTTTGTGGTAAGAACACTTAACATTAGATCTACCCTCTTAAATTCTGCAGGGCACAATACCATGTTGTTAAGCATAGGCCCTGCTGTAGAGCAGATCTTTAGAATCTATTCATCTAGCATTAACTGAAACTTACACAAAATTAAATTTAAAAACAATCCCTCATGTTCTAAACCTGGACTGTGGTAACCGTTGTGCAGCTTGGTAGATTCACTAAAAATCACTGAATTATACACTTGAAATAGATGGCAGGAAGGTACGATAATCTGACTGAGAACCAAAGGAAGCCAGTAAACACCAATGTCTCTCCAACTTCAGTGAGCACACGAACTACCCGGAGACCCTCTAGGAATGCAGAGTTTGGTTCAGTAAGTCTGGCATGAGGCCTAATTCTGTACTTCGCAGAGGCTCCCAGGTGATGACGCGGATGGTGCTGGTCTGTGCACCACACTCTGAGGCTGTCCAAGCTGCCAACTAGAGGAGCTTGGCTTTAAGAAGTAGTTGAGAAATTGGGGCAGTAGCTCCCGGAGGCAAAGGACAGGTACCAAGTGGGCGGGGGCCGGAAAAGGCCTTTTCTTCCCTTTTGCTGTCGGCGTTGATTGAGTCCGGGTTAGAAGGGAGAGTGAGTGCGAGGGGGTTATAATGACTAGCCATAGCATTTAAGATAGGAGTCTGCTGGAGAGAGTGGCAGTGTAGCAGGAGCCAAAATCTCTGAGATATGATGGGAAGTGATGAGGGTCCAACGAGGGATGGGGTTGATACAATCCGATGACCCGAGTTCCGAAAGGACAGTGTGCTAGGAGTCCTACAGGAGGACCAGATACTAATGTAGTACGTTACCTCAGAAGTAGTACCAAAAGAAAGAATACATGTTAAAAAAAAATCATTTTAAAAATCATACTAAGAGTTCCAGAAGCTAGGATATAGCCAACATTTGGATGATCGTCAAGAAAGAAAATAATTGGGGCGCCTGGGTGGCTCAGTCAGTTGAGCGTCCGACTTCGGCTCAGGTCATGATGTCACAGTCCGTGAGTTCGATCCCCCCGTCGGGCTCTGTGCTGACAGCTCGGAGCCTGGAGCCTGCTTCGGATTCTGTGTCTCCCTCTCTCTCTGCCCCTCCCCTGCTCAGGCTCTGTCTCTGTCTCAAAAATAAATAAAAACGTTAAAAAAAATTAAAAAAAAAAAAGAAAGAAGATAATCTTGTCCTCTAATCATGTCTAATCAGGTCTTGCTAAAGCCTCAACCCTCACAGTGACTCTTCAAGGAGTCATGCCACATCCTCAGGCCTTCAGTCTCTAGTCACCTTGGTTTAGAATCCCTTCTCCCTTCACCCCACCCACCTATCAGAATTCAGTTCATAAAGCTTTTTTTTTTAATGTTTATTTATGGCAGCAGGGGGAGATGGGGCAGAAAGAGAGGGACACACAGAAACCGAAGCAGGCTCCAGGCTATGAGCTGTCAGCACAGAACCTGATGTGGGGCTTGAACTAACAAGCTGAGAGATCATGACCCAAGCTGAAGTTGGACACTTCATAGACTGAGCCACCCAGGTGCCCCCAGAACTCAGTTCAAACATCACCTTGTTAAAGCCTCTCCCTTTCTACTGCAACTAAGACAAATATCACATTGTAACACTGTATCATAATCATCTATGATCTGAACCAATGAAACACTCTTACAAGACTCAATCTTGTAAGTACTCCTTGTATTCCTCCCTCTAGTTAGGGCAGCAAGAGTAAAGGAACGATCCAGAAGAGAAAGAAAAACAACACAAGACATGGCCAACTTAGAATCCTAGATAATCAACTGCTGAGTGAAAAGTCACCCCAAGTACCACAGACGCCTCTTCACACAGCGAGAAGTGTTACTTAACAGGACAGGAGAGACCAGTCACTCTTACATTCCATCACACGTGACACAGGAGAAAAGGTAAATTGAGACTTAATCAAAACCAGGGTGCTTAAGCTTTCTGTGCTATGGACTCCTCTCACAATGATGTTTTTAAATACGAAAGATTACAAAAGAGATCAATTATTAAAACAGTTAGTTATAGGGGCGCCTGGATGGCTCAGTCGGTTAAGCGGCCGACTTCGGCTCAGGTCATGATCTCGCGGTCCGTGAGTTCGAGCCCCGCGTCAGGCTCTGTGCTGACAGCTCAGAGCCTGGAGCCTGTTTCAGATTCTGTGTCTCCCTCTCTCTCTGACCCTCCCCCATTCATGCTCTGTCTCTCTCTGTCTCAAAAATAAATAAACGTTAAAAAAAATTTTTTTAAACAGTTAGTTATATAAAAGTTTCTTCAGGTCACATTGTAACAAGCTCTAGTGCAGATCCACTAACCACTGTAACTTCAGAGTAGTGATGACTGTGACATCCATCTATCCACCTGCAACAACCATAATGTGATACGCAAACACCTGTGATTTTCACTGGTGATAAAGTCACAAGTCTGTTACATTGCCTCTGTGATTTGCTGACTAAATCCACAACTGGAAGGACACATTCGAATTCGGTTACAGTTTTTGCCCATCTAGGTTGATACATCCCCTAAATTCTACTCCAATTAGGCAGCACTAATAAGTGAATAGTGTGCACGTCTCAGCACTACTTACTCGCCCATCTCACCACTGGATGGTAGGCACTTGAGACCAAGGACTACGTCTTACTTGTCTTTGGGTCTACAGGTCCGATACATGTTAGCTGGATGAGTAAGTCATTTTCTTTTCCACTGGACTGTGAGCTCCTTGATGGCAGAGCTTCAGTCTCAACAACACAGAGCAACCACTCAAATCTTGATAGAATGAATGAGTGTGTATCTTATCTCCTTGGTCGGACGATAATCCTCTCAAGGTCAGGGATCATGTCTCCTACTTCTTTGATTTCCCATAGTCCAGTGTACTGCTTTTCACACAAAACCACTCAAATATTTGTTAAATGAGACATTAAGACAGCGCCTCTGAAATGAAGATCAAAGTAAGTAAAGAGAAGGAGCACCTGTACCAGTTCTGCTGTAGCAGGGAAACACGGGCAGTGCAGCAGTAAGGCCGGACTGCACCAACCAAAGGAAAGACTGAGCCAGGCCACAGAGCTCATCTGCAATGTGGCTGCTTGAGAAGACGAGAAAACATTCCTAGTCTTACTTGTAAAACACAAAAACCTTGTAAGTTCCTTCTTAATCTTGCTTCTTTCTTACAAAATCTTGCCTCTTTCTTGTAAGATCTACATTTTCCTACTGCTACAAAATAAAAACATAGCAGAGATTGACTTGGCATGTTTTTAGTACAATATACCCTACTTTTTAAAAATCCATATTACAAAAGAGAATGCAAAACAGGGCTCAATTTACAAATTACCAATTGGCAGAGGAGCTGTGAAGTTGAGAAAAATGCTAAAAGGTAAGAGCGATCGCCAGCTCAACCTCAACCAGAAATGAAGATGAAGCATTTCTGAAGTTACAACTACGAAGATGCAAGTTTTAAAATTTACAAAAATGCGATCTATATGCACTTCAGGGCAAATCATCTGTTTGAAATCCAACCCAATATTCTTCTCCATCCAGGCAGAGAAACACTTCTCCACCTCACCTTTACTCCCGAACTCCACTTGGTGTTTGCATTGCTTATACCATGTGCACAGCACAGCCTTCTACTTTGTAATCCAATTATTAGCACAAAAAGACAAGGTCCTCACTCACAGACAGAAGGGTCTTCCTTCACCTTCACAACACCCGCAACAGACACCAGTACCTTGTACATAACAGGTCTGCAATAAACTCTTGATTAATGAGGATTTTTTCCAAAGCCAGACATACCTTGCACTGTATTATAAAAAAACAGACGCCGGGGCACCTATGTGGCTCAATCCAACCCCTGATTTTGGCTCAAGTCATGATCTCAGGCTCTGCATTGACAGTACAGAGCCTGCTTGGGATTCTCTCTCTCTCCCTCTCTCTCTGCTCCTCCCCGGCTCTCTCTCTCTCAAAAGAAATAAACTTTAAAAAATAATAAATAAATAAATCTTAAAAAAAAAAAAAACAACACAAAGATGCCAAATTTTCAGAGAATAAGGTAACTCGTCACTGACAATTTAAAATGTCCTGGGGCGCCTGGGTGGCGCAGTCGGTTAAGCGTCCGACTTCAGCCAGGTCACGATCTCGCGGTCCGTGAGTTCGAGCCCCGCGTCGGGCTCTGGGCTGATGGCTCGGAGCCTGGAGCCTGTTTCCGGTTCTGTGTCTCCCTCTCTCTCTGCCCCTCTCCCATTCGTGCTCTGTCTCTCTCTGTCCCAAAAATAAATAAACGTTGAAAAAAAAAAAAATTTTTTTTAAATGTCCTGGGGTGCCTGGATGGCTCAGTCAGCTAAGCAATCGACTTTGGCTTAGGTCATGATCTCCCAATTTGTGAGTTTGAGCCCCATGTTGGGCTCTGTGCTGACAGCTCAGAGCCTGGAGCCTTGCTTGGGATTCTGTCTCCCTCTCTCTGCCCCTCCCCCACTCTCGCTCGCTCACGCGTGCTCTCTCTCAAAAATAAAAATAAACATTAAAAAGATAGTAATTAATGATAAATAAACAAAATGTCCTGAAAATTGGGGTGCCTGGGTGGCTCAGTTGGTTAAGTGTTCAACTTCAGCTCAGGTCATGATCTTACAGGGTTCGTGGGTTCAAGCTCTGCATCGGACTCTGTGCTGACAGCTCAGAGCCTGAAGCCTGCTTTGGATTCTGTGTCTCCCTCTCTCTCTGTTCCTCCTCCACTCATGCTCTGTCTCTCTCTCCTTCAAAAGTAAAAAACATTAAAAAAAATAATTAAAAAAATAAATTTAAAAAGGGGGGGGCACATGGGTGGCTTAGTCACTTAAGCGTCAGACTTCAGCTCAGGTCATGATCTCATAGCTAGCTGGTGGGGTTGAGCCCCTCCAGGCTCTGTGCTGACAGCTTGGAGCCTGGAGCCTGCTTCAGATTCTGTGTCTCCCTCTCTTACTCTGCCCCTCCCCTGCTAGCTCTCTTTCTCTCCCTTGAAAGTAAACATTTAAATAAACAAACAAAAATAAAATCTCCTGAAAATTAAAACAGAGAATGTCTACCAATTGAAGTTATTTCTGCTTTTGAAGTTTATTCCTACATAACCAAATAGGGCCACATTTCATATTTCTTCACAAACTAATCTCACTGAAATATAAATAAAATTGTTCTCTAAGATATCAGATTACAAAAATCTTCACATTTATTTTTAAAACAAGGTTCTTAGGCATGTAGCCAAACTAGTCAGTCATAAAATCCACTGTTTTGATTCTTGCTCAAGTTTTCTACCAAAGCACAATAAATACTTAAATAAATGAAGTCACTAGATTAATTCAATGATAATAAACATAGGTGACAAGTTTCTTAAGGGCAGAGACTTCATCTAAACCCAGCATCTAGAGGAGCACCTCCTATCTGCTAAGCGTGCCCCACAACTATTTACTAAAACAATGACACTCATGACTATCTCATGGGTCTCTAGGACACATTCTGAGAGCTGCTTACCATCGGTCATATCCACCCATTCTGTCTTTCAAAAATCTCATCATCATCCTCTTCTTCAAGGTCAACAGAACCAAAGAATCATATGAAAGTTTCTCTAGCCTGTTCTAAGAGACAAATTAAGATGCTTCCCTTCAGGGGCGCCTGGGTGGTGCAGTCGGTTAAGCGTCCGACTTCAGCCAGGTCACGATCTCGCGGTCCGTGAGTTCGAGCCCCGCGTCAGGCTCTGGGCTGATGGCTCGGAGCCTGGAGCCTGTTTCCGATTCTGTGTCTCCCTCTCTCTCTGCCCCTCCCCCGTTCGTGCTCTGTCTCTCTCTGTCCCCCCAAAAATAAATAAACGTTGAAAAAAAAAATTAAAAAAAAAAAAAAAAGATGCTTCCCTTCAGTATGTAAGATTTGATAGTCAAATAAGTATCAATATTTCAGAAGACATTAAGTAGCCCTTGATGGGAAAAAAAACTACGGTTTCCAATTTCACATGTGCCCCACTAAATTAAGCGCAACACTTCTCAAAGTAAATTTGATATAAAAAGCTTTGGTCTCCTAAGCCTCTTTCTAAACTAGAAATGGAGAAAGCAGAGAGATGTGAAAATTACAAATGGAGGGAAGGGTGTGAACATGACCTTCTCTGGAGCAGTCCAGTATCTAAAACTAGTCTGTGGAAAAAACCTTTAAAAGGCTTCTAGCTCACCCTCCCACACAGAGCATGCATCCCTCAGTCACCAACAGGTGCTCCTACAGTCTTTGAGAAAGAGACAGACTATCTCCCACACAGAATGCTCATTCTCTCCCAAGCCAACCCATTGCACTCCTGGACAACTCTCGCTCTGAAAATATTCTAGCTGTTATTAAATGACTCTTCTGGCCAAAGCTTCACATCAACACAGTGAGTACTTTTCTAGCATAAACACCTAGAATCACAACGTGTTCAACTTGCTTTCACAACACACCCCACACTCCTCAATTCTCATTAAAGAAGTAGGCAATGATTCCAAGACATGAAGACATCTATCTTCCCAATAAAAAGATGCATTTATTTTCATTAAAAAACTATTGAACACAGACTCCTACAACCTTCAGAGTTGAAAAGACCTTGAAAGCCATCCAATTCTACTCTTTCCCCCTTCCCCCCCCCCCCCCCCCCCCCCATTGTAGGAATTGCTTCAGTAACACTTCTGGGCAGCACATTTGTGGCTTGGAATCTTAAGATAGGAGGGGAAAAGTAAGTCTCTTTGATTTGAATGTTAAGTAGTTCTGAGTATAGTTTTTACAAGTTGTCTGTTAGTACGTAGATTTGTTAGGTAATGTGGTTTGACAGAAGTAGATCAAAAGTAATCTGTGTCATTTGGTTACTTTCCATTACTTCATGGTCTCTTGCTACACAATTTCCCAGTTGTAAGAAAGCTAAATTTGTTACCTACTAACAATAATTTTGAATGTCTTTTTTAAACTGTGAGCCACGAGGCGCCTGGGTGGCTTAGTCAGTTAAGCGTCTATTCTTGATATCGGTTCAGGTCATAATCTCATGGTCGTGAGATTGAGCCCCACGTTGGGCTCTGCGTTGAGTGTGGAGCCTACTGGGGATTCCCCCTCCTCCAGCGCTCCCCCCCCCCCCCCCCGTCTCTCTCTGTACCTTCCTTGCTCATTCTCTCTCTCTCAAAATAAATACATAAGCTTTAAAAAAAAAGAAAAAAAAAAGATGTCAGCCACTAAAAATACCCATTTGGGAGCCCAAAATTAAATAGGCTTTTTAGCTTGTAAAAATCTTTTTTAAAGTATGGCACAGATGGACATAGATATTTTATTCGGTCATTCACTCAACAAATAAATAGTTAGAGCCTACTTTATGGTGGACACCGCGCTGGGCACTAGGGAAACAGTGAAGGCAGAAAAGACAAGATCTCTCTTCTGAGAGAGCTTTGTTTATAGAGAGACAGATTATAACCCAGAGAATTACAAATTGAGAAAAGTGCTAGGAAGGCAAAGTTCAGGATGTTATGAGAACATGTAATAAGGAGAACTGATCCAGCCTGGGAATTCAAAGCAGGATATGCTATGGAAGTGATGTCTAAACTGAGATCTGAATGGTTGCCATTCATATTTATGTAAAACTGGATCTCATAAAATGAAAGGGTTGGTCCAATAAGCCCAGCTACCTTTGGCATCTTTATAAAACCATCTCTTAAAAAAAAGAAAAGAAAAAAAGGGAAGGCCAGCACTCAATAAAAAGGTGTAAAGGCCAGTAGCTGACAATTCTTTGGAGAGGGGCAGGGTCTTGCTCTACTGCAGATCCCCCATCTAGAATAATTATCATCATAGTAGCCCCTCAAATCTTTGTTGAGATGATTAGAGTCAGGATTAAATCAGTGCTCATATTATCTTCAGTTAAGCAAAATAACTTCACAAAACTACATCTCCGTACACAAGAACTCCACTGCAAACTTCAACTGCAAAAAGAAGACGCTTTCTTGTACCTCACAGGATTGTTATCAAGATTCGAAGAGATAATACATGGCAAAACGCTGGGGTAGATCTTGCAGTGCTCGGAGGCCATGGCATCCGCGTGATCAAAAAGCTTGATCGGTCCCTTCTCACTACGACAGTTCTTTAGATTCAGCTATGCTTCATCTTCCTGACCATGAGAAAGAAAAAAAACAAAACTGTAACACAGGTTTGCACTCCCTCTCTAGCCTTGGCTTCCTCAGAGAGGGTGAGACTGCAAAAGCTGAAGGTCCCGTTTAGCTCTACAAACTGACCTGCAAATCTATTTAAAGGGCCAAGAATACACTCCTCAGTTCAGATTTGAGATGACCTCGTCATCCACTCCATTCCCCCACAACTCCATACTTCCTTTTAGGAATGGCAGCACACAGCTCGTGATTTAAGTATTCAAAGACCTATTTTCCACTTATTTCACATGCAGATTTAAGCCGAATGTATGTTTCCAAATTAGACCTTCCGAATGATCCGACTAATTGTTGTAAAACTTTGTACGCCCCAATTTAAAAAAATGAATAAAAACAGTCAAAATGACCAACTGTAAGAACAGAGTTATAACCCCTATCTGAGAAGGAAATTATCTGCTCTATTTTAAAATCAGAAAAGACAGGGATGCCTGGGTGGCTCAGTCGGTTGAGCATCTGACTCTTGATTTCTGTTCAGGTCGTGATCCCAGAGTTGTGGGAACAAGTCCCTCAAGGGACCAAGCATGGAGTCTGCTTAAGATATTCTCTCTCTCTCTCTCTCTCTCTCTCTCTCTCTCTCTCCCCCCCCCTTCCCGCCGCCCCGCCTTGCACATGCACCACATGCTCTCTCATTATAAAAAAAAATTTTTAATTTAAAAAATCAGAAAAGACAATCTCAAAAACAATCACACACTCAGAAATAACAGTAAGTAAATGCAAACGCATTCATGGAAAACAGTTTTAGAAAATCATGATGACTAGAAGAGAATGGAAATGTCCACCATATAATGCTATGTTACTGCATGAAAATTAAATTTCACAAAAAGTCATAGAGCTCACATAAATTATGCAGCTAGAGGCAAATCTACATGTTTAAGGTTTGTCTTATTTAAAATAATTTTGGGGTGTGGTTTTGAAAAGCTCTCCTAGGGGCGCCCGGGTGGCTTAGTCGGTTAAGGGTCTAACTTCAGCTCAGGTCATGATCTGGTGGTTTGTGAGTTCGAGCCCCGTGTCGGATCTGTGCTGACAGCTTGGAGCCTACAGCCTGCTTCAGATTCTGTGTCTCCCTCTCTCTCTCTGTCCCTCCTCCATTTGCGTGCTCTATCAAAAATAAACAAACATTAAAAAAAAAAAAATTAAACCTTGGGGCACCCGGGTGGTTCAGTTGGTGAAGCATCCGACTTCAGCTCAGGTCATGATCTCATGGTGAGTTCAAGCCCCGCGTCAGGCTCTGGGCTGACGGCTCGGAGCCTGGAGCCTGTTTCCGATTCTGTGTCTCCCTCCCTCTCTGCTCCTCCCCTGCTCATGCTCTGTCTCTCTCTCTCCCAAAAATAAATAAACATAAAAAACATTTTTTTAAAAATTACACCTTGGAAAGCTCTCCTAGTTTTAACCTTCATCGAATAGCATCCAGCTAAGAGAACACAACTATGATACTTTCAAGCAAGAGAGCTGTTTTGATGATGCAAACCACAGCCACCAGATCCAGATAAGGTTTGCCACCAGAATGCTTCAGAAATAATACGCTTCAAAGAAAAAGAAAAAAAAAAGGTAACATTGACACTAGTAATTGCTGGTAAATTCAGCAGTTAAGCATTTTTAAAATTTTACATGAATTTTAGTAACTTAAAATTCTAAACTTATGTCCACAGAAAAAGCTGATCCTTTCAGTCCTAGTATCAATCTCAAGATAGCTTCCCATTTGACAGTTACTTTAAAAAAAAAAACAAAACCCAAAACATTTATTTATTTATTTATTTATTTACTCAGAGAGAGAGAGAGAGAGAGAGAGACAGAGCGCGCGCGAGCACACAGGGGCAGGCCAGAGAGGAAGAGAGAGAATTCCAAGCAGCCTCTGGCCTGACGTGCAGCTCAAACTCATGAACCATGAGATCATGACCTGAGCTCAAGTCAGACACTCAACCAACTGAGCCACCCAGGTACCCCTGACATTACTCTTAATGCTTATTTTAACTATATTTTACACCTGCTGAGGGTTTCAGGCTTTGAAGTTCATTACAGTTATAGTATAAATTACAATGTGAGTACTGCCATGTTCTCTTTTTAAAGAGGTGCGGATAGAAGCTAAAGAACTCATCCAAGGTCACCCAACAAGTCAGCAAAAAAGTTGAGAGCAAGCCTAAAAGTTTAGCTCCTAGACTACTAACTACTTGACGCTTTCTCAATTCCAAAAGAGAAAAAATGAAGTCAAGCGATTTACCTTCCGTAATACCAAACCTCAAACACAGTAGAACGCATCACAAACGCTAACCGAAAAGATGCACCCTGACCAAATGAGAAAACTTGCTACAACAGGACACCACCCTCCTTTCCCTAGGTCTTGAGAAACCAAGCAAACGTACTGCTTCTGGATACATCTTAGAGAACGTCCACGCTTCAGTGTGTACGATTTGCTTTCACACTAACCAAACACTTAAAAATTAATCTGTTATCACCTTTATCCATGCCTACGTGCTGTGGGACGCATCAGTGTCCTTATTCTCCCAAAAGTCAAGTCAAAGACCACAAATCTCAAAGGTAAGCAGTTCTCAGTGAGAACACAGCCAATAAAGGAAAGGCTCTAATAAAGTTGCTCCTTTTGAAGAGATCTTTTTAAAAGATGATTACATGCTTCACAAAATTAACGTGAAGTCGCCCGTCAAGAAAAAAAGTGATTCTTGTAAAGTAGCTTTTAAGGCATATCCCTCCCTCTTTGGGACATAGTCTGACTTGCTGGACAAGAACAATCCGGGCACGCTCACACAGAACACCCATGAACCAGCCTGGTTCATGAAAACATCATTTCGACCTCCCAGCTGTAGTACTCAGTCCTTCCCATACCATAAGGGCCAAGATGACCCTCTTTAACAATCTCTCGGGAGAAGGCGCCCCGGCGGAGAAAGTGACAGCCGTCCTCCTTCTGATGTTTTCGGAAAGAGTCTTAACACCAGCAGAGGCTCCTAGGAAGTGTCAGTGCGGTCGGTAGCAGGTGGAGTAGCCCTTAGTGCCGAGCAGGTCCTTTCCGACCTAGTCTCAAGCCCTCCGCTGCCGCCCGGATTCCGCCTTCCAGACCTTCCCCAGCCGCCCCGCGCCCCCATTCTCTAGCCCAGAGCGAGACACACAACTCCCGGGAGGCGAGGCAGTCTAAGCAGACAAGACGGCCACCCCACCTCTTCCGGGGACTCGCAGGCCCGCTCCCTGGCAGTGTCAGAGCCTGACGGACCCTGCCAGAGAGAAAGCAACTGTCCCCTTCTGGGGCCTCCCAGGCGGAACCCCGTGCCCCACGGCCCCTTTCCGCCGCCCCCACCCCTCTGAAACACCACCTTCCTTATTCGTGAATCCCCCTTCCTCAGGAGCACCCCAGTGGAGTTACCGGCCCACTCAAAAGTAAGAGCGACCGCCACCCCTATCGGTCACCCTGGGCCCCGCTGTCACCGCCCTGCTCCTGGCCTCCGCCCACGCCCCTGGCGGGCCCCGGTGACGCCCGGGTCGGTACCTTGCGGACCCCCTTGTAGATATAGAAGTAGAGCTCCCGGCCCACATTGAAGCAGAGGCGGTCGCCGTTGCCAGACTGGTCGTTGAGGTTTACGAAGGAGACGCGGACGGGGTTGGATCCCTGCGAGTTGAAGGGCACCCGGTTGGGCCGGCTGTACTCCGAGTGCGGCAGCAGCTTGTACAGACCTTCCCGAGTGGTGAATTGGGTCTTAATCTCGTTCATCTCCTTCCCTCCTCCCTCCGTCGCCATCTTGGAAAGCAGCGTTCATCCTGCCCTAAGTGCCCGGATCACGCCCACCGCGCAGGCGCCGTGCTGGGCTCTCGCTCTTTACCCCCCCCTCCCCCGCCTCTTCCTCCTGGCCCCTCCCACCCGCGAGCCGGCCCCGCGGAGGCCGGCCGAGGGGCAGGGGCGGGCTTGTTTACGGCCGCACTGCGCAGGCGTGCTCACCTGGCGCGCTTGGCGCGCCAGGGCGTCCGGAGGCCCCTCCCCCGGGCGAGGCCCCCGGCCAGTTCCGCTGTCGCGCAGGTGAGGGAGGCTAGGACTGGAGGTCGTGCTAGCCGTGCCGCCGCCTCCGCCTCCCCCTCCGCCTCCCCCCGGGGCTGAGCCGGTAAGCCGATGCCGCGGCGGGGCTGCGGCCGGGAGCGCCGATGTGAACTGGGGCGACCTCCTCAGCCGCCTCCGGCCATGCCCTGAGGGGACCCGGGGGAGCGGAGGGAGGGAGCCGCCGCGGCCGCCGCCCCAGGCGGGCTCCGCACGAGGGGTGCCGGGAGCAAGGCGCGGGAGCCCCGACTCTCTGGCCGGGGGGGGGGGGGGTGCGGGGACGCTCCGAGGCTGGGGGGCCCCTTCCCCCAGGGCCTGCCCTCGGCCCCCCGCACGGCCCCCGGGACGCCCCTGTGCACCTCCCGGAGTCCGTTTCCGAGAAGGTACCGCGGTGGCTCGGTTTCCCGCTTCCCCACCTTCCTTTAGGCGGGCAGAGGGAGAGCGCCCTGGGCGGGCGTAGGCGCCGCGGGTGTATTTGCAAGGCCGGTATCTGGGTACCTGCCTGTGGAGAGCACTGGCTAATTGTAAGGAGAAGAGGTTGTGTAGACACTTCTGTTTCTGGAGTTTGTCTTCAGCGGGTGTTTAGAGAACAGGGGGAGGGGAGGGCCGGGCCGGGCAGGGGCTTTCCGAGCCAGGGACCGAATCGAAGCCGGAGTCACTTGACTTGCTCGGTAGCTTTTAAGAAAGTTAGAGACCATTGATTAAAAAGGAAAACAAAAAAGGCTCAAGTGGGATCCGCGAGATTGTGACCTCGGCGTGGTTGTGGGCACACACCGTGCGAGGCCCGGATGTGGGAGGGCAGGCACACGTGGGGAGCCTTCCACGGTCGCTGCCGTATACCTGCGTTTCTTGGCATGTTGCGCTGGAATATGAAAGTTTCTAAAGCGACAGAAACTTCCCGGGAGAATTCCGGGGGGTCGGAAGCCAACATTTGGTACACCAAGAATGAAGTGTTTCTTTAAATTCAAATCAGAGCTGGAGGGTCGCAAAATTAGTGCATGAAGGGACGTTCTGCAGTAAAAGAGCCTAAATCGCAAGCATCTGTTACAACGCAAGGCGATGGCAGTGGAAACTGCCATGATGTAATAATGCATTTGACACTAACATCCTGTGTCCTTCGTACGTGTTGGCAAAAAAAACACAAAAAAAAAACAAAAAAAAAAAAACAAAAAAAAACACTGGAGCAAAATCCTGCTTGTTTAATAAGAGACCCCTAAAATAGCTGAAAGTTTGGGTTGTAATTGTTTTGATATCTGCCTTTCTCTGAAAGGCAAATAAATGTCAAGAGTCTTTTAAAATACCAGGATAAGCACTGTGGTCACCGTGGATTTATCCCAATTTCCTATAACTGTGATTTTGTATTAAAAATGTGTATTTATGATGATCACCTTGAGGGATGGGGACATCCTGAATCCTCTAAAAATAATTCAGCTGTGTTCCCCTAGTTTTTGAGGGGGAATAAGACATGATACTTTTTAGAGGGGAAAAAAGAAACTCGGCAAGCAAAAATTAAGACCAGAAAAATCTCATTAGCCTTCAATTAACCACAGTTAACACTCAGTTAATCATAATACCTGTATGCCTCAGGTATTCGATTAAGGTTTTATTTGATAAAGTTTTATGTGACATTTTATTGTCACAGTAATAATAAGCTGTCCCCCTTTGTCCCATTCAGAGCCTTTGGATAATCTCTATTCTTAGCATTTTTTTTCCTCTTGTAGTTTCCCCCACACACGCTGAAGGATTCAATAAATAACACCCAGATTTATATAAGTGGGCCTGACCTAAATAAAGTTCATTTCTCATTTTCACTTTCAAGCCAGGCATTTCTGAATGGGTTGGTGCCTCAGATTCCTCCGTCCCGAAACTTTGTCGGTTCCCTTTGCATTTCCTCAAACTGGAATTATTATATAACGGCTTCATGAATGATTTCCCAGTTTTACATTTTTTCTCAACTTTTCTCCATTTATAAACAGCTACCAAATTTTCCTGAAACAATGCTTTAGATGTTATGTTCTCGTGTCAGCGACTTGCACCAACCATATTAAGCCATACACCACGCAACTCACAGCCTATTTTTAGTATTACATTAATTCCCCCACTGCAGCCAAACTTCTGCCTTCACCCATAGCTCTTTCTCTTGCTTAGAAAGCCCTTCCTTTCTTCTTCATACTCTGTTCTTCAAGAACTAGTTAAGTCTCATCGTCAAGCCTTTCCAAGCCTAAAAGCCACAGGGGCACCTGGGTGGCTCAGTCGGTTGGTCGTCCAACTTCAGCTCAGGTCATGATCTCACGGTTTGTGAGTTCAAGCCCACGTCAGGCTTTGTGCTGACAGCACGGAGTCTGCTTGGGATTCTCCCTCTCTCTCTCTGCCCCTTCTCTGAGCGTGTGCATGCTCGCTCTCACTGTCTCTTAAAAAAAAAAAAAAAATCCATTTGCTTAGACCAAGGGAAGCAAGACTGGAAGGGGGAGGTCACTTTGGAGTCTAATTGTAGTAATCCAGGCCAAGGACAGTGGCAGCTTGGACTAGGGATGATAGCAGTTGAGATTCAGAGAGATTAGAGGATCCTAGATAGATTCTGAAGGTAAAGCCAGTAGGATTTCCCAACAGAGCAGATGGGATCTGTGGAAGAAATGGAAGGAGTCCAGAATGACTCCAAGGTAAACATAAGCAACCGGAGAGTGGAAATGCCGTGAACTGAAATGAGAAGACTGTAGAGGAGCAGGTTTCTAGCAGAAGCTCGGGAGTTCAATTTTGGACGTGTCGGGTATGTCTGCTAAGCATTTGAGGGAAGTGTCTAGGAGGCAATTGAATAATCAAGTGTGGAGACAAGTCTGAGCTGCTGGCGTGCATTTGGCAGTCATTAGCTGAAAGGTGGTATTTAAAGCCTGGGTCCCATCACCAAGACAGTGAGTGTGAACATTGGGACAGGCCTGGAGGTACGGTGGGTGTGGAGGAAGAGGAGGAATATTTGTGGATGTCTTAAAGCATGGCTTTTGTGTGTGTGCGCAGGTGCATGCAACTTAATACAGACAGAATATTCACTTCAGGTCCAATATGTCATTGTTTTTCAGATTCAGAGATTTAATCCATGAAAATTCTGAAAAGCATGTTTGTTTTTTAAACTTTGAGGAGAATGAGAAGGGGCGCCTGGGTGGCTCAGTCAGTTAAGTGTCCGACTTCAGGTCACGATCTCGCTGTTCATGGGTTCGAGCCCTGCTTTGAGCTCTGTGCTGACAGCTCGGAGCCTGGAGCCTGTTTCAGATTCTGTGTCTCCCCCTCTCTCTGCCCCTCCCCCACTTATGCTCTCTGTCTCAAAAATAAATAAACATTTTATAAAATTAAACTTTGGGGCGCCTGGGTGGCGCAGTCGGTTAAGCGTCCGACTTCAGCCAGGTCACGATCTCGCGGTCTGTGAGTTCGAGCCCCGCGTCGGGCTCTGGGCTGATGGCTCAGAGCCTGGAGCCTGTTTCCGATTCTGTGTCTCCCTCTCTCTCTGCCCCTCCCCCGTTCATGCTCTGTCTCTCTCTGTCCCAAAAATAAATAAATGTTGAAAAAAAAAATTTAAAAAAAAAAATTAAAAAAAAAATTAAACTTTGAGGAGAATGAGTGGTTGCCACAGTGACTCTTTAAAAAGAAATAAGCATGGGGGGCGCCTGGGTGGCGCAGTCGGTTAAGCGTCCGACTTCAGCCAGGTCACGATCTCGCAGTCCGTGAGTTCGAGCCCCGCGTCGGGCTCTGGGCTGATGATGGCCCAGAGCCTGGAGCCTGCTTTGCCCCTCTCTCTTTGCCCCTCCCCCGTTCATGCTCTGTCTCTCTCTGTCCCAAAAATAAATAAACGTTGAAAAAAAAAAATTAAAAAAAAAATAAAATAAAAAGAAATAAGCATGCACAGGTGTCTTTAGGAACCACATTTAACCCTTTACTGACTCATGTAAAGTAACCAATCTCCAATGTATCTTACTGGTTGAACTTACTGTCTTACTACATTATGACTCGGTATTTTCTTGTAAGACCATTATGGGACTTGAAAACAAATTTGGAAAACATCACTTAACATAGTATCCTTCACATACCAGCTTACTTTCTAAAGCCTCAGATTTGCAGAATGGTAAAACTGACACAGTCAGGATTACTAAATTATGATATGATTTGATATAAATTGATCTTGCACAAAGCATCTTATTCTTTATTCAGTAATCATCATGAAGTAATACAGTACTTAATATTTCACACATATCTTGAAATAAAAGTGCTTTTCAAAGATCTTTTAAAGTCTTCAAATCCCATTTTGTGGGAGTCTGGGCATTATGCTAAGTACTTATTATACATGCTGTCATTTTCATGCATAACCTTATAAAGTAGGTACTATTTATCCTCTTCTTACAAGTATGAAAAGTGAGAGAGTAATGAAATGACTCGTCCAAGTTACTACCGTAGAGCTAGGTAGCTAGCAGAAATAAAATTTGAATTCAGGTCTCATAAGAGAAACATCTTGGAAAAAAATAACAACATACTAGTTTCTAAACTGTACTAAAAGGGGAAGAATAGCAATTCAAGTGGAGCAAACATGTATTTTTTTTCTTTTAACTCAAAACTAGAAAAACTAGGGGCACCTGGCTGGCTCAGTCAGTTAAGTGTCTGACTTCGGTTCAGGTCATGATCTCACAGTTCATGAGTTTGAGCCCCACATCCAGCTCTGTGCTGACAGCTCAGAGTCTGGAGTCTGCTTCGGATTCTCTGTCTCCCTTTCTCTCTGCCCCCTTCTCCACTTCTGCTCTGCCTCTCTCTCTCAAAAATAAATATTTAAAAAAAATTTTTTTTAAAGAAAAAACCCACAGACTGGGAGAAAATATTTGCAAATCATGTATCTGATAAGGTATTTGTATACATAGATTTCCTACAATTGAGAGAGCAAATAATCTAATTTTAAAATGGACAAAGGACCTGAATATTTCTCCAAAGATATACAAATGGCCAGTAAGCCATTCGTAAACATGAAAAGATACTCAACATCACTCAACAGAAATGCAAATAGAAACCACAGTCTGATCCCACTTTGCATCCACTGTGATAGTTAAAAAGACACATAATAAAAAGCGGTAAATATGTGGAGAAATTCAAAGCCTCATGTACTGCTGGTAGGAATGTAAAAACAGTGCAGGCACCTTAGAAAATAGTCTGGCATTCCTCAAAAGTTTGCCATATGACCCAGCAATCCCACTCTTAGGTGTATACTCGAGAAGTGAAAACATGTCCACACAAAAACTTGTACATGAGTATTTGTTGAAGCATTAGCCATAATAGCCAAAAAGCAAATGTCCACTAGCTGATGACGGTATAAACAAAATGTGGTATATCTACGCAACGAAGCATTCAGCCATAAGAAGGAATAAAATACTGATGCATGCTGTAACATGGACAAACCTTGAAAAAGCGTGCCGAGCGAAAGAAGGCAGACATAGCCATGATTCCATTTATATGAAATGTCTATAGAGACAGAAAATGGGTTAGTGGTTGCCTAGAGGAGGGGAGGGTGAGGGAGAAAGAGTGACTGGTAATGGGTATGGGGTTTCTTTTTGGGGTGATGAAAATGTTCTACTTTTTTTTTAGTGTTTGTTTTTTGAGAGAGAGCAGGGAAGGGGCAGAGAGAGAGGGAGACACAGAATCCGAAGCAGACTGCAGGCTACGAGCTGTCCACACAGATAGTGCAGGGCTTGAACCCACAAACCACGAGATCATGATCTGAGCCGAAGTCAGATGCTTAACCGACTGAGCCACCCAGGCTCCCCAGTGTGTCAATACTGTCTGAGGTGATAGCGGCACAATCCTGAATATACTAAAAACCACTGATTTATACACTTTATAAACGGGTGAATTGTATGTGCTGTTAAACTAAAACCAGAACAGACTATACAGTGCCCACTTTATTTCTCAAACTGCTACATCACTAGAAACAAATACTTCTAGATTGTTTGAACATCTAATAAACAGAGCTATTAGGGTTCTGAATACCCAGAAAGTTTGAGAAGCTCTGCCATAAGGCATGAACCTCCCTCAGTTTCCAAGTTCAACCTGCATTTTTATCTCTATCTGAATCTATTCTTGCTCTTCTCTTCAAGGATCAAAGGAAGAAGTATCTCTTTCCAAAACGAATTTCTCCACATGTTCTTGTACTCAGTCCCTCTTATCTCCTCCGGATGCCACCCTCCAGCAGTGTCTTACCCTGTCTCCCGGACAAGCTCTCCCACTGCACTGCTCCACTGTCTCCTTCCGTGCAGCGGAAACTGTTAAGCTGAGCAAAAACAGTAGCAGCGAAGAGGGCCTGGGGGTCTGTTCTGCCTGAGAGTTTGGCAGGGGTGTTTCTCCGATTGGAAACATCTCTATCGCCCGTCTCCAGCCCCGGCCTTAAAAGATCCACGGCTGTCTCCCATCCCCTCATAAACACGGCTCCACGTGTGCTGTTGTAATTGTCTTAGACCCTGGGAATAAGACTCAAAATGGGTTCCATCCCGTAGGAATAAAAGAAATTCTATAGCGTAGTGATAAAAGAAGAAATCTAGGAAGAAAACGAAAGCATCGTTTGTCAGGAGGCTGTGACATTCTGTTACTCCCAGGCATAGAACCAGTGGGATTATTACTTAGAGTATTCTTAGCACTGCACCCAAATTAGGACATCGCTTTTTGTAGCTAGAACTTGTGGAGCTTTGTTTTTCATTGTGAAGCTTTTCCAGTTAGAGGTTCAGTTACAGACTTTCCAAGCAGCCCAGTAAACATTGTGGATTTTATCTCTTTAGAGATTAGACAAGGACATTCAAGTTTAATGACCTCATTTATAGTTTCTGACTTTTTCTGAGAACCTTAAGCAAGAAAGAGAGAAAAGGAGGTTTGGGGCAAAAAAAGAAGTTGGTATACTCTATGTAAAGAGAAAAAATTAACATGCCGCTTATACATGATTAAGATGTACTTCTCAGTCACCCCCCTGGAGACCTCTTGTCGACATTTTGGGACTGTTGAGACGGACCCAGTAAAGCTGAGTGATTCTAGTCACAGGTTTCAGTGACGTAGCAGTTGGGGGCCTGTGACAGAAAGGAAGATGCGTTTGTTAACAATTCAGATTCCATTTTAGTAGTTACTGTTTGGGAAAGTAGAAATACAGTTTACGATACTGAAAAGATCTAGTCTAGGATGGGGTAGGGAGTGTTCTCTGAAAGACTATCTTCAAAGAAGAATGTTTCTGTTATGAACCCAGTTAGACAGAGTTTACTAACAGGAGGACCCAGTCTTCACTCTTTAGAACTGGAAGAATCCCCTATTGTATCATGAGGCACATCGTAAATGCTCAACATGTACTGAGTTGAAGTTCTAGCTTTCTCCCCTTCCTCCTTGCTGATACCTTTGTGGGGTTTTTTCTTTCTCTTCCTGGTGTTTCTGTTTCTGCATGTTCCCTTACCGAGGTGCGGTACTTGTAGTTCCTCATACCTGTCACGCCTGCGCTCCTGTGCCTTTGCACAGTCTAGAGTCCCTTTCACCTGTGTTCATCAGAAGGGCCAGACTGCTGCCTCGTCCTTTAAGCCTTACCCAGCAGATTGCCTCTGCCTGGTTATCCCTCAGGTTCCAGCTGGAAGGCTGCTTTCTCAGAAGGGCTTTGGCTGACACCCCAGCTCTGGGTTATGTCACCTTGTATCTTCTCAGCTTTGTTATCTCCTTTGCGAGACTTGTGTATTTAAGTAACATCCACCTCTGCTGGTGGACTTTAAGCTCTCTGAGAACAGGGATCCCTTCTTTTCATTCAGCATTTTGTTTCTAGGTTGGGTACTGGCATTCAAGAGGTATTCTACATAGTTGCCAAGTGAATGACTCACCTTTGAGAAACATTCTCTAACTTTTAGCACTCACGTTAATACTTAACTTTATTATGACATTTGTTACATGGCTGTCTCATCTCACTAGATTGTTAGCTACACATGATTGCAGTACACATACTTGAAAACATGCCCGTTCGTGCTTTTTCTCATACCTTACCCCTGAGGTGAAACTTTGCTTTAGGGTCACGTCACTTGTACTTTCAGATAGTTCTGCTTCTAGTTTCTGTTGGTGGTGGGGCAGGGGGTAGTTCAGCCCCTTGCTTACTTTATGTATTTCGCTTTCAAGTAAATACCTATTTAGCATGCGCATTTTTCAGTCACCGCCTTAGCCCTAGCTCAGTTTACTTTCTTCTTCTGCAAAGCCCCTCTTCCCCCCCAAACCAAAACATATTCTTGGAGAATAATCTTTAAGAGTCACGTTTCAATTTAGTAGGATAGAATATTGAATTTGCTGGAGAATTTTGCATAAGAATTATCAACTGAATATTGCAGCTCTAGATCTGCTTGTTGGGGTAAGAAAAGATCATGAAAGGTAATTGGTGCTCAGGACTGTTTAGTGGATAGAATATGAACCCAAAAAGCATTGGACTTAAAGTCAAAAGACATGACATGAGTTCTCCTCATGATTCCATTATTATTGTGCTGAATGTGCTAGCCAGTGCACTAGGGAAAAGTTCAAAATGAAATTACCATAATTTATCTAGGACTATATATTGGAAAACCTAAGAGAAGCAACTGAAAATCTCTTATTAAACAATAAGTGTAACGGGGTAGCAGGTTATAAAATTAATATGCAAACTTTGTCATGTGAAAATAGTAACAAATTTAGATATAACAAAAGTTCTATTTAAACTCATCATTGTTAAATATGACAAAACTCCTATCACTCACAATGACACTATAAAATACAGGACTAACCTTACAGTTGCTCGTACCCATCATACAGACAACTGGGGGTCTTTAGTCTCATTGACAGCAGTGTGGACGGTGCCCCCTGGGGTTGGGTTGCACAGTGTCTCTGAATATACTTAGAAAGTTTTCAGAAGCTACTTGAAAAAATCCTATAAAACCTGTAAAGAAACTAAAATAATTCAATGAAACACCTTGTTTTTGAGTGAGAAGACACAACACTGTAAAAATGCCAGCTCTTTCTGAATTAATGTACAAATTGAATGCAGTCCAAATCTAAACAGAATTTCCTTTAGAACCAGTCAAAACTGTTCTAAATTTCATTTGGCAGAATAAGATATTGAGAATCATTGGAAATTCAGGGGAAAAAAAAGTAATATTGGGGGAGGACTTGCCTCCCAAATATTAAAATGTATTATAAAGCCTCCTTAGCGAAAACATCAATGCAGTGTAATGGAGAACAGAATTAGACCCCGATAAGAATGGGCATATGGTAAAGATGGCAGGGTTAGTTTAATAAAAGGTATTGGAACAGCCAACTAGCCGTTTATAATAAAATAAATAGAGGTTCCTACTTCTCTCCTTATTCCAAAATAAGCTCCAGATGGATCAAAGATTTAAATATAAAAAAATTAACCATAAGAATCTAAAAAGAAGCTACTTGAGTAAGTATATTTGTGATCTTGAAATAGGGAAGGCTTTTCTAGACATAGCCCCAAACAAATAAGCCGAAGGATATTTTTATTCTGTAATTTGCATGGTACAAAATACCATTCAAAAAGACAACAAACTTGGAAAAAAGATTTGTAACACATATGGCAAGTGCACAAAATCCCTAAACTTGAAAATACTTCTTTAAATCAGTTAGAAAGGAAACCTAACCCAGTGGAAAAAAATAGACAAAGGGCCTAGCAAGCAGCTCACAAAAGTTGCATTTTTCAGGCTTTTTATTTCTGACTTCTGAGTTTCCTGTCCTGCCTAGAAAGAACTTCCCCACTCCAGGATGCTTAACTTTTCTTACGAAAGATACACAAATTAAAACTTTTTACTATCACATTGGAAAATATCAATTATCAGTATAAAATTGATAGTATTGCCACAGTTTTTGGTGTTTCTAAAAGTATTAAGAAGGATTGACAGGAATGTAAATTGATATTTGGAGGGCAGTTTATGAATGACTGTCAAAATATGTATTGTAGTTCCATTGACTTAACGACTCCAATTCTTAGGAATTTATCCTCACAAATGTACAAAGTTTATGTACACAAGGATTTGCACGAAGCATTGTTCCGTTTAATAGTGAAAAATTGGAAATTGCCTAAATACTCATCAATAAAGAATTAGATAAATTATGGAAATTCTGTACATTGCAGTTGTTAAAAAAAAATGCATAAGGCCATACATACTGACATGGAAAGAGTACGTGGGAGTTCATTTGTGAGAAATTAACACTTACATATACAGTGGTACCCATGGTTCTGCCTCCAGAGTTTCAGTTACCCATGGTTAACTGGGGTTCCACGGCACGTGAGCCTCCTCCTGACTGTTGTCGGAAGGTCAGTAGTGGCCTCATGCTACATCACAATGCCTACGTTACTAACCTCACTTCATCTCATCACATGGGGATTTTATCTCCTCACATCTCACCCAAAAGAGGAAGGATGAGTGCAATACATAAGGTATTTTGAGAGAGACCAGTTTCACATGTTTTATTACAGTAGTATTTCATTATAGTGCTCTGTTTTGTCATTGTTAATCTCTCACTGTGCCTGATTTGTAATAATTAAGCCTTATCATAGGTATGTATGTATAGGAAAAAAACAGTATATGTAGGGTTCAGTACTCTCTGTGGTTTCAGGCATGCACTGAGGGTCTTAGAATGTATCTCCCGTGGATAAAGGGGGACTCCTGTACCTATAGGGTTTTGTTAAGCCCAGAGTTTGAGAACTGACTATATGACTCACTTTTTAATTTTGGAGAGTAACTTCCCAGAATGTATTGTGCTGGAAATTATGGTGTTCTATACATGACATGTAAAGGCTCAAAAGACAAAGTGTATATAAAATCTCTTTTTAAACAGCAATACACCATATACACCATATATATACCATATATATGGTAATCAAAAGTTGCTAAATTTGGAGGACCTCCATGATTATCCACATTCTTTTTTTTTTTTTAATTTTTTTTTTCAACGTTTATTTATTTTTGGGACAGAGAGAGACAGAGCATGAACGGGGGAGGGGCAGAGAGAGAGGGAGACACAGAATCGGAAACAGGCTCCAGGCTCTGAGCCATCAGCCCAGAGCCCAACGCGGGGCTCGAACTCACGGACCGCGAGATCGTGACCTGGCTGAAGTCGGACGCTTAACCGACTGCGCCACCCAGGCGCCCCTATCCACATTCTAACAAAGCTAATAGACCTATAAATTTTTCCAAATGTACTTAATGTAATACTATTTTTTTTGGTCTTCATAAACAATTCTTTAAGTTTTTAGGGGATAACAGACCCACTACAAAAACCCATGAAAGCTTTGAACCCCATTCCTCAACCCGAATGCATATACCTGCCATATTTTATATATGAACTTTTAGGGTTTGATAAGACACTTCATCAAAACAATCCATGGACTTCTACTATAAACTTCAGTCTTCACAGTGAATAAAGAGGAAAACAGTTCAATGCTGCGATTGGCTTGTGACCACACCCCCCCCCCAACACACACACAAGGATATGTTAATGTTCTAACCCCTGGTTCTGTTAAATATGATCTTATTTAGAAATACCATCATTGCAAATGTATTTAAATTAAGATGATGTTTTTAAGGTAGGCCCTGAATCCATTATGACTGATATCCTAATAAGAAGGAAAAAAGAGAGGCACCTGGGTGGCTCAGTCAGTTAAGCGTCCAACTTTGGCTCAGGTCATGATCTCACAGCTCGTGAGTTCAAGCCCCACATCAGGCTTTATGCTGACAGCTTGCTTAGAGCCTGGAGCCTGCTTCGGATTCTGTGTCTCCTTCTCTCTGCCCCTCCCCCATTCACACTCTGTCTCTCTCGTTCTCAAAAATAAATTAAAATGTTTAAAAAAAAAAAAAGGAGGAGGAGGAAAAAGATAGGGGTACCTGGGTGGCTCAGTCAGTTAAGCATCCAACTCTTGGTTTTGGCTTAGGTCATGATCCCACAGTTTGGTGAGTTCAAGCCCCACATCGGGCTCTGCACTGATAGCACGGAGCCTCCTTGGGATCCTCTGTCCCCATCTCTCTCTGCCCCTCCCCCACTCATTCTCTCCATCTCTCTCTCTCTCTCTCTCTCAAAAATAAACATTAAAAAAGTGAATTTTAGGGGCGCCTGGGTGGCGCAGTCGGTTAAGCGTCCGACTTCAGCCAGGTCACGATCTCGCGGTCCGTGAGTTCGAGCCCCGCGTCGGGCTCTGGGCTGATGACTCAGAGCCTGGAGCCTGTTTCGGATTCTGTGTCTCCCTCTCTCTCTGCCCCTCCTCCGTTCACGCTCTGTCTCTCTCTGTCCCAAAAATAAATAAACGTTGAAGGAAAAAAAAAAATTAAAAAAAAAAAGTGAATTTTAGATATGCAAAATATGCCAATTGGGGAAAAAAGGTAAAATTATTACTTGCAAATGATATTGTTTGCATAGAAAATGGAATAGAATGAATGGAGAAACTTCAAACAATAAGAGAATTTGCATATATTTTATATGTACAAGCTACAACTAGTTGGTATATGGAAGGCTCCATTTACAATAGCCATGAATAAGATAAAACATCAAGGAATATATTCAGTAAGAACCGTAAGATCATGATAGTAAAAACTTTAAAATACTACACAAGGACTCAGAAGAACAACTAAACAAGTGGAACAGCACACCGTGTTCTCGAATAGAAAGACTCAACATCACGAATGTATTCTTCCTAAATTAACCTATAAATTTAATGTGACTCCATTAAATTCCAAACCATGTTTGGAAAATAGGCAAGATGGTATCAGAGTTCAAGTGGAAAAAATAAAAAACAAAGAGCTCTGAAAATTCTAAAAAGAATAAATGGGGAATCCACTCTATTAAGTATTAAAAGGTAAGAAAATACAATAAGTAGTGTAGTGCAGGCACGTGAATAGGTCAACAGAACAAGAATTTCAGAAATAAACCTAAATATACAAGAATTTTGTACATAAGTTGTTTCTTTTCCTAAAGTATTTATTTTAAGAGAATGAGACTCCTAACAGGCTCCACACTGTTAGCACGGAGCCCAAAGTAGGGCTCGAATTCATTGAGATCATGACCTGAGCCAAAGTCAAGAGTCAGACGCTCAACCGACTGAGCTACCCAAGGGCCCCTGTAATTATTTTGATGTTATTTAAAATGTGTAAGTAAAAGATGAATGTTTAATAAATAGGATTAGGACAACTGGGTAGCCATCTGAGGGAAAAAATCCAAATGAATGAAAAATTAAAATACAAAAAAAGAAAATAGGACCAATAAGGGGAGACTTCTTTTTTTAAGTTTTTTTTAACGTTTTGTTTATTTTTGAGAGAAAGAGTGAGTGAACGAGCAAGCAGGTGGGGGGCAGAGACAGAGGGAGACACAAGAATCCAAAGCAGGCTCCAGGCTCTGAGCTGTCAGCACGGAGCCCAACGCGGGGCTTGGACTCACATACTGTGAGGTCATGACCTGAGCCGAAGTCAGACACTTAACTGACTGAGCCACCCAGGTGCCCTGGGAGACATTTTTAATAATCTTGGAATGTAGAAAGTCTATCTCAATAAGACGCAGGGTGCAGAAGCCATAGAATAAGTTTGACCATGCTGAAGAATATTTTCCTTCCTCAATACTTGCAGATGCTACAGTCCCTGCTACCACGATGGCATTTTGGTCCCCCTCAAGGACCTTCCAGGGACCTTTCCCTCTAAAACAAAACAATAACACGGGGCGCCTGGGTGGCTCAGTCGGTTAAGCAGCCGACTTCAGCTCAGGTCACGATCTCGCGATCTCGTGAGTTCGAGCCCCGCGTCGGGCTCTGGGCTAATGGCTCAGGGCCTGGAGCCTGCTTCCGATTCTGTGTGTCCCTCTCTCTCTGCCCCTCCCCCGTTCATGCTCTGTCTCTCTCTGTCTCAAAAATAAATAAAACGTTAAAAAAAATTAGTTAAAACAAAGTAAACAAAGGAATGTGTGTTTCAGCACAGGCCATTTTCTTCTACTTCTCCCCGTGTTTCTAATACCCCCAAACTCAGCCATGATGAAGCTCAGGCGAGGCCCAAAGCCTTGCTAGCGGGGCAGTTCGGGAAGGGCAGGCACAGTGGAGGCTGGGGCTGCCTCCCTGGCTCTCCCCTGTCAGGGAAAGCAGGAGGCTGTAGGCAGCCGGTGGACGGAGGGGGCCCTGGCCCTGCTCCCATAGCAGCATCACCCAAGCCACACACTGGAAGCTCTCTGCTCCCTGCTCGGCAGCCCATCTCGCACCTTTATGTAAATTCTCTGACTCACCTTTGCATGGAAAATAAAAGGGCTTTGTTTAAAAAAAAAAAAAAAAAAAGTTTTCCTTTCCAATAAACCACTAAGCAAATTCAACAAACAAGAAACTGGGAAAAAGTGAAGAGCTCCTACAAATCAGTTAATGCAATGGGCAAAGGTTATGTGAGCAAATACTTAAGAGGGAAAAAAATGGAAACATGTCTCTCAACCATGAAAAGATGCTCAATCTCACACTTCAGAAAAATGTAAATTAAGATAACAGATAAAATATCTCCCACCTTTTTTCAAAGTCAAGAGGTTTGGTGACTACCAGGTATGAGGAAACATACTCTCATATATTGCTGGTGGTGGTATATATGATACAAGCTCAATAAAGAATAATTTGCCAGCGATTAAAACAAATCTAAAATGTATGCACTCTTGGGGCTTCTGGCTGGCTCAGTCCATTAAGCGTGTGATTTCAGCTTGGGTCATGATCTCGTGGTTCGTGAGTTCGAGCTCTCTGTCAGCCCACTTTGGATCCTCTGTTCCCCTCTCTCTTTGCCCCTACTCTGCTCACGCTCTCTTGCTGTCTCTCAAAAATAAATGGACATTAAGAAAAGAAAATGTATGTACTCTTGAATCCAGCAATTCCACTTCTTGGAGTTTATCCTCAGAAATCTAGATTTCTCATCCTAGCAGATACCTAACCCTTTATTTTCTGGAAAAGGCAAAACAAAAGAGTTTCTGTACAGGGGATACTAGGCTAAATTAAGGTCACAAGTAGTATCTTGAAAATGGGGATTAAGAGAGAGCATGCGATTACTGAATGCTGGGGTCCTCATCCTGTTTTCCTCACTAAGCCGGCACTGAAAACTAAATCTTACTCTCCATGCAGAAATTTTAAAAGATTCTTTTCTGGAGAGTCTGACAATTCCCAAGATACCGGCATAAGAGTTTGCCCAACAAATGGCCCATACAAAATACCCTACAGCGACCTCAAAGTCCTAAAAACCATATGCTCAGATCTTCCAAAAATGTTTTTTAGTCCCAGGCTCTTAATCATAAGCAGGCAACCAATGATTATCCAGACATCAGAGAAAAGCTTCTAAACATGAGTTTTAGAGATCAAAACAAATGAACGGGGAGCAGGAGGTTGGGGGGGGGAGCCGTGTTGGAAAAAACAGGCAAGAAGATGAAAATTTTAAAACATGCTGACATTCTCAGATAAGTACGTATTACATCTATGAAACAAACAGGACATTTTTATAAGAAACTTTAGAAAATAAAAAAAACTTCGGGGCACCTGGGTGGCTCAGTATTCTAAGTGCCCGACTTCCGCTCAGGTCATGATCTTGGGGTCCGTGAGTCTGAGCCCCATGTTGAGCTCTGCTGACAGCTCAGAGCCTGAAGCCATTTCGGATTCTGTGTCTGCCCCTGCCCCACCACGTGCTCTGTGTCTCTCTCCTTCAAAAGTAAACACTAAAAAAAAATTTTTTTAAGAAAATAAAACCTCTTAGATATTAAAAATGTAGATAGCAGAAAGAAAAACACTAGAAGGGTTGAAAAGGAAAATTGAGAAAGTCTCCCAGGAAAAGCAACCAGATAAATCCTAGGAGAAGGAGATAGAAAGAGTGCCACCCTGAGAGGTCCAGCATCCAGACACCGGAGGAGGAAATCATCTACAGAATGTTCAAGAAAAATGTCCGGAACAGAAGGACACGGATTTACAGGGCAAATGAGCCCACCGAGTACCCAGCAAAGTGGATGAAAATAAGTGCATACGAGGCACAACGTTGTGAACTCTTTGAACACTTGGAATAAAGAGAAGATCCCACGAGCTGGCAGAGAGAGAAAACCTCACAAAGGATCAGAAATCAGAATGGCTTCAGACTTCTCAGCAACTACACCAAAAGCCAGAACTCCACCTAGAATATAAGCCCTTTGACTCTGTCTCTCTGTATCCTAGTCTCTGTTGTTCACAGATGTATCCCAAGTGCTTAGAGCACTGCCAGGCATGCGTTAGGTTCTCAATAAAAATTTGTTGAATGAAAGAGAACAGTGGAGAGATAATTCCAAAATTCTGAGGGAAAGTCTCTTCCAGCCTATAACTAAAGCCATCAATCAAGTGGATTGTTCATGACCTTGGACATGTAAGGTCTCCAAACAGTTTACCCTCCATGTACCCTTTCCCAGGAAGGCATGAGAGGATATGCTCCACCAAAACAAGAAAGGCAAGCAGTACAGAAACAAGAGGGAAAGACATAGGGGACCCCTAGGAAGATGGTGATAATAGCTGTGCATCAGCTGTAATGGGCAGCCAGTTCAGATTGGAGCAGGTGCCAGTGCCCACTGCCATTGTCGTACCATTTTGTCTAGGGACAGAGTGCCCTGGTTGTCCTGGCCCAGATCCTCATCTGTACTCGGTTTGCCTGGACCCTCTACTAATGAATTTCCTGCCCTCCCTTCCATTCCCTGCCACCAGCATTAACTAAGAGCCTTCATTTCACACCATAGAAATAATTCTACTCTGACCTACTCCTGAGCAGGAGTAGCAGAATGAACTAAGGAGCGGAAAGTACAGCAGATCCCACTCCTCTTGCTACTATCCCTAAGAGACACAGTCCAGTCAAACGCTCCAACTGTTGTGACCTCTGTGTTTCCCAGGTTTCATAACCTTGCTGCAGACGTTCCCCAAGACCACCCCCAGGTTCAGTGATTTGCTAGGAGGACTCACAGAACTCAGCACATAGTCGTACTCAAGGTTTTGCTTTATTACAGTGAGTGGACACAAAATCAGTGAAGGAAAAGGCCATGGGCAAAGTCTAGAGGAAATCAGGTATGAGCCCGGAGTCTTACAAGTGGAGTCACCCAGGACATGCTTAATTCCTCCCGCAACAAATTTGTGATAATCCATTAGAGACTTAGCACCAAGGGTTTTTATTGGAGGCCAGTCATACAGGCATATACCAAACTTCCACAGTCCCAGAAGGAAATCAGGTGTTCAACATAAAAACTATATTTGCACAGTTTTTGCACAAAGGGCTACTCTTCCCACTTAGAGAATGATGGGAACACTTCTAAGATCCAAGTTCCCAGATACCAGCCATGGGCCAACCTTGCAAGCAAATAGACCTTTCTAAGGAGTGCGGTCTTGGGCCTGCTGTGTGAACTCTTCTGCACCATTGCGCCCTGATCCTACCCAGAAGGGGTCCTGTAAGCAGTTAGGGAAGCAGAAGCCAGATTATGATGTAGCCCTCTAGTTATATTTTCCTGGAGGCCTTCATTTGGATAGTGGTAATGTTGCCTTTCCCTTAACACAAGTAGATATGTGCTTGCCATTTAGTTTTTTGTTTTGTTTGCTGAAAGATCCTGTTAAGGTACACACAAAGGTGGTAAAACTACAAAGGAAATCAAAGGAACGAGTGATGGGTTTTGTCTACCGAAAGCCATTCTCCCCATCTCCCCTGGTTACAGAGTTGTAATTGAGCAGCATGTGGATGGCTGTATGACAAAAGTCTTGTTTATGAGCCTAAGTAGAAGTGATGTGCTCCTTCTGGGGGTGGGTCTAAAACTCTAGGGTGCCTTTCCCATAATTTTTCTTTCCCTTTACTGCTGGCTGCCACCCAGAAGTGCCAATGACACAGCGTCAGCCACACAGACAGTATGACCGCTCAGAGCAGGAGCTGCCCCACCAACCTGGCCTGTTCCCATCAGTCTAAATGTGAAAAAGAAACACTTCATTTTCTAATGCAATATCTTTGAATATCTTTGCTACAGCACTTTATCTCCACCCTACCCCCCATCTAATACAAAATGGTAACACAAAAGACAAGATGGTAGCTACCTTAGGGAGAGCTAAGACCTAGACTTTAGGGATCTCCCAAGACCTAGTAATGTTTTGGGGTTTTTTAATTTATTTTGAGAGAGAAAGGGCACACGCAGGGGGCGGAGAGAGAATCCCAAGCAGGCTCTGCACTGTCAGTGCAGAGCCAGATGTGAGGTCTGAACTCACGAACCGTGAGATCGTGACCTGAGCTGAAGTCAAGAGTGGGAAGCTCAACTGGCCGGCCCACCCAGACACCTCTAGGAATGCTGTTTCTCAGCCTGAGTGATGGGACACTAGTATTGGCTTTATTCTTCTTTTTAATCATACGTATGTATTTTATATACACTTTTGTATGTTTATATGTATGTATGAATCATTCCACAATTTAAATTTTTTTTTTCAACGTTTATTTATTTTTGGGACAGAGAGAGACAGAGCATGAACGGGCGAGGGGCAGAGAGAGAGGGAGACACAGAATCGGAAACAGGCTCCAGGCTCCGAGCCATCAGCCCAGAGCCCGACGCGGGGCTCGAACTCACGGACCGCGAGATCGTGACCTGGCTGAAGTCGGACGCTTAACCGACTGCGCCACCCAGGCGCCCCTGAATCATTCCACAATTTAAAAAGAAAGTTAAAAATACAATAATGATGAAAGGCACCTGGCTGGATCAGTTGGTAGAGCATATGACTGTTGATATTGAGGTCATGAGTTCAAGCCCCACACTGGGTATAGGATTTACATTTAAAAAAAAAAAAAGTAGGGGCGCCTGGGTGGCTCAGCCGGTTAAGCATCCGACTTTGGCTCAGGTCATGATCTCGTGGTTTGTGGGTTCGAGCCCCGCGTCAGGCTCTGTGCTGACCGCTCAGAGCCTGGAGTCTGTTTCAGATTCTGTGTCTCCCTCTCTCTCTGACCCTCCCCTGTTCATGCTCTGTCTCTCTCTGTCTCAAAAATAAATAAACATTTTAAATAAATAAATAAAGATAAAAAGTAAAAAAGAAATCCATTTGTGTAATAAAATTTAAATGAAATGCCCATTGTCCTACTAAAGTCAGGACAAGACCAAAATTTCCGTCTCTACCACCATTTAATATTGTACTGAAAGTATTAACCAAAGCAATCAGACAAGAGGAAGAAATCAGATGTATAAAAATTGGGAAAAAAGTAAAACTTTTGCTATTTGTTGATGATATGATCAAGTACTTAGAAAATCCAACAGCATCAACCAAAAAGACTGCTATTAAGGAGTGACAAGGTATACAGTTATCTGCAGAAATCTTTATGCACACAAATACATAAACAGTACTTCAGCAACCATGCTCGTACATGTCCTCGTATGGACCCCTGTGAGCATTTGCCTTTATACGTGCTCAGGAGCAAGATTGCTAGGTCAGAAGGTTCACAGAGTCTTCATTTGATTGAAACTGCCAGATGGCTCCCCAGAACAGCTGCAC
The DNA here is from genome assembly GCF_007474595.2 of Lynx canadensis. Classification (NCBI taxonomy): domain Eukaryota; kingdom Metazoa; phylum Chordata; class Mammalia; order Carnivora; family Felidae; genus Lynx; species Lynx canadensis. The sequence continues at coordinate 143,165,728 of NC_044308.2, read as the reverse complement.
CAGCTGACACAACCGCCGGCATCCCTGCCCATATTTGCCATGTGCCCCAGAGAATGTACTTCTGCAAAACCACGAGCTAAAGCAAGAGAGAAGAAGACATGGGATCTAGGAAGTAAGGATTCTAACAGAAGAGCAGCAAAAGGAATCGCCAGGATGTGCAACAGGCCTAGGTTGGAGCAGAAGGATGGAAGGCTGTGAAAAGGAGGGGTCTAGGAAATTAATAGGTGATCCGTTGCATTTAAGTGTTCTGAAAATGTTACATTGATAGGTATTTGAAGGATCTGTTGGAGACTTTAGGAAAAATGTTTATATGAAACAAAACGATGCAAACATAAACGCAAGGCAGTTACTGACGGAATAACTGGAAGTTATCCAAAAAGGGAGGCATGTAATGGTTGGGGTTGTAAATGGTAAAAGAGCTAAATCTGCATCCACCATAACAGGAAGTCAGTAGCATCTCTTGGTAATTTAAAAGTACCTGGGGGCACCTGGGTGGCTCAGTCGGTTAAGCATCGGACTCTTGGTTTCAGCTCAGATCATAATATCATGAGATCGAGCCCCACATCATCAGCGTGGAGCCTGCTTGGGATTTTCTCTCTCCCTCTCTCTCTGTCCCTCCCCCTGCTTACACTCTCTCAAAATAAACATTAAAAAAAAATAATTTTAGGGGCGCCTGGGTGGCTCAGTCAGTTAAGCATCCGACTTTGGCTTAGGTCATGATATCGCCGTCTGTGAGTTCGAGCCCCACGTCGGGCTCTGTGCTGACAGCTCAGAGCCTGGAGCCTGTTTCAGATTCTGTGTCTCCCTCTCTCTCTGACGCTCCCCACATTCATGCTGTGTGTCTCTCTGTCTCAAAAATAAATAAATGTTAAAAAAAATCTTTAATAAAAATAAAATTAATTAATTAAAAAATAATTTTAGATCATAATAAGAACTATGAAGGTAATAACAAATTCTGAACATTCTGCTATATTCTAATAATCCTATAAGTTTGGAAAACAGATTCAAGACAGGTGTTTATGATCCATGTAGTAGATCAGATTCAAGAACACTAGAACATGATTGATTAGATGTCTACACTGTCCACATGGACATAGATCAAGGCTATCGTTAGAAAAATGTCCATCAGTATCCTGAAGCTTACCAAGTTATATCCATTAAGTTAAATAAGTACAGCGTTCTGTGTGTCAAACATCCCTCAATAAAGTAGTTTAAATGTATATATCCTGAAACAGCTATTTAATAGCAATGCAGATTCACAGTATATATTCTACCAAAAATGTTAAAACAGATTCCATTGAACTAGGAAGCATGTTCAATCTTTATATGACATTGGTAATAGAGGAGCATTAGATTTTGCCTTTGTACATCCAGAAAATATTTTAATCTGAATAATCTTTAGGAGTCCCCCAGGAATCTTATAATTATCCAGTTATCTCTATAGCTCTATGTGCCTTAAACCCAGAAAAAACCCTGCAAGTAAGCATTAATAGTATTCCAGAATGGATGCATAACTGGGAAGTAGGAGCTAAGTATGGTTATGTTGAATCTTTTTTTTTTTAATTTTTAATTTTAAGTAGGCTCCACACCCAATGTGGGACTTGAACTCATGACCCTGAGATGAAGAGTTACATCCTCTATCGACTGAGCCAACCAGGTGCCCCTGGTTATGTTGAGTCTTATACCAACTTGATGAACCATTACTGGGAGTAGGTGAATTATCAGTCCCCATAATAGTCCCCAATCCCTTTGCCATGGCCTCCAGGTCGTCAGGTCTTTCTCTACCCCTTCATTTCACACTTGGCCATGTGACTTGCTTTAGTCAATGTGAGTAAACATGATAGGAGCAGGGGCTTGAAATGTGCTTGTGAATGGGCATTTGGGCTTGCTCTCTTACACTCCAATAATCTGCCGTGATTGGCAGAGGCAGAGCTTCCCTCTGACTTCAGCCCAGGTCCTAGAATGTGACTCATGGAACAGAGCTGTTCATAGACTGCAGCCTGAGGCCAAGCCACCCCAGCTAACTCTCATATGCATGCGCAAGAAATAAATGTTTATTGTATACTTCTGAGCTTCTGTAGTTTGTTACTCAGCATTATCGTACCAGTAGCTGACTAATACATATTCCAAATTAATCTTTCCTATGATCTTACTGATACATGGCACAGAGCTGAAAAAGGAGGTTGTATTTTGGTCTCTAATAGTGTCACAGGTTGGGTTCTCCAGGAAGCAGATGCTGAGATGGAGTTAGGACCACAAAAGCTTTATTGAAGAATAACACATGTGAAGCTGAGTGCCATCAGATGGCAGTGCAGACCTGGTAGAGTCCCAGCCAGCCCAGTAGGGAGCTCTAGAGCAGATTCCTTGATGGAGGGGTCCTGTGTCCGGTGGAAATGGCTAGACTCTTGTACTGCTGTCTGGCTGAGTCACTGACTAGGGACTGCCCATAAAGAGAGTGCCCTTAGCTACCACGTCTGGCCAATCATTGGCTGGGAGATGCCCCAGAAATCGTATGACCTCTGTTTAAAAGCTGAGATGGAGCTTGTCAGCTTAACCCCACTCCGTGCATCTGGGCAGCTGGTCCTTTCTAGAAGGGGATCTGAGCAGGCCATCTCCATGTTGCCACAAACAGCTTTAAGGTAGTACATGTATAAAAAGATAAGGAAAGGCATAGGAAGCTAGTGAGCTGTTTGACAGCCTAGAAGTGTTTATGTCACCTATGATCCGGTCGTCCTACCAATTCCTTCAGACGGAAAACAGTACAGGACTCTTGGTGCTCTCTCCAAGTCCTTCTGCCCCAGTCCTTTGCATCTCCGTAAATGGCAGCACCAGCACTCCCATAGCTGCTCAAGTGAAAATCCTAGCTGTAAGGGCTCGGTCGGTTAAGCGTCTGACTCTTCATTTTGGCTCAAGTCACCATCTCACAGTCTGTGAGATCGAGCCCCACATCCGGCTCTGTGCTAATAGCCTGCTTGGGATTCATATTCTCTCTCTCTCTCTCTCTCTCTCTCTCAATCTCTCTCTCTCTCTCAATCTCTCTGCCCCTACCCCATGCCCTCTCTCGCTCGCTCTCTCTTTCTAAAAAACAAAAAACCTAGGTGTAAAGAAGAGCTTTTGGAAACAAAAAAGTATAATTGCTAACTTTAAAAATATGATCCTTATTGTAAAAGGCCATAGTGAAAGATTATGGTGAAGTTACCACACTCACCAGAAGGCTGCTGCTGGCTTTCATGTACATTTTGTTGAATGTACCAACTTGTTCTTTATGTCTTCTTCTGCCTTTTTGTTTCCTGTATGGCAGTGTCCTAATTCTCATAATCTTTATCTCTATGATTTTAAGTTTCATCATGCACTTTCCTTGGCTGTCATAACTTTTTCCTTATCTTCGCGATTTTGACCGTAAGAATTTTTTGTGTCCACTGTGATACAGTGATCATTGTACTTTATATTTATAATTATATTGTAATGTTCTTAACTTTCTGTTCATCTTTTTTTCACTTCATGCATTTTGCTTCCCATAGCTTACCTTCTTATCATATTTGAATTTTGGTGTGATAAATAATTTGAAAAGAATAGAGGCGTCTGGATGGCTCAGTCAAGTGTCTGACTCTTGATTTCAGCTCAGGTGATGAATTCAAGCCCCATATCAGACTCTGTGCTGACAGTGCGGGGCCTGCTTGGAATTCTCTCTCTCTCAAAATGAGTAAGCTTAAAAAAATTATTTGGAGGGGCGCCTGGGTGGCTCAGTCGGTTGAGCGTCCAACTTCAGCTCAGGTCATGACCTCACAGTCCGTGAGTTCGAGCCCCGCGTCAGGCTCTGTGCTGACGGCTCGGAGCCTGGAGCCTGGTTCAGATTCTGTGTCTCCCTCTCTCTGCCCCTCCCCTGCTCATGCTCTGTCTCTCCCTGTCTCAAAAATAAATAAATAATTAAAAAATAATTTGGAAAGAATATACAAAATTGATCTGAAACTAAGACGTACAAATAACGATTCAAATGTGTTTCAACCACGGTGTTATATTGCACCACAGTATTGTTATCAAACTGTTCTTGTAATTCATACTTTGACATACTAATGAAAATGTGTGGGAGGTTTGTCACAGAGCACTTGTTTCTGAGGTTGTTTTGCTGCCTCTGGGACAGTTTAGCAAGCCAGAATCCATCAGACTAAGGTGCATCGGGCACCCAGGCTTGCATTCCAATAGACTGGGATGTATAGAACGCAAGACTTGGCAACGGATGTACTTGGCTACCTGCAGTATTGCTGCCGGTCTGTGCAGAGGACACAGGAATTGTGATCAAATCTATTTTATGTAATTCCAAGCAGAAAAAAATTGTGTGATGTGTTTATAGTTACATTCACAGTGTTACTGAGTATATTCCTAACAAAAGGGATTTTTTAAAAAATTATTTTAGAGAGAGAGGGCGAGTGGGAGCAGGGGAGGGGAAGAGAGAGTGGGAGAGAGAGGGTGAGTGGGAGCGGAGTGGGGGGGCAGAGAGAGAGGGAGAGAGGGAATCCCAAGCAGACTCCACGCTCAGCTTAGAGCCCAACGTGGGGCTCAATCCCACACCCCCTGGGATCATGACTTGAGCTGAAATCAAGAGTTGGACGCCGAACTGACTGAGCCCCCCAGGCCCCCCGAAAGAAGAGATCTTCCGTTCTGATTAGGCATTGGTAGAAACTGAATCCTCCACTTACATTCTCACACCATGGCAACTGGGAGAATTTTCCACCAGCTACCTCCTGGCTTCATGCATTTCAAACCTGCTCCCCCCCACATCTCACACATGTCTGTCACCAGGCGCACTAGGACAGGTTCACTTCTTGAAACCTCTGCCCCCACCCTTGACCACCCAGAGAAGCCACCGAGTCTTGTCAGCAGCTGCCCACCACACCTAAACTAAGTGTAGCCATCTGATAGGAGTGGAAATGGAGCAGAAAGAGACGGGGGTGTTGGCCATTTGCAGTGAAATAGCTTAATGCTTCAAAATTTACAAAACCAGGAGCATATTGCTAGAACCTTCCAAGGGGCCCGGGCCAGTGAGGGACCCTCTGTGGCAGTCCTTCCCTTCTTAGTACCCCCCCCCCCGACCCAGGGCCGTGACACCAGCTGCTCTCCAGAACGCACCAGCCCCCTGTTCTGCTCCCGATCGAACTCACTCCCACATCTGGCTCCCAGGACTTCCCTCTGGACCACCTTCCCTGCTTTCCACTCTGTCGTGCCCTCTTTCCCGCAAGTACTTCTACGTCCTTCCCCAGACAGCCCTCGTGCCCGTCCGTCACCCCTATCGGGCCTCCAGGATCCAAGCTCGCAACACAGCGGTGGTGGCGAACCCACTGATCATTTTTGTTACCATTGCATTATTTTGAGTCAGATCTGCCTCTTTTTAACGTGTCACCGTGTTCTCCCTGTTTCAGATGAGAACCCTTCAGTCTGTGCCCACCTGTCTCATCAGCCCCCCTGGGCCCAGCCTCCCAGATTCATCTACAGCCGCCTCTGTCGGTGCCGCTGCAAGTGCCGGTGTGCGAGGACACGCGTCGGCACCAGAACAGAAGTTCTGTCCATCACGGTGCACACTGAGGTCAGCCGACCGCCCTGCTGGCCAGCTTCACCAGCGAGGAAGCACCATGTCCTGGGGCGAGGGGTCGGGTGGCAGTCCGTGAATTGACAGCCCACAGGTCATACTTCAAGGGGGACACTGTCTCTGACGAGATGACTCGGGGTCTTAGGAGGTTTGTAAACAGTCTCCTGTCCCTGCCTGAGTTCAGAACTACTTGAGAGACGTAGGAGCTGGACAGGTGGAGATAAAGCTATCAGCTTTCATACTGAAAAGCTGATTAGAAAGGAGGGCTGTGCATCTGTGGCCAAAGGGACTGTGAGTTCATCTCACCCGCCCTGAAGCAGGCCCCTCCTGAGGGCAGGATGCTGGCTCTGCAGGTGGGCAAGCAGAAGAGGAGTGATTCCATCCGCCTCCCAGACACCACCAGTCATTTCCTCTGGGAAAGGAGGAAAGGGAGCGAGGTGGGCTAAGAGACTAGAAGTGGACACAAGCCCGCAACCTGGATTCCATGCCTTTAAAGGGTCTGTGAAGTCCCTGAGATTGAATGGTGTGTGTGTGTGTGTGTGTGGTATTTCTCTTTAAAAAAAATTTTTTTTAATGTTTATTTATTTTAGAGAGATTGAGACAGAGTGTGAGCAGGAGAGGGCCAGAGAGAGGGAGACACAGAATCGGAAGCAGGCTCCAGGCTCCGAGCCGTCAGCACAGAGCCCAATGCGGGGCTCGAACCCACGAACCGCGAGATCATGACCCGAGCCGCAGTCGGACACTTAACCGACTGAGCCACCCAGGTGCCCCATATGTGGTATTTTTCTAGAAAGCCTGCAGTAGATGTTGTAGGTCCTTGACCAGATAGATCCCTGTGACCCACCCCCAAGGGCTGCCATGAGCGTTCCTGTCTCCCCACTCCTTCGCTGAATCCTCCTTGCCCTAAAGGGAGTTCCTGGCCTGAGAGACGACACCTGCCCCCCACCAGGGGAAATTGACGGACTTGGAGGTACAGAGGCCACCTCTTGCCTCCAGATGGCAACAGCTCTAGTGCAGTTCACGCTGCAGGGCATCTCGGAGGTCAGGAGGAAGCTATTCTCCAGCTGAGGCCACCTCTTGCTGAGCTTTTGTCCCCTGCCAAGCCTGCTTTCCTCACGCCCCTTCCTGGGGCGCTCCCTCCATACATTACTTGTACAAGAGCCCTTGTCTCAGCCTCGGCTTCCAGGAACTTGACATGATTCAGAGTTCATGAGCTCTCATCAGATCCTGAAGGTGGTTTATGATCCTGCAGTGGGTCGAATGGTGGCCCCGTGACATCTGTGTCACCTTATTTGGGAAAAGGGTCTTTGCAGATGTAATTAAGGATCTTGAGATGAGATCATCCCGGATTAGCCAGGTGGACCCTAAATCCAATGACAAGTGTCCTTAAAGAGACAGGCAGAGGAGAGAGACACACAGGCGGAGGCTACACACAGATGGAGGGAGGCCATAGCAAGAGACCGTAGCAGTGTAGCCACAAAGCTGAGGAAAACCTGGAGCAGGAGCAGCTGGAAGAGGCCAGAAAGGATCCTCCCTTAGCCTGAGTCTGGCCTCCAGCACCGTGAGAGAATGCATGTCTTGTTTCAAGCCCCCCAATTTGTGATAATTCGTTTCAGCAGCCACAGGAAATCAATGCTTCCGAAAGGTTAAGAATTCCATATAGTTGTGGAAATGCCAGAAGTCCTTCCACGTGGAAAAACGACAGTGTGGCGTGGGGTGCTGGTTGTTACCCTGCCCCCCACCCGCATCGGTCGCTTCCAGGGTCCCCATCCCCAGGCCCTCTTGAAGGACCGAGCTTGTGGGGAGCCTGAACGTTGCTGAAATGAAGGGGAGGGTATCTGCCTTCTCGCATCACCCCCTAGGCCGTGGATCTGCCCCTTTGTTCTTCTTGCTCTAAGAGTGACTGTAAAGGCCTTTTTTTTTGTTTCCCTTGGGATTTCCAGCAAACCAGAGCATAGTCTTCCTGACAGTGTTTTTCAGGATCGTGTCATCTTCCAGGATTCATCTCTGATTATGCTTCCTTTCCTCTATATTTTGTTCATCCTCTCAAAAAAATTAGCTCAACAGGGAGCTCATGCCGGCACACTGGACTCCTCTATTACTTCTCTCTTTTTATCTCCATCATGATTATTCATGATTGTATAATCAGGATTTCTTTTTAAAGAAGCTCCTCACTTGATATTAGCTGACAGAACAAAAGGTTCTTGATTAAATGGTGGCTCTTTTCTGCCCACTGAAAGTCAAAAGCTAATGAAATACTTTGATCAAAATGAATTTTGATATCCATTCTATGAGAATAGCAAAAAAACTTCCAGAAGCAATTGAATGGCTGCATGGACCGGTGCTTTCAGAGGTCAAGAACCATCGTTCCGGAGGTCTGTTTCTAAACAAGGAACTGGAGAAGGTGAATCTCACGCCCGTGCGGTGGGGTGTAAATGACTCATGCCAGGCGCCTGGTTCACGGGCGTCTCCCCTTCTCCACCTGGACCCTTGCACCAGCTTTCTAATCGTCTCCCTGCGCCCAGGTTTGCAGTCCTCAAATCCCAGGTCCACCATCCTGCAAGATATACTACAACACTGATACCCATATCCCCTTCCCTGCCCCCCCACTGTCTCCTGTAGGACAGAGGCCACACTCCCCAAGGGCAGGCCCAGGCCTTCCAGACGGACCCTGCCTCCTGCATAGGCCGCCTTCCCGCACAGCGTGCTGCCCCCGCCCCACGCTCCTCACCTTTATACCTCTGCACGCGTAGGGCCCCCGTCTGCATGCCCTGCCTCTGCCCTGACCAGATGGCCCTGACGACTCCGCTCAGGTGTCATTGTCATTGGAAAGTCTTCTCTGGCCCTCACTGTGCTCCCATAACACCCTGAGCCTATTTTTATCATAGCACTTACGTCAGAGTTTACAGTTCCCTATTCTTGTGTCTGTCTCCCCAGCAGTGAGGTCCCAGGACAGGAAGTGGGTCTTCTGGATCTTGGAGTCCCCAGACCTAGATCAGTGTCTGTCAAATGAAGGTGGAATGAAATCTCTTGCCTCGTAGAAGGAATACCAGGCATTCGCAATGCCTATTGTCCGTTCTTTCATCTACCCTGTAAATTATTTTGGAAAGTTTGAAATACTTTCTTATGTTTGTTTTTATCCAGAATAAAAAGAAACTAGAAATTTTATGATTTAAAAAAAAAATCTGCTACTTTTTCATTATTTTTGTACATCCACTAAGTTCTAAAAATTATTTGAGGCAAATCATAATAGAAAAGCATTTAAGACACACCCCCACCAGAGACAGACTTGCACTTCTGCCTTGTTTCCCGGGACCAGGTCACGTGGCACCCTGCCGGCTTGGAGGCTGGAAAAGCAAGTAGTACAGTGTGTGTTCAGCTTCCCAGCGGTTCAGGGAGAGGCTGTTGGAAATGACTGAACAACCGAGAGTGTCTGCCACTGAATGTCAATAGCATTTAAGAGTCATTAATCAGATTCCTTTCTTATTCAACCCAGGAATCCTGCCTCACTAGCAAATAAGGTTCGTCTATTCAGGTTGTAAGGCACTCTGAGCCTCTCTTAAGAAAAGAAAATCATTCTGAGGTCCTCCCCACACCCACCCACCAGACAGCAAACGCCTGGGAGCCCTGGTGCACCATTCAGAGCTCCTTTGGTTGCCAGAAACAGGAACACACACACACACACTCATCATAAACGAAACGGGTTACTGCCTCCCCCGACCGAGCCACGGGAGACGTGGGGGCAGGGGGGCTTCCCTGCCTGCATCTTCGAAAGCTTCTCACCAGCCATCTCCTCTCTCCACCTCTCCCCGGGGGCTTCAGTATAACCTTGAAGATGAAAAGGAGCACATGTGCTCTTTCCCACCAATTCCAGCCAGAAGAGGCCCAGCGAAGGGCTCTGATGGGTCCGATTGCAGTCTGATCCTCTCCTGAACCGGTCGCCACAGCCAGGGGACGGGTGCCCACCCTGTGGGAGGGTGAGGTGCTAAGATGGGTCGCCCCACCGGAGTCACAGGCTAGGATGGGTCAGGAGTGCCCCGTGAGACCAAAGAACAAAGAGCAGGGAGGAACAGGCACTGGGCACGCGGCAGCCGTCCACCCCGCCGGCCGGTGACCGGGGCCTCCGGGCCGCTCGGCAGAAACTCGGCCTGCTCGGGGCGGGAGGGCCCCCCCTGCTTATAGTGGCTTGTTCATGAGAACGGTTTTCTTCCTGAAGAGAAGGGCAGCCCCTCCCGAGAGGCTTTTTGTAACGGTGCCGCTTCTGAGACCAAACCAGGCGGCACATTCACGTTGCCCCTGAGGACCGACTGCGTACCAGGCACTGTCCGTACTTCATCGAACTTCATCCCCAGAACACTCGCAGGAAGTAGGTACAATTACCCCCATTCGACTGATGAGAGACTCTCACAAGGCAAGTGTGTGGCAGAGCCGGAATGTGAGCCGGGTTGGTTGATTCCGGGGCCCCTCGATACCGAGTAGAGCTCGTGATCTCCGGGGACTAACCCGCGCAGGCACTCGGCTCCCTGAAGTCTGCACGTGGCACAGCTATGTCACCTGCGCGGGGATCACGCCCACCCTGTGTGCGGACGCCCTGGGCATCGTCCGCTGCGCCCTCGTGTGATTCCAAGAGCAAAGAGCCTTGGGTTTCGGACCGCTTGGCCCCTAAAATCCAGTGTGCGCCCCCACCCCATCCAGAGTTCACAGAAGCACCGACACCCCTTCCAGGCTGGCGGAGAATCTGTTGCATTCAGCTACAAAGAGGCGGCCTGTATGGCCCCGGTGAGGTGCCTTCCTGAGGGACTTTCAAGGGGGATTGCCCGGAGCCACCAACTTGAGAACCCAGCCGGAACCTTACGCCCTTCGGTGCAGCTTGCCCACATCGTCAGAACAGCTGTGATGGAGCCTGGGAAAATAAACACGTCCTGGTTTTGGCTGCTGACCTTCTAGCCCGGACCGAGAGCCAGCGCCCGCCCCACAGCAGAAGTGCCACCGTCCTCAGTCCCTCGGGAGGCGGGTATGTGCCAAACAGCATCCGTGAAGTCACCCAGCTCCTTGATCGCGACAGTCTGCCTTTCAGACCCACGCTTGGATTCCCAAGTTGGCTTTCCAAGTAGGAAGAGAACACACCATGTATTTCAGTCCACTTGATGGTTACGGGGAAAGTCTATGGAAGCCAGAGTGCGCCCTGCTGGGCCAGGTCCACGTTCATCCAGTGCCCCCTACAGGGCCTGGCACGCAGCAGGTGCTCAGTACAGGTGTTAGATCTATCTCTGCCTAATGGTGGGGGGTAGTCTCCTGCCACAAAGCCTCTCTCCCCCGCTTCCTCCCAGCCAGTGTTTTGTGCTCTATCGCCAGCTTGGGTCCGGATGACTCGGTGGCCACGATCCCAAGGCAGGCCTCCAGTTGCTTTGGCTTGAACTCTTTTCCTACTATGCCTAGAGAAATCCCGGCACCACCATCGCCAGGGTTGGCCTTACCTTTACCAGCAGATTGTTCCATGGCTCTGTGGGGTTTGTGTTGCCATCAGGGCTCTCGTTCACTGGCGCCCAGAGAAAGTCCTGACTCTTCCTCGGGCGTTGGGCGTGTGTTTCAGGATCCACCACTCATCTCCCTGCTGTCGGTTCCTCCAGGTCCCTGGGCACCACCCGCCGCGTCCTCAGGCTTCAGCTGGAGCTAAGGCAGAGGGACAGAGTTCTACGAGATCAGCCATTCCTGTCGTTGACATTGTTTTATATTGTTAATGGTCCATGGACCAAGGCTTGAAATTGTTTACATTGTTTTATATTGTTAGTGGTGCGCGGACAAAGGCTTAAAATTAACTATTCTAAACTTTTCTACCTAAGGGTGCCTGGGTGGCCCAGTCAGTTGAGCCTCCAACTTTTGATTTCCGCACAGGTCATGATTCCAGAGTCCTGGATGGAGCCCTATGTCAGCTGCGTGCTAAGCCTAGAGCCTGCTTAAGATATTCTCTCTCTCTCTCTCTCTCTCTCTCTCTCTCTCTCTCTCTCTCTCTCGGCACCTAGGTGGCTCAATTGGTTAAGCATCCAACTCTTTTTTTTTTTTTTTTAATGTTTATTTATTTTTGAGAGAGCCGGAGAGGGGCAGAGAGAGAGACAGGGACAGAGGACTGGAGGTGGGCTCTACACTGACAGCAGAGAGCCCTATGCAGGGCTCCAATTCACAAACCGAACCATAAGATCATGACCTGAGCTGAAGTCAGACGCTTAACCGACTGAGCCACCCAGGCACCCTAAGCGTCCAACTCTTGATTTGAGCCCAGGTCATGATCTCACAGTTGGTGAATTTGAACCCCACATCGGGCTCTGGGCTGACAGTGCAGAGCCTGCTTGGGATTCTCTCTCTCTCTCTCTCTCTCTCTCTCTCTCTGCTCCTCCCCCACTCGCTCTCTCAAATAAATAAACTTAAAAATTAAAGATGATACATGTGTGTGTTATGCAGAAAAAAGGAGTGGGACGAGAAAGCAGCAGGAGGGGGCAGTGACCCCAGTGTTGGGTGGTCTTGGAAGCAAAGGGACAGGCAGAGACTGACCTTCCCTTGGTCATCAGGGCGTTCACAGCTGTCAGCCAGGGCCACGCCTGGGGCTCAGAACTAGAACGAGAGAAGGAAACACTAAAATACCGACTGGAAAGTTCTCATGGTTTGCGGGTGAGGACCCAGCGGTTTCCGGGGGACCCCCCCCCCAATGTCAGGGTCTATAGGTCTTTGAAAGTAGTCCATTTATCTAGAGGGGAACTTCATGGGTCAGGAAACTGAGGCCCATAGAAATTAATCTCCCCAAGACCCCGGAGCCTGACAACAGAGCAGGGATTCAGATCTGTGCCCATAAAGACAACGAGGTACCATTTAACAGCCACCAGACTGGCAAAAAAAATGTTCAAATGGCACACCAGGTGATCGTGACAGTGGGTTGAGAGAGACTCATTTTCTGCTGGGAGTGTCAATTGATAACATCATTTTGAAAACAATTTGGCTGTATCTGCTAAAATCGATGCGTTTAATACCCAGCGAAACCAGAAAACATTACTAGAATATCCATAGCAGCACTGTTTACGATAGCAGAAGTCTGGAAACAACCCAGACGTCTACCAACAGAACCGACGTACAAATTGTCGTGGAGCCCTGTGGTAGAATACTTTGCAGCAGGAGAAAGGAGTGGTGCACAAGTCAACATCGTGCCGAGAAAAAGAAGTCACAGAATACATGTGCTAACCAGGTCTTTATTTAAATTCAAACTTCCATCACTTAAGGACACCCATATGTATGTGGTGAAACAGTTCAACATTATCGATAACGTCTATATCTTAGGCAGGGTGGCCAACACGGCTGCTAATGCGGTCCCTCTTTATCATTGACACATAGGATCTGAATCCGGAGAGAACTCGCCGTGAGCCTGGCCCCCCTCACTGCTGCCATCCTTACTCAACAAGGACAAAAATTGGGACTTCACATTCACCAACGATTCTCTTTTAAAGGGGGAATTTTTATTTTTTAATTTGTAATGTTTATTTTTGAGAAAGAGAGAGCGTGAGTGGGGGAGGGGCAGAGAGAGGGGGAGACACAGAATCTGAAGCAGGTTCCAGGCTCTGAGCTGTCGGCACAGAGTCCGATGCGGGGTTCGAACCCACAGACTGTGAGATCATGACCTGAGCCGAAGTCGGACGCTCAACCGACTGAGCCACCCAGGCGCCCCAACGTTTATTTATTTTGGGGAGAGACGGACAGAGCATGAGCGGGGGAGGGGCAGAGAGAGAGGGAGACACAGAAACCAAAGCAGGCTCCAGGCTCTGAGCTGTCAGCACACAGCCCGATGTGGGGCTTGAACTCACAACCCTGAGACCAAGAGTCACTGTGCTCCACCGACTGAGCCAGCCAGGTGCCCCCATCCTGTCTTTCTAAATGACAGGCAGAGTTGCTGAAAGGGCTCTGAGTTTGTAGGCAGCATATCATCTGCAGTTGTAGTGCTGCTCAGAGGAATTGTGAAGTAGCTTATAAACTTAGATCGTTCTCGTTATGTAGCCAGTAGCAGCTTGAACCCTGAACTTGGCTTTATGATTTGCCACCACGCATTCGCTGAGACACAGTGAAGTAAAACATGTATATGCTTGTCTGCCCTAACTTTGGAGAAGGTACGAGGGGCTGCAATGTGTAAAGTTTCCAGTAACTCATTCATTGTGCACTTCTAGTGAATAATGCACTTGGACCCCAGTCCATCTGTCCTCCAATGAAAGAATTTAAAACCACATTAAGACAAGTGGTACCTGGTTCAACTGTCCCATCCCTACCCCCATTTTTCCAGATGAGGAAACTGAGGCTTCAAGAGGAGGACACTTGGGGTGCCTGGGTGGCTCGGTTGAGCATCCAACTCTTGATTTCGGCTCAGGTCATGATCCCAGGGTCGTGGCATCGAGCCCCAAGTTGGGCTCTGCGCTGAGCATGGATTCAGTCTCTCTCTCTCCTTCTGCCCCTCCCCCACTCACACGCTCTCTCTAATAAAAATAAAAAATTAGGAGCGCCTGGGTGGCTCAGTCGATTGAGCCACCAACTTCAGGTGAGGTCACAATCTCGCAGTTCTTGAGTTCGAGCCCTGCATTGGGCTCACTGCTCTCAGTGCGGGGTCTGCTTCGGAGATCTGCTGCCCCACTCTCTCTCTCTGTTCCTCTCCTGCTCACACTCTCAAAAGTAAATAAACCTCTAGAAAAATATATAAAAATTAAAGTTGAAAAACAAAGAGGAGAGACGCCCCCAAATCAGGAGGAACAGAAGGACAAAGGAGCAGACACCTCTCCCGTGGGGTTCATAAAGGAGTGGGCTTCTCCAGGCAGGTGAATGGGAAGATCAAAGGGCCAAGGATGCTAGGGGGCAGGGAGCCACTTGATTGCAGCAGTTGGGGGTGAGGGGCGAAGCAGCAGGACCAGCTCTTGGAAGGCCTGATAAGCCCAGTTCAGGACCCTATAAGGGAGTCAGCGCTGAAAATGACAACCCCGTTCGTGGCAACATGGGCAGACCAAGGTGCTCGCCACCTGGTCGGCTGGCCACATGGGCAGGATCCTTACAGGCAGATGACCCCTGCCTCACTGCAGACAGAAAGGAACTGTCAGCCAGGGATGTCATACCTGCTCATTCCCCCAACCCCAATTTCGGTTTCTGACCCCACCCCACCCCCCCGCCCGGGGTATCAGAATCAACTGCCCCTCTGGGACCTGTCAGGGCCAGCTGGACCTGTCCTTCCACGGGCTGAGCTAGAAGCTGCATCCGGTGGGTCTCACCTCTGCCCTTGTGATAGAAGGGAGCAGGGGCTAGCTCCCTGATAGCCCAAGAGAGATCCACCCAAGGGAGGTCGAGGAGAGGAGCAGGGAAGGCTGGACACAATAACTCTCCATGTTGGCACTCAGAATTTGCCTTTAAAGTCCTTTAAAGGGCCAGCCTTTCTTTGTGTGTGAGGTTTTAGTAGTGAAATACATGCAATTATTTTTTTTCATTTCAGAAAATTGCCTCCTGTTTTCTTATAGACAGTTTCTTCCCTGCTCACTGAAAGGCTGGAAGCTTTGCCGTGAACTTTTCAGGGTGAGACATTAATGACGGTGATCCCGACTGGATCTCACGTAATTCTCTCTTTCCTAATTATCTTGTTCGCGAGAAATAAACAAGAAATCCCTGAAAACGGAAGTCATTTCCAATTAGACCCCAAACAACCCATCAACTGGCCGGTAGATGGCGCCAAAGTGTAGTCACTGCCTTTGGGCTCAAGGGCTCTAACCTGGTGCCTTCAAACACGGACCCCTAGCCTTTCCTTTCCGTACCCGGAAAGCTGCCTGCCCTCTCTGCAGCCCTGTCCGCAGGGGGGCGGGGGGCGGGGGCGGGTAATGAGGTGAGGAAGACAAAGTCTCATTTTAGTTCAGCCCCATGGGAAGGGGAGGAGGTTTCTAGAGTGAATCTGGTCTGAAGGAGGGGATTTCCCAGCTGAGCTTGGTAGACACGTGCGTGTCCTGTGTCTACCTGGAGAAGAGAAGGGTCTGACAAGGAGAGCTGCTCTGAGGTTCCAGGCATGTTTGGGGGACGACTGAGAGTGGGCAGAGCAACGTCTGGGAAAGAAGATCGGGGCCAGACCACCAAGTCCTTGCATTGCTGCAATACTCTTCGGTGAAGGTGTTTCACCTGAGGGCGATCATTTCGCCTAAGGGGGTCATTCCGGCTGCCTGTGGAGGCTGAGAGAACGGAGGAGGGCGGCTGGAACAGAACCAGAAAACGATGCAGCAGCATATTCTTGCCCCTCCCCGCCTTCCTCTGCACCTGCTTCTCGGCTATAATCGTCCTCCATTCCGGGCCACCTGGTCAGGCTGACAGTGCTGCCTCCCCCCGGAGATGGTCTATGGGGGGAGGGGGGGGGTCCTGCAGCCAGCATTCCAGGCCCCAGAGCACCAAGGTCAGGTGCGGAGATGGGGAGGATGCGGGTCTCGGGCAGAGCGGCAAGGGGCCTGGAGGCGGCATGGGCTGGACAGCCCGGGGCGCAGGTCTTGAACGCCTGTGCAGGGGCTGGCTTGGTGCCCCGGGACCCCTGGACATTTCTGCCCTGGGAGGTGGGCGGATGAGAACAGGAATGTGGAACAGGTGAATCCAGCAAGAGCCAGCTAAGGGGGCCAGGGCTTGGAGGCTGAGGGACTGGGGCGGGGTGGGACCCTGAGCATGGACGGAAAGGGCATTTTAAAGGAAAAATCCAGCCCACTTGGCAGCTGTCAGAAAGTGGGGGCCGAGGGATGAGTCAAAGCTGACTCACAGGGTTTGAAGGTGAGTCAAGGGAAAGTGACGGTGCTTCCAGGAAGTTCGAGACCACGCCCATTCTTTGGGGCCTGAAGCACTGGCCCAGACTGTCCCACCTGTCATTTGCATGTTTACAGTCTGTCCCTCCCCCACTAGAATGTAAGCCCCTGAAGGCTGGGCCTGAAACTCTTTGCCTGGGGGGTTGGGGGGGCTCATAGGAGGGGGACTGGGAGGCCTGGGGGGGGGCTGGTAGGGGGTCACACCGCACCCCCACCAACAGACGCAGCCTCCCCCTGTCGCTCCAAGTTCCCAGCTCTTCACTACACTGAGACCACCTCCTGGGGAAGGCCTTCCAAGCAGATCCAGCGGCCCTCCTTCCCATCCACCCCTCCTGCCACACTCCCGTTCACCCCCCCAGTCCCGTTCGCTGGATGCCCATCCCCTCGGATGCCCCACAGACGGTTCAGCCCAACATGGTGACACCAAACAGGCCGCCTGCTGCTGTGGCCACTCCAGTGTCCCCCACGAAGGATCCCTCATGCGGGGGGGTCCTGTAGACTCCTTCACCTCCCCTGGACTGTTCTCTCGCAAGCCTGCCCGTGCCCACCCACCAGCTCGGGGGCTTCCGGCCCTACTCAGCTCTCCCTGGGCCTGACATCCATGCACATGGCAGAGTGGGACATCTGAATGCAGGCCCCTGGGACAGTCGGGCCACGTTCCGAGTCCCCCGGCACAGTGCCCTGCAGGATCTGGCACCCACCTCTTGCTTCGGCTGCGACAGCCACCCTGCCCCCCCGCAGGCTGTGTCCCCCGTCCCACCCACCCCACAGAAAGGCTTTTCCAGCCTCCGTTTCCTTGTCTGCCTTCCCACTCCTCCCTAAGACTCCCGTCTTCCTTCTAGATTTCACTTCTGCAGACGCTGTTCTCTTTCCCAGATGCCCTCCCCCCTTCCCCCTCCAGCAGCTAACACCACTGTCAGTTCTCAGAGAAACCTCGGGCAGTGCCCCCACACCCTCCCAGCGCTCCTCGGTTTATAAATCTGTGTATTCACCTGCCGATGGCCTCATGGCTGTCTCCACCACGCGTGTAGTGATCTGACGTCACACCCACTGCATCCCAGGGCCTGGACACGGGCTTTCAGTAAACAGGCATCAAATGGTGCTCGGGGCACCTGGGGGGCTCAGTCGGTTGAGTGTCCAACTCAGGCCATGATCTCACAGTTCGTGGGATCGAGCCCCACGTCTGGCTCTGTGCTGATGAGCATGGAGCCTGCCTGGGATTCTCCCTCTCCCTCTCTGCCCCTCCCCCACTTTCTTTTTCTCTCTTTCTCAAAATAAATTAAGAAAAAACGGGCGGTTCTCACTGAACAACAGGACACTGTTTCCCCTGTCAAATGGCCACATTCTGCTGACGCCAGTGGGAGAGGAGGGCAAGGGAAGGCTTGCCGCGCCTCCCTCTGGTGACAGCGTGTGCAAACTGACAGGGAAGTTATCAACCCCATCTGGGACTTCCAGGAATGGCTGCCCAGGCTGGGCCTCCAAGGGCAGGTTAAAACTTGCCGGGAGAAGAATGGTTTGGGTACCAACGTGCCCCCAGTTTTGTGGTTGGTCAGTGGGAAACTGGCGCGCTGTGTGGAAATCCACTTTAGGACCAACTAGGAAACATACGGCCTGGTCACTCCACGTCCCATCCTTTCACTTCCTATGGGACCGTGCTCTCAGCCCTCCCCTTCCCTCCCAAGCAGTGAGCCCAAATCCAGCAGATGGGGCCCAAGTGCAGGACAGCATCACCGTGACCTGGTGGCTGTCTCCTCACTCCCCATTAAGAGAACGGCGCATCATCCTTCAAGCATTCACTGCACGCCCGGCCCTACGGGCTTTCCCAGCATCCTTCTGTGTCTTCACTGCGATCATCGCTAATGTAGAGATGAGAAGACCGAAGCACAGAGAGGTTGGGCAGCTTGCTGAAAGTCACACAGCCAGTAAGTGGCAGGGACAGGGCTCACGGTCCAGAGGCAGACCTGCACTCATGCTCCTCCAAGTCAACTGTGTCTGTTTCCAAAGTATGAACCACTGAATTTCCTTAGATAACTCGATTCTGAACCTATCTCCTTGGTGTTTGCTAAACAAGATCAATTCTTAAAAAACAGCGTTGTGAAGCATGATCGACATGCAACAAACTGCATGTTAAGCACGATCTGATATGTTTCGACATACTTGTACACCTGTGCAACCGTGCTGCAAATTAGACGGTGAACAGGTGCCTCAGCCTTCCTCGGTGCACCTGTCCCCCTACCCCTGCCTTTGCCGCCCCACCCCCACCCCCAGGGCAGCCACAGGTCTGCTTTCTGTCACTAAAGGTTGGCTTGCATTTTCTCAAGTTCCATCAGTGACTGGTACGTTTCCTTCAGTGTAATGACTTTCTATACAGAATATTTACCAGTATATGCCATAATCTGGGTATAAAACAAGTCCCGATAAATTTGAAAGGATTTATATCATGGAGACTATGTTCTTCGACCACGATGAAATGAAATACTAGAAATCAGCAACAACAAGATTTTTGGAAAACCTCCAAATATTTAGCAACTAACACATTTATAGATAATCTGTGGGTCAAAGAAGAAGTCAAAGGGAAACTGAAAAGTTACTTATTTCGTGCAGTTACCATGTGCCAGGCCCTGTGCTGGGTCATTTCCCAAAACAGACTTTGCTCGCGTAAGGCTCACAACCCTACAAGCATAGTCTTCTCATGCCCATGTTACGGAGGCAGGCATGTTACAGAGTCAGTGACTTGCCCGGGTCACACGGGCAGGTAGATTCAAGATCTGACACTTGAATCCAGAGCCCCTGGATCCAGAGTCCAGCATTCCAACAGAGTCTTGCGTTCCAGCTTAACAGAGGGACACCGGAGGGAGGGTTCAAGTGAAGAAAGAAAATGGTCAGGTTCCCTGGACAGCCGATCACTTTGGGACCAGTTCCACAAATATTTAGGACTTGGATATGTGATCAGAACCCGGAGGAGGGAGCAGGAGGAGACTGGGTGGAAAAGGAGGTGAGGGGGGCACGAGAGAGCAGGGGTCAGAGGACCGGCTGGAGTGGAGGAGCACATGCCACGCTGGAGAGGGGGGGGGGGTCTCACACTCTGAGAACCTATTTATACAGGGGATTGGGCCTGATAGGTAAGTCGGGATGGGAAGGGCCCCTGGGGAGATGGAGGTGACGGTCCACGGGGACATTACTCAGAAGAAAAAAAGAGGGAATGGTGTCCAGGCTTGCATTTTCTAAAGTTCCATCAGTGACTGGTATGTTTCCTTCAGTGTAATGACTTGTGCGCAGCCCTGTGGGGGTAGTTCACAGTGAAGTTTAGAAAGGAGTGACAAGGAGCATGGGGGACCATAGGCTACAGGGTGGAGACAGGTGCAGTTAGGTGGCTATGGAGGTCTTTTCCACGAGCCGCTGGTTGTGGTGACAGGGGTGAGGGACTTGGGGAGGGAAGTGGACAACGGAGCTGGAAAGCAGCAGACGGATTCGAGAGGCATTCAGGAGGCAGAAACGGCAGGGCTCACACCAGATCCCCATGGGGATGCTTGGGCGTTCTAGAAGGTGGTGGGATAGCCGGCTAGCTGCGTAGTGAGTCCCAGAAGACCAGCCAGGTGGGGCAGTGAGTGAGCTCAGTGTCCAGCTGTGGCACTAGAATGGTCCCGGCCCAGGCTTCTCTGTCATCATCTGCACAGAGGTCCTGTTCCAACAGCTCCAGAGAAAGGCTGGAGAGGGGGGCGGGGCAGCCAGCACGCTGGTGGTGGAACTGAGGCAGAGATCCCCAGGGCAATGGGGGTTGGTGTAACGTGTTGCCCAGAGGCCAAGAGGGGGCAGGAGGAGAAAGTTCTTTTACTTAGTAACTAAGGCAGGCAGGAGAGAGCTTGAAAAGGCAGGAGGATGTGGCAGGAGGGAGGGTTATTCAAGTTGGAATCAGCTGGGCAACAAGGATCCCAGGAGTGACCTTGGGCTGAGTTCTGTGGAGGCAGGTGAAGTCTCCAGAAACCGAGAATGTCATAGCTGGGGCCTTGAATGGCTCACCTACAAGAAACCTGAAACTTCCCCGGGGCTGTGACAGAAGTGGGGTGGAAAGGAAGAAGTGGGCTAGGTCTCCGGGTCGGGTGGAGGAGTGCCCCTGTGCGGTCCAGGTGCAGAGGGCTTTGGCACAGCGAGAGCCAGCCTGCTAACTGCCCCTCCTCCTTGTCTCCTCTCCCCTGCCCCCTCCCGGCCCAGGCTGTAGGGAAAACCCGGGCAAGAGCTCCCAGACACAGATGGGGTCACAAATACGTTTTACAAGGTGCCCCAGCAAATGCATAACAACCCCCGCCTCCCCTGACCACGTGGCTGGAAGTTTCCATTCTATTTCTTCTATTTTTTTAATGCTAGTCAAGACACCCCTGCCTCTATTTCACACACCCGCGGTGGGTCTCAAGCCCCACTTTGAAAACCCCGTTCAGGGAAGAGTGGGTTTTCCGGGAAACGAGGAAGTGGAAGGAGAGTTCAGTCAGGTTTGTTTACAACGTAAGGAGCTTCCAGATTGTTCCCGGGGGAGGGTGAGGCCGGAGTGCTGGGAGGAGCTAGCGACAAAGGAGCCGAGGGCTGAGCTCTCTTTCTGGGACACACAGTGCTCCAGGCGGGGTCCTTCAAATCAGAAGCCACCTGGTATGGGCTTGGGTGGCGTCCAAGGGCCCCTCCACTCCAAGATTCTTATGACTCTCACCTGCCATTGTTCAAAATCCCTTAGGAATCCCCATTTAGAAATTGGCTTTGGGAGCAAGTTAGTCCCCCAAACCGCGAACTAGATACTTCATATGGATACCTCAAGTTACGTAAACAGGCAATAAAGGGCTTTACAAAATTCTGGTGGGTGTACTGGGCGAGCACGCATTCGTTCACCGATCCGGAAACTCCAGACTAGTGTGAAGGACACCCTTTCAGCGCAAACCAAAAGCAAGCAGAGGTGATGGGGATTAAGGAGGGCACTTGTGATGAGCCCTGGATATTGTAAGTGAAGAATCGCTAAATTCTACTCAAACTGAAGGAAAAGAAAAAAGAAAAAAAAAAAGGTAGAAAGCCCCAAGGGATGGGGCACGGTTTGGAGAATCCAGGCCTAAGGGTCCATGTCAGCATTTCCCCCTGTGCACCGCGTAAGAAAAGGACCAGCCCCTGACCCCAGCCACGGCCTGCGTTTGGAGGTTCCATGGCAATGGGGGAGAGGCAGGGGATGACCCTGTCACCTGCTGGTGTTCCTCACTCCTCATCCCACGGTCAGAACCGGGTCCCTGGAGTCCGACCAGGCTCCAGGGGCTCCCCTGGTCCACACAGACCCCCGCGTCGCTGGAGGCTCCCCTGCTTCAGGGCAGAAACGAGGGGTCGGCCTGGCCACCCCACGCACATGCCCCGGTCACCCCTCACACCTGTCAGGGACCAGCGCCTTGGCACCCCTTAACCAGGCTGTGGGCAGGGGGGGCCTCCGCACCACGAGGCTCTGGCGGGCACCTGTTGCCCCACTTCCAGGACCGTGAACCCATAGTCGCTGCCCCGGCCTTAGAGATGTGGCATGGGACTCCCGAACCCTCGGCCGTAGCCCCAGCCCCGAGCCTCTGATCACTGCCCCAGGCGTATACCTGCGGGCCGGACTCCTCTCTCCCCGAGACCCTGACCCCGGCCTCAGAGCCCTAGAACTGGCCCGGGGCCCCTGGTGGCTGGCGCCGAGGGTCCCGAAGCCTACACCGCCTGGGGACACCGTCTAAGAAGGGCAAATTACTTCTACAGACTTCAGAGAGGCAACGGCTGCGGATACCCGGTCCCGGGCCTGGGTGGCGCCACTGCGCCCGCGCGCGCCAGCTCGCGGCGCACGCCCGGGGTAGAGGGGGCAGGGGCGCCGGCGGGACGCAGGGCTGGGGGCGGTAGCCCCGGAAGGCGCCAGACCTTCGCGAGAATTCCGGGCTGCGCAGGCGCACGGAGACGGGCGCGGGGACGCGCGCGGCGGCCGTTGGGGGTGGAGCGCTCGGGGCGGGCCCGCGCGCGCCCGGGGGAGGGGCGGGGCCGTGGCCAAGGCGCAGGCGCAGGCGCGCGGCCGCGGCGGCGGTTGGGGAGGGTTCTTCCGGAAGGTTCGGGAGGCTTCTGGAAAAGGCGCCGCGCGCCGGGCGGGCCCGCGTCTATATAAAGGGAGCGCGGGGGCGGCGCGCCAGTTGCTTCTGCGTCCTGGTGCTGCGTCGTCGCGGAGCCCGTGTGGTCCTTTAGCCGAGGTGAGGGGGCGACTGGGGGGTGCCTGTGGGGGGGGGGCGGCGGGCGCGGAGGCGGCTCCCGGGGGGTCCCCGGGCCCCGCGGGGCGGCGCGGCACTGCTCTGGGCGGCGGAGGCCTCTGGCCTGCTGCGGCCTCGACCCCCGCCCGCGTACGAGGGCCCGGAGGCCCGGAGGGGCGGTGGGGAGGGCGCGCCGCGGGGACCCCCGCCCGGCCGCGGCCCCGGCGCTCCGGCTCCGGGCGGGGGTCCCCGCGGGCCTGCGGCGCCCGTTGGCGGCGTGCGCGCGGGCCTCGGCGTCGCAGCTGGAAATGAGGTCATCCTTTGTCGGCGGGCCGGGCCTCCCGGAGGCCTGTGGCGCCGCGTAACCGGCCCCGCGGCCTCTGCAGATGCCCGAGGAAACCCAGACCCAAGACCAGCCGATGGAGGAGGAGGAGGTGGAGACGTTCGCCTTCCAGGCGGAGATCGCCCAGTTGATGTCCCTGATCATCAACACTTTCTACTCGAATAAAGAGATTTTCCTGCGCGAGCTGATTTCCAACTCATCCGATGTGAGTGTCGGCTTGGGGAACGGGGTCGCGGTCCCCCTGTGTGCGTCCCACCCTCCGGGAGCTCTGTGCTCACCGGCATGTGTTTCTCCGATAGGCTCTGGACAAAATCAGATATGAGAGCTTGACTGATCCCAGCAAGTTAGATTCCGGGAAAGAGCTGCACATTAATCTCATTCCAAACAAGCAAGATCGAACCCTCACTATTGTGGATACCGGGATTGGCATGACCAAGGCCGATTTGATCAATAATCTCGGTACTATCGCCAAGTCTGGGACCAAAGCGTTCATGGAAGCTTTGCAGGCTGGCGCGGATATTTCTATGATCGGCCAGTTTGGTGTCGGGTTCTATTCTGCCTATTTGGTTGCCGAGAAAGTGACGGTGATCACCAAGCATAACGATGATGAGCAGTACGCCTGGGAGTCTTCTGCAGGAGGGTCGTTCACAGTCAGGACTGATACAGGTAGGCACCTGGTGGAATGATTTACTCGGTCACGCGGGGGAGGGTCGGGTGCTGTAGGAAGGGGGCCCTTGAAGATGCTGTGGAATTGGTAAAAATGCGTTGACTTCTTTGGGAGCGTGCCTGGTAAGCACATGATGGTGCGATGGTAGGGATCTGGTTACTGATGTTGCTGGGGCAAGGCAGTTAAACTCCCATGGGACGCCTTTCATCCACAGCAGTGTTAACCCCCTTTCCTAAACGTGCTCAGAAGCTGTTGGGTGTGGATGGCATTGGGAGCTGAATTGTGATTCTCCCCCCCCCCCAACACTTTGGTTTGCCCATTCAGATTGAGGTGGAGTCCACTTTTTTCCTTCCTTTACAGGTGAACCTATGGGTCGAGGAACAAAGGTTATCTTGCATCTGAAAGAAGACCAAACGGAATACCTGGAGGAAAGAAGAATAAAGGAGATTGTGAAGAAACACTCCCAGTTTATCGGCTATCCTATCACTCTCTTTGTGAGTGTCCTTGTTTTTTATGTAAAGTTAACAAACTAAGGTGGTTCTTGAATCTACTACTGAGGTAAAAATCCAAACTTGTGTTTACCCGGCTAGTCTGAAGTTCTGTTGTACTATCAAGGTACCCAGGATTGTTTAGGTAGACGCGTTAAACGTTACTGAGTGGTTTTCCGGTTATTTAACCAAACCTTTGAGTGTGGCTGATTAATTTGGGCTTTGGTTATAAGCGCATACGCTCCATTTAGTTCCAGAATGCAAAAGGTGACGTGATCTCCCATGTTCTTTTGAAGGTGGAGAAGGAGCGGGATAAAGAGGTCAGTGATGATGAGGCTGAAGAAAAGGAAGAGAAAGAGGAAGAAAAAGAAAAGGAAGAGAAGGAGTCCGATGACAAGCCTGAAATAGAAGATGTTGGTTCCGATGAGGAGGAGGAAGAAAAGAAGGACGGAGACAAGAAGAAGAAGAAGAAGATCAAGGAGAAGTACATCGATCAAGAAGAACTGAACAAGACCAAACCTATTTGGACCAGAAACCCTGACGACATTACTAACGAAGAGTACGGAGAATTTTACAAGAGCTTGACCAACGACTGGGAGGATCACTTGGCAGTGAAGGTGAGTGTCAAAGTGCTTCAGAGCTGGTCTGCTTCTGCAGGTGGCTTGTCGGAGCTTGTCAAATCGAGGGTCGCAGCTGAGCACTTGGCCATCCCAGCCCTTGACCTCTCCCTGGAAGTGCTTTCGGTTGTCGCCGCGAGAGTTCTAGTTGAAGTCAAAGTCGCTTGCGTCATTGCTTGATGGTTTGGCGTGTGTTTTATTACAGCATTTTTCGGTCGAAGGACAGTTGGAATTCAGAGCCCTGCTTTTTGTCCCAAGACGTGCTCCCTTTGACCTGTTTGAAAACAGGAAGAAAAAGAACAACATCAAGCTGTATGTGCGCAGAGTTTTCATCATGGATAACTGCGAGGAGCTGATCCCGGAATACCTGAGTGAGTACCGAGGACGATCGGGTGTGAAGTCCGAGCGTGGGGACCTCTCTTCTCCGGGGCGTTGGTTCGGGCCTGTGGGGCAGGAAATCCCCTTTGGTTTTTGGGGTGTAGGAGTTTGTTGATTTTTGTCCCGGGGGCGACTTTATTTTTTCCCAGATTTCATTAGAGGTGTGGTGGACTCCGAGGATCTTCCCCTGAACATTTCCCGGGAGATGTTGCAGCAGAGCAAGATCTTAAAAGTTATCCGCAAGAATTTGGTCAAAAAGTGCTTAGAACTCTTCACCGAACTGGCCGAAGACAAAGAGAACTACAAGAAGTTTTACGAGCAGTTCTCTAAGAACATTAAGGTTCGTGGAAAGAGCCTGATCCTTCCCAGCGGTAATCAAACCGGCTTCGCTGGTTCTCGGTGGCTTTTTTGACGCGGAGGAGACCTGATGCGAACGTTGTCTTTCAGCTCGGAATCCACGAGGACTCCCAGAACCGGAAGAAGCTGTCGGAGCTGTTGCGCTACTACACGTCTGCCTCTGGTGACGAGATGGTGTCTCTCAAGGACTATTGCACCAGGATGAAGGAGAACCAGAAGCACATCTACTACATCACAGGTGAGTGAGCGGCGTGCCGTCGTGGCCTTGTTCCGGGCACCGCCTGGCGACCGTGGGTGTGTTCCCTAGGCACGTGGGGTCCCGTGTCAACTCCTGGGTACTAACCGCGGCCAGACCACGTGCGCCACGTCTGTGGGCGCATCTGTGGTTCGAGCTGACGAGACTGGGAAGAGTCCGGAGGAAGCGACACCGCTTCCTGTTAAGCGAAGGCGTAACTTTCTACTAATGCCCCAGGGGAGACCAAGGACCAGGTGGCGAACTCGGCCTTTGTGGAGCGTCTTCGGAAGCACGGTCTGGAGGTGATCTATATGATCGAGCCGATCGATGAGTACTGTGTCCAACAGCTGAAGGAATTTGAGGGGAAGACTTTAGTGTCCGTCACCAAAGAGGGCTTGGAACTTCCAGAAGATGAAGAAGAGAAAAAGAAACAGGAGGAGAAGAAGACAAAGTTTGAAAACCTGTGCAAGATCATGAAGGACATCTTGGAGAAAAAAGTGGAAAAGGTGGGTGAACGTGGTTTCCTTCCACTTGGGTTTCCTAATTGTGGGCGTGATCTTGAAGGGCCCGTGGGTGTTTCTCAGATTGTCCGAACATACAGCCCCTTTCTCCCAAGTTTTCGGCTTTTACAGTATGACACCAGCGGAAAATTAGGCCCGTTAAATGAGCAGGAAGGCCCTCTACCGTCTTGAAGGAGCTAAAAGGTGTCAGGATGTGCAGGAAGAGGGTTGTGGGTACTTGGGTCTGCATGTGGTATTTCGCATTTTGTGAATACAGTAGCGGGAGTCCCTCCGTCCGTTTTACGATAAAGCTGTGGTAGAGGGACTTTTCTAGACCCAGTCCTCACTTCGCGTTTTCATTGCAGGTGGTTGTGTCAAACCGACTGGTGACCTCCCCGTGCTGCATTGTCACGAGCACGTACGGCTGGACGGCGAACATGGAGAGGATCATGAAGGCCCAGGCCCTGAGGGACAACTCCACCATGGGCTACATGGCAGCGAAGAAGCACCTGGAGATCAACCCCGACCACTCCATCATCGAGACCTTGCGGCAGAAGGCGGAGGCGGACAAGAACGACAAGTCCGTGAAAGACCTGGTCATCCTGCTCTACGAAACCGCGCTCCTGTCCTCTGGCTTCAGTCTGGAAGACCCACAGACTCACGCTAACCGGATCTACAGGATGATCAAACTGGGTCTGGGTAAGCTTTGCCAGGCACCCTGTGTGAGAAACCCCTTAGGGTCCCCTGACGAAGAGGTCATCTCGCAAGAGCCCCCCTGAGAGTGGCGCCGGGCCGACGCCAGGCGCTGGCCCGGGACCGTGTAACCTGAGGGTTTCCTTTCCGAAAAGGTATCGACGAAGATGACCCCACCGCCGACGACAGCAGTGCTGCGGTGACCGAGGAGATGCCACCCCTGGAAGGCGACGACGACACGTCGCGCATGGAAGAGGTCGACTGAGCGCCGCCCCGAGGATTCCTTGTATATGTACTCGATGCTTTATCCCGTTCCCTCCGACGATCTATTTTCAAGGATGTTTTTTCTTTATTTTTGTTAACGTTTTAAAAATCTGTAAGGCATGACGAGAGCTACTTACGGGGAAGATAAGATTTCTTTCTGTTCGAGTGTGATACTGTGATGCGTAGAAACTGAAGCCCGGCTAGTTGTTTTGTTTGTTTGTTTGGGTTTTGTTTTTTTTGTTTTTTTTTAGTGCCACGCTGGCTGCTCTTCCAGGACAAGGTAACGTTTGTCGCAAGGTGTACGTAACCTCCCGTGAACCGCGTGGTCTGAAGTGTTCACGACAAGCGGATTCCCTAGTAAGACCAAACTCGTCTGTCACTGAAGTGTTCTGAGCTATACCTTGGTGTTTAAAGGAAAAATCTCGGTTGAAACAACTTTCACCTTCTAGGATTTACTTTTCAAATCTTCTGTCCCCTGTAGTTATTTGCTGCATGTACCAGGCCTCTAGAAACTAGTGTGTTAAACCGAACCAACTTGATGGGAGTAACTATAGGGCTTGTTTCCCAAAGAGAAGAGCGTTGTTTAGAGTAGCGAAATTCGAAGGCTGCTTAGGCGCGTTGTAAAGCTGTTGGGGAAATAACTCCACAATTTCGTGAGTGGAAATGTAGTGCTCGAGACACATTCTGCTTTAAAAGGTTGTAACAAATACAAACAAATTTAAAAAAAGCTCTGCGAAAATGTTTTGTGTGGGGAAGTGGGGTTCCAAAATACAGGGCGGCCCCGGGTTGTAAAAAATTGGGGTGCACACACGCTGCCTGCTGGGAGACGGAGGGCGGTGGTTGACGTTGCCGGCCTGAAGTCGTCTGTGACCTTCCCAGTGCGCGCTCAGGTGGCGGCTCTGGGGTCAGGAGCACATTCTGGAACCACACGGAAGAGAAGGGACCATCACACAACACGCGTTCTGTGTCCTATGTTACATTTCCTAATGACTCCTTTCTCCTTGGATTTTTACGTCCAAACGGCTTTTCTGTAGTGTTTGTAAGACCTGCCTTATGCCCTAAATATAGCTCCTTAATACCTCAGCCTTGTGTCTCCCGCGTTCTTCAGCAACCCTAATTCCATCCCATCTGAAATCCGCTTATTCTCTGGCTCTTCACTGAGCCTCCGGCGAGATGCGTGGAGGGTGGTCTCTGGCCCCCGTGAGCAGCAGCAGGCGGGGCGGGGCGAACCGGCGGGTCGGTGGGGTTCCCCGCTGGGAGCAGCAGGGACTAAATGAGCCTTCCGGTCCTAAAACTGAGCGGTTTTGGTTTCGGCACATGGGTGGTAGTGGGTCCACACGGGATTTGGGGGCAAAGATCACCTGCAGACCGTGACCGTGACGTAGCATCTAGGGGGATGGGCTGGGAGAGAACTTGGGGCGGTGGAAGGACGGCTGCTAAGTGCCAGGTGAACGGAAGTCACGTCTGATCCTTAAAATCCCCTGAGGTAGAGCTTCCTCTCCTCCCGCAAACGGGAGTTGCTTACCTGGAGGGGTCAGTATCTGAGTCCAGGTTGATCCCCCAAAGCCCAAAGTTGTTTGGCTGTTCTGCATTTAGGGGAAGATGTTCCCAGTTAGGAGGGAGCGGAAGTGGCCGGTAGGAGGCCTTGAAGGGCAAGTTTCTCCCTAGTCTGGTAAGAAAGCTGAAGCCTGCAGGAAGAGGTGTTTGAGGGAATCCACAAAGGGAGAACCTGCGTGTAAGTGATCCAACTGAACGCCTCCTCCCTGGGTCACTGAGAAAGCGCTCAAGGCAGGTGTGTGCTGTGTCTAGAACCATCACCCAGTGACGCCATGTGGCACCCCCCCCCCCGAAGATGGGTGCTCCACGTGGTGGAGGAGATGCAGAGGTGGCCTCAAAATCCAGTGTTGCTTCACACCTTCCAGAACTGGTCCCACCTGAGGAAAGGTGAAGGCTTTTCCCAGGTTACGTGGTTGTCTGATGCACAACCAGCAAGGACGCTACAAGAACGGAACCGGAACCATATGTGAATTTAAGCAAAACCCTAAGATAGGAGATCAACACACAAAAATCCGTTGAACTTAGCGTCGAGCCGTTGTTAACTCTTGAAAGACTCAGTAACAAGCTAAACAAATTTTACAAAGGTTTTGCAAGACTTGCCCACCAAACGCTGCGGAGCGGAGAGGGAACGTTCGGCGTTGGAAAACAATAGTAGGATGGGGTGCCTTGCTAGAAGTGTCCTACGTGAAAGAAGCCAGACAAAACTACATGGTCTGATTTCTTTTTCACAAAGTTCTAGAAAAGGCAGGAGGTGGGTCAGCAGGGTGCCTAGGGCCAGAAGTCCTGGTGGGGGTTGACTACAGAGGGACAAGAGGGGACTTTGGGGGAGCGCTGGAAGTCCAGAAACCTGATGAGGTGATGACTGCATGACTATATTAAAATCCATCGATCTGAGGGGCGCCTGGGTGGCTCAGTTAAGCATCCAACTTCCCCTCAGGTCATGATCTCACGGTCCGTGAGTTTGAGCCCCGCGTCGGGCTCTGTGCTGACAGCTCAGAGCCTGGAGCCTGCTTCAGATTCTGTGTCTCCCTCTCTGTCCCTCCCCTGCTTGTGCTCTGTCTCTCTCTCCAAAATAAACTTAAAAAAAAATTTTTTTTTTAATCCATTGAGTTGAAAATGGGTGAATTTTAACGGTGTGTTTTATTTAAATAGCAAATGAAAACAAGTATGGAAGGCAGTCTCATACTTGTTCAAAAGTGACCTTAAGCAAGTCACTGGGCCTCCCACACCTCTGAACTCATTTGTAAATTAGAAATAATAATGCCTGGGGGCGCCTGGGTGGCTCAGTAGGTTAAGCTTCTGACTTCGACTTCGGCTCAGGTCATGTTATCACGGTTGGTGGGTTCGAGCCCTGCGTGGGGCTCTGTGCTGACAGCTCAGAGCCTAAAGCCTGCTTTGGAATCTGTCGCCCTCTCTCTCTGCCCCTCTCCAGCTCACGTTCTGTCTCTCAAAAGTAAATACACATTTAAAAAAAAAAAAACTGCCTGAAAGAAACCCCTGGCACTTTCTAGGTAGTGGGCTCAACAGGTGCCTGGTGAACAAGTGCTCAGTGACACGGCTTGTACTGGAAAGGACTCTCAGGGCCTTTCCTGCCAGTCCTACGAGGTTGCCTCGCTCAGGCTCCCTTCTACCCCACGCTGCTGGGGGCTGTAATCGAGCCCCAGCCTGACCGAAGCCTCATGCCCTGCGGGAAGTTTTCTTCCACTGCTTTGCCCTCATCCTCTCTCCGTCTTCTCAGTTGTTAGGAATTCCTAGCAGGCACACATTCATCAAGTTTGTATTGAGTCTCCACTAAGAACTAGTCCAGCATGGCTCGGTGGGCCACACACGAAAACGGCGTCCTTGCAGAAGGCCAGCTGACCTATGGCGGCCACCGTGAAGGCCACGGCGTCTCCAGCTGAGGTACCAGCACAGCAAGGAGGGGCTCTGTGGTGGGAGAGGTCCTGCAGAAGCTCCTAGAGGGGGGTGACCGCTGACATAAAGCTGGACACTCGGTCTGGGGAAGGGGCTCACACACGGTCCTAGAGACGAGGAAGCTGGAGGGTGAAAAAGTGAGTGACTGTGGGCCTTGGACGCCAGCCATCAGCCATGGCCTCAGGCCGGGATCAGACGGAGACTCTGGCTGACAACTGACCTGGTGGGGAGGCAGTAGCCCTTGGGCGGCCTCTTCAAAATAGCGGGGCCTGGGCCCACCCCTGGAGGAATGGCCTGAATACCAGGAAGTGGTAAGGCAGTTACGCCATCTTGTTCCTTGTGGTTGCCTGGTCTTCATCCCAGTGGCCCCTTACTCCATGCAAGCCCACCCCGTCCCACCCGCAGGGGAAGAGGTGCCAGGGGGCAGGCGCGCGGGGCCACCTGGGGGGACGGCACGAGAGTGAGAGCACGCCGGCTGCCCCTCGGTGGTCTCTGAGGACCGAGGACAGGGAGGCAAGTCCTCCAAAGATGGCGGTTCAGCGAGAGCCAGCTCAAGCTGTCCTGAGTTTGAATTAGCGACCTTTCTCTGTTTTGTTCACTATCTGCCCCAAATACGCATGACAGCGTGTGGCAGTCAAGTGTCTGCTAATAAACCAGCCAGAGCACTTCAGTTTACACACACACGCTCAGTTTCCAATTTCTTCTATTTTTTCTTTTTATTCTGGGATTTCCTTTTTTTTTTTTTCATGTTTATTTATTTTGAGAGAGAGAACGAGCATGAGCAGGGGAGGGGCAGAGAGAGGGAGAGAGAATCCCAAGCAGGCTCCATGCTGTCAGCGCAGAGCCCGATGAGGGGCTCAGTCCCACCGATCGTGAGATCGTGACCTGAGCTGAAATCGAGTTGGATGCCTCGCTGACTGAGCCACCCAGGCGCCCCGGATTTTGGGGTTTCTTAGACACGTGCACAAGCAGAGAAAGAGAGGGTAACAAGTGTTGGTGACGAGGTGGAGAAATCGGGGCCTTCCTGCACCGCCGCTGGGAATGTGAAACGGCGCTGCTCTGGAAAACAGTCTGGCAGTTTCCTTGAGAAGTTGTTAAACAGAGACTTGCCGTTGGGTCCAACAATTCCCCACTGGGTGCCCGCCCGGGAGAAATGAAAATGTTCACAAAAATGCCCACGCACGTTTTCGTAGCCTTAGAACAGCTAAAAGGTGGAAACAAACTAAATGTCCATCGACACAGGAACAGATAAACCAAGTGTGATCCGTACAATGGAAAATCGTTCCAGATATCGTATTATTGTCGTAAAAAGGTATGAAGTGCTGACCCATACCGCAACGTGGATGGAAGCCGACAACATGCTAAGTGAAAGAAGCCAGTCACAAAAGGCCACACGCTTACTGTAGGATCCCACTTACACGAAATTTCCAGAACCGGCAAATGCATGGGGGCAGAAAGAAGGTGCATGGGCTGGGGCTGCAGGGGAGGGCGGCTGAGGATGACTGCTGAGGACTATAGAGTTTCTTTCTGAGGCGCTCCAAGTGTTCTAAAATTGATTCCAGTGGGGCACCTGGGTGGCTCAGTCGGTGGGGCGACCGACTTCGGTTCAGGTCATGATCTCGCGGTTCGTGGGTTCGAGCCCCGCGTCGGGCTCTGTGCTGACGGCTCGGAGCCCGGAGCCTGCTTCGGATTCGGTGTCTCCCCCTCTCTCTGCCCCTCCCCCACTCATGCTCTGTGTCTGTCTCTCAATAATAAATACACGTTAAAAATTTTTTTAATTGATTACAGTGACGGTTGAATAACTGATTATACTCAAAAGTCACTGAAGCACACGCTTTCTTTTTTTTAATGTTTATTTTTGAGAGAGAGAGAGAGAGAGCACGAACTGGGGAGGAGCTGGGGACAGAGGATCCGAAGCGTGCTCTGAAGTGACAGCAGAGAGTCTGACGCGGGGCTCGAATTCACAAACCGTGAGATCATGACCTGAGCTGAAGTTGGACGTTCAACTGACCAAGCCACCCGGGTGACCCTGAAGTACAAGCTTCAAATGGATGAATTGTACAGTATGTGAATTGGATCTCAATAAAGCTGTCATTTTGGGGTCGCCTGGGTGGCTTACTCGGTTAAACGTCCAGCTCTTGACTTCAGCGCAGGTCATGATCTCATGGTTCGAGGGTTCAAGCCCCGCGTCAGGTTCTGTGCTGACGGCTCAGAGCCTGGATCCTGCTTCTCTCTCTGCTCCTCCCCCGCTCATGCTCTGTCTCTCTCTGTCTCCAATAAATAAACATTAAAAACATTTTTTTTTTAATGGTCAAAATGGCAAATTTTTTTAACACACACTGTCGACAGACCCCGGCTTCTTCCCACCCCGGCCACTCTGGTCAAAGAGCCCATTCAAAGCGTGTGACTGGCTGAGGCTCGTTACGCGGCTTGTCCCAGGGGCAAGGGAGGCTGGGACACAGGCCTCTGGCCTCCCGTGGTAGGACTGTCCCCAGAACAGCGGTGGGCAACTCAAAACTGCCGGCTGCCCCCTCTAGAGGCCTCCACGCGCCCCTTCACCCGGGACGGTCTTCGTGCCCCTCTGCACCAGGCGGGTGGCCTCCTTCACAAAAGCCCCTGCCACGCTCTCCCTTTCTCTCCGGCGTTTGTCCCCAGTGTCCCTCAAGGCTTCGTTGATGGTCTCGCCTTTCCACGGCCCCATCTGCCCACGAAGGAAGGCACGGGCCCCGTGTGCCCGCCGCCAGCCCGGCGCACCTGATACGTACTTGTGGAGTGAATGGATAACCGGTAGATTTAACGGCTATTTCCCCCTTTCTGTGTCGACGGCAATTTGTGTAACTAATTCTGTACAACTCGGGAGGCTTTTTGTTCCCTTTTCCAAGCCTTCCAGATGTACTCAAACCTTTGAAAGTGTGATTACAGATTATTCTTCTATAGGAAGGAACATGGCTTCACCTCCCCGGGAGGAACATTCCAGGAGGCAGAGCTCTTAGTGAGTCACGGTATATTAATAGCACCATCAAACTCTGAACAAAGATTCCATGATGTCGTTGCAAAGCCAGAAAGCTGAGCGTATTGTCTGCCAAGTGTATCTGTCTGCTCGGAACATACGTTAGCTTCTTACGGAAGTTCTTTAAGGCTTCAACACTTGACCAGTGACGTTCTAGGGCTTGAAATGTAGTCCAAAAAGCAACACCGTGTGTGTTTTTTTTAATTCCAGGTTTAAAAATAACTAACAAATCAGAGTGAAGAAAGAAAAGGATAAATCAGCTATCTGCTTTTTTTTTAAGGTTTTATTTTTATTTTTAAATTTTTTTTTCAACGTTTATTTATTTTTTTGGGGACAGAGAGAGACAGAGCATGAACGGGGGAGGGGCAGAGAGAGAGAGGGAGACACAGAATCGGAAACAGGCTCCAGGCTCTGAGCCATCAGCCCAGAGCCCGACGCGGGGCTCAAACTCCCGGACCGCGAGATCGTGACCTGGCTGAAGTCGGACGCTTAACCGACTGCGCCACCCAGGCGCCCCTATTTTTATTTTTAAAGTTATCTTGGGTGCCTGAGTGGCTCAGTTGGTTAAGCATCCAACTCTTGGTTTGGGCTCAGGTCATGATCTCACGGTTGGCGAGTTCGAGCCCCGCATTGGGCTCCACGTGACAGTGCAGGGCCTACTTGGGATTTTTCTCTCCCCTCTCTCTCCCCCTCCCCAACTGTCTCTGTCTCTCCCAAAATAAATAAATAAACTTAGATTTTTTTAAAAAAAAAATGTGTTTAAATAAATAAATAAATAAATGTAATCTCTACACCCAATGTGGGGCTCGAACTTCCAACTCCAAGGTCAAGATTGCATGCTCTCTCACTGAGCCAGCCAGGTGCCCCTCAGCTACCTGCTTTTTAAAATAGTTGAACCGGGGCGCCTGGGTGGCTCAGTCGGTTAAGCATCCGACTTCGGCTCGGGTCATGATCTCACGGCTCGTGAGTTTGAGCCCCGCATCGGGCTCTGGCCTGACAGCTCAGAGCCTGGAACCTGCTTCCGATTCTATGTCTCCCACTCTCTCTGCTCCTCCCCTGCTCACGCTCTGTCTCTCTCTCTCAAAAGTAAAAAAAAAAAAAAAAAAAAAAAAAAAAAAAAATTTTAAATAGTTGAACCGATGAAACCAATAAAACACTTAATATTTGAATTCCATTCATTGTGGATATAGCAAAGCACGCTATTTTGCAACTCCCCTACATCCTATGGATTCTTCTGTCTCAATGTCCTTCCTCAGCCTGGAAGTTCAGCAGACATGTGAGAAGGTCTCTGGTGATCACAAAAGGGGAACCGAATACAAGGAGGTACATTTTACACCCATCAGACTGGCAGAAATTTAAGTCAGACATCACCGAATTTTGGCTAGAGTCTGGCAAACGGGCACTCACGTGTAGCCCTGGTGGGAGTGTGAACGGATAGTCACGCTGGAGAGCAATTTGGTGTCTCTAAGGAAGAACTTACTTCCCCTTCTTGGCTGGTGCTAGAGAAAGTCTTACCCACCTGCACAAGGGGAAACGTACGAGAGTGTTCTTTGCAAGACTGCAGTATGGAAACACTGGACATAGCCTTATTGTCCAATAAATGGGGACTCTCCTGGTAACTAGTTAATAGGAAATACAGGAGAGAGGGGGGTAGAGGGACAAGCTAAACAACACTTTGAGAAAGCAGCCAGACAAAACCAGAAGATTCTGCAGGATATCTGGCCTGGTCTCTTCCATAAATCCATGCCATTAAAACAAACTAAAACAGCTCTAGGTTAGAAGAGACTTGAGGGATACAACCAGTCTTAGCCTAAAGGCCAGGTGGCACCACGGGGCAGGGAGGCCGGGCATGCGATATGGCCCACTTGGGGAAGGTATTTCTACCTGGATGGTGGAGGCCGCGGCTGCTCCGGCATTCTGGCCCAGTTCCTCGGTGGAATTTCTATTTCCCTTATTTTCTCCTTATTTTCTTAGTTCTTTCTTTTTGGCTCTACATAGTCCTTATTTTACTTTTTTCATTTTCCAGTTACGTGACTTTCAAAGGTACAAAGTAGATAGAATAGCATGGAAGCTCACGTGCCTATCATTGTCCAGTCAACGGATCATGGCCATTTGGGCCCATCCACACCGCAGGAACCCTCCGTCATCCCCCCCAGGCTTTCTGAAGCAATTCCTGAATTTCATCGTGTCCTTTATTTTTGTTACTTTTTATTTAAATTCTAGTTAGTTAACATATAGTGTAACAATGGCTTCAGGAATGGAATTTAATGATGCATCACTTACATATAACACCCAGTGCTCATCCCAACAAGTGCCCTCCTTAATGCCCATCCCCCATTTAGCCCATCCCCTCACCCAACACCCCACCAGCAGCCCTCAGTTTGTTCTCTGTATTTAAGAGTCTCTTATGGTTTGCCTCCCTCTTTCTCTTTCTCTTATTTTTCCTTCTCTTCCCCGTGTTTATCTGTTTTTGTTTCTGAAATTCTACATATGAATGAAATGATACGATATTTGTCTTTCTCTGCCTGATTTATACCGTTTAGCATGATACCCTCTAGTTCCATCCACATTGTTGCAGATGTCAAGACTTCATTCTTTTTGATCGCTGAGTAATATTCTTTTGTGTGTGTGTGAATATACATATATATATATTACATCCTCTTTGTCCATTCATCAGTCGATGGACATTTGGACTCTTTCCATCATTTGGCTATTGTTGATAGTGCTGCTAGAAATTATGGGCTACATGTGCCCCTTCGAATTGGCATTTTTGTGTCCTTTGGATAAATACTTAGTTGTGCAAATGCTGGGTCATAAGGTGGCTCTAGTTTTAATTTTTGGCAGAACCTCCATACTGTTCTCCGGAGCGTTGCACCAGTTTGTATTCCTACCAACAAGGCAAAAATGCTCCCCCTTCTCCGCATCCTTGCCGTCATCTGTTGGTTCTTTTTTTTTTTTTTTTTTAACGTTTATTTATTTTTGAGACAGAGAGAGACAGAGCATGAACGGGGGAGGGGCAGAGGGAGAGGGAGACACAGAATCAGAAGCAGGCTCCAAGCCATCAGCCCAGAGCCCGACGCGGGGCTCGAACTCATGGACCGTGAGATCGTGACCTGAGCTGAAGTCGGACGCTTAACCGACTGAGCCACCCAGGCGCCCCCATCTGTTGGTTCTTGAGTTGTTCATTTTAGCCATCCTGACAGGTGTGAGGTGGTATCTCTCTGTGATTTGGATTGGTATTTCCCTGATGATGAGTGATGTTGAGCATCTTTTCATGCGTCTGTCGGCCATCTGGATGTCTTCTTTGGAAAAGTGTCTGTTCGTGTCTTTGGCCCATTTCTTCACTGGATTGTTTTTTGGGTGTTGAGCTTAATAAGTTCTTTATAGATTCTGGATCCTGACCCTTTATCTGATGTGTCATTTGCAAATATCTTCTCCCATTCCATCGGTTGCCTTTTAGTTTTGTTGATAATTTCTTTTGCTGTGCAGAAGCTTTTTATCTTGATGAGGTCCCAATAGTTCATTTTTCCTTTTGTTTCCCTCATCATGTCATTTAATCCGTAAGTATTTCATCTTTTCCTTAACATACCTTTATAACTCAAACATACTCAAGGTACTTGGTCTACAATGAAATGCACAATTAAAAAGAAGACAGGAAGCCCATTCCCACCAGTTCTACTCAACACTATACTGGAGGTTTGAGCCAGCGCAGTTAGTCAAGATAAATAAATAAAAAAGAATCCTGATTGGACAGGAAGGAGTAAAAATTATCTCTATTTGCAAATGACGTAATCTTGCATGTAGAAAACCCTAAGGAGAACACACACACACACACACACACACACACACACACACACCCTTATTAGAACAACCAGTTCAGCAAGGTTTTAGGATATGAGATCAATACACAAAAATTTATTGTATTTCTATATATTAACAATGAACAAACCAAAAATAAAACCAAAACAGCTCCACTGGGGCACCTGGGTGACTCAGTTGGTTGAGCGTCCTACTTTGGCTTGGGTCATGATCTCACAGTTCATGAGTTCGAGCCCCGCGTCGAGCTCTGTGCTAACGGCTCTGAGCCTGGAGCCTGCTTCCAAGTCTGTGTCTCCCTCTCTCTCTGCCCCTCTCCTGCTCACGCTCTGTCTTTCAAAAATAAACAAATGTTAAAAAAAAATCTAAAAAAGAAATATCTTCATTTACAAAAGCATCAAAAAGAAGAAAATACTTAGCAATAAATTTAACAAAAGAAACACAAGATTTGCACACTGAAAGCTGTAAAACGTTGTTGAAAGACATGAAAAGACATCCTATGTTCATGGATTGGAAGTCATAATATTGTGTGTGTATTTTATTTTAGTGGACACACAGTGTTGCATTAGTTTTAGGTGGACCACGTAACAATTGGACAAGTCCATACATTATCCTGGGCTCACAGCAAGTGTAGCTGCCATCTGTCACTATGCAACACTATTCAATACCACTGACCAAGGTTGGGGGGGGGGGGGTGCCTGGGTGGCTCAGCCGGTTAAGCATCCAACTTCGGCTCAGGTCATGATCTTGTGGTCTGTGGGCTCGAGCCCCACGTCGGGCTCTGTGCTGACAGCTTGAAGCCTGGAGCCTGCTTCAGATTCTGTGTTTCCCTCTGCCTATCCCATGCTCATGTTCTGTCTCTGTTTCTCAGTAATAAATAAATGTTAAAAAAATTTTTTTTTTAAATGCCACTAACTATATTCCCTATGCTGTACATTTTGTCCCCTTGACTTATTCATTCCCTAATGGATGCCTGTACCTCCCATTCCCCTTCCATTTGCCTGTCCCTCCACCCTTGTCCCCTCTGGTGAATATCAGTTTGTTTTCTGTATTTATGGATCTATTTCTGCTTTTTATTTTCATTTGTTTTATTTTTTAGATTCTACATGTAAGTGAAAATTGTTTGCAATTTCTCTCTTTCTATCTGACTTATTTCACTTTGCAAAGTATCCTCTAGGTCCATCCATTTTGTCATAAATGGCACGATCTCGCTCCTGTTTATGGCTGAGTAATGCCTAGTAACACTTCATTGGAATCTGACACATCATTGTATTTTTTTTTAGTTAAAAAAGTTGTTTTTAAGGTTTTTTTAAATGTTTATTTATTTTTGACAGAAAGAGACCATGAGTGGGGGAGGGGCAAAGAGAGAGGGAGACACAGAATCCGAAGCAGGCTCCGGGCTCCAAGCTGTCAGCACAGAGCTCGGCCTGGGGCTCGAACTCACGGACCGTGAGATCATGACCTGAGCTGAAGTCGGACGCTTAACCGACTGAGCCACCCAGGTGCCCCTGTTTTTGAGGTTTTAAATTATTTATTTTGAGAGAGGCAGAGACGTGAGCAGGGGAGGGGCAGAGAGAAAGGAAGAGAGAGAATCCCAAGCAGGCTCTTCACTGTCAGTGCAGAGCCCAACAGGGGGCTC